>NW_026623406.1:936877-1076554 GCF_030028575.1 Malurus melanocephalus | reverse complement strand
AAGACCAGAGGTTTTGGCTCCTCCAAAGCCAGACAGGTATTCTTCAGCCAAAGCCAAAGCCCCTGGTCCTCCAGCAGTCTGTGAAGGCAGTGCTGGCCATGCTGAGCACACCCCGCTCCATCCCAGAGCTGCTGGGTGTCTGCAGGACCAAAGGAGGGCTGTTAATGAACCTAAGTCCTCCCAATTTACTGATTGTTTGAAACAGATAACTGGACATCTCTCTGTCTCACGCTTCTTCACCAAGGCTGAAAGTGACCCCAGCCAGGAGTGCAAAACCACACTGGAGCTGCATTCCCTGCCTTCCTTAGGGGAGCCAGAGCCTCCTGAGGGACGGAAAGAAAACAGCAATTTGGAGAGGGAGCCAGAATCTAACAAAGGTCCCTTGAAGTGCAGGATTGACCCCTCTACACACAACAGGACATGTCTGGCCAGGTGCCTGCACAGCCACTGCACTTTGGTGATGTCTCTGCCAGGTTTCTGTAAAGTCTTTACACGGCACAAATAGGGGTGAGGATTTAAAGTATATATTTACTGTCAACTTGAAAAAGAAAGTTATACTGACCAAGTCTAATAGCATGTATTTGATATATAACTATTAACGTGCCATTCTGGACTCCAGCAAATTCCACCTGAGATAAATATTCAGCATTTTTGTTCATGCACTGGAAGAAGAATTCAAACATTTTGTCCATGACATATGCAAAGTAACTAATAGTTCTGATCTAGTATTAACAGTAAATATAGAACCTTAAACTTCACTGCAGTATATTAATATATATTATTTTAAATACTGGACTGGAAAGACAATTCTTTTTTCTCTTTAAAAAAAAAAACTTTGTTCAGAATGCAATATTTACATTGTCCTTTGMCCGACACTTACATTTGTACACGATATATTTCGGCTACAGATACACTGTAGCAAAGGTCCGTGTGAGTCCTTTTACACACAGCTCACTCTTTCACTTACAACATTACAGCTGTTTATGGAGAGCTCTGAAGTCCCTGGTTGCATTTCAAGGCCCTCCTCAGCTTCATCGAGTTCCATGCTATTGAACTCATTTCCGTTTCGATAACTAGTTAAAGTCAGATCTTTCCCATATAAAGCTGTTGAAGCCACGTTCAGACACTGATTCTGCCGCAGCGCTGATTTTTTACTGGGCCGGTACTGGCAGCGGATGTAATTGGAGAAAGCCCTGCGGTAGGTTTTGTTGAAGAGGGTGTACACCAGGGGGTTCACCCCGGAGCACACGTACCCCACCCAAACAAACACGTCCAGGAGCTCGCTCAGCAGGTCCTTGTCGCAGGCTTCCTTGCAAAGGACAGACATGACGTTGGTGATGAAAAACGGGCACCACATGATGAGGAACAAAAAGAAGACGATGCCCAGGACCTTGGAGGCTCTGCGCTCGTTGTTGATGGACTGCATGGTCCCCTTGCGGAAAAGCACGGCCTCCTTGTTCACGGGGGAGTTCAAGTGGGATGCCCCCTCGTGATTGTGGAGCATGGAAATGTTCTCTGTGTTGTTCTCCTTCTTGAGGCAGTTGACGCTGCTCCTCCTCTGCTTGGGCACCTCCCCGCACATGAACACCGTGGCCTGTCTCTGCAGCACCTGCACAGTCAGGCAGTACGTGATCACCATGATGATGAGGGGGATGAAGAAAGCCATGAAGGATCCGATGAGRACGAAGTTCTCGTCGTTAAGGACGCAGGTCCCGTTTACAAACACCCTGGAGTCATCCTGCAAACCGATGACTGGAATAGGCATAGATATCCCTGGAGAAATGAAACCAAAGAGGAGACTGTTACCTGGACAGMCAGGGTCCAGAGAGGCAGCAGAGGTGATGCAGGTCCTGCATGCATCCAGCCCACTGCCTGAAGCTGTTTGGAACAGAAGGGACAGCTTCCAGGTGAAATGAAAACATTAAACACTCTTGGAGTGTTTAAACACCCCTAGGAGCATGGCTCCTGCAGGAATAGGGCAGCTTTGCTGTGCTCCACAGCTGACTCAGAGAATGCAGTGTAACTCCAGTTTTTCTAGCATCAAATGCAATTTGTGGGTGTAGAAAAGGCAGTCACCACTCTGCTGTGCTCCAGCTGACCACCCTTAGCCTGGCAGCTTGGGAGGGTTTTGAAATCACTGATATAGGGTAGATACGGAGCAAATTTTAAAGAGAAAAATTTTCAAACTATGAAATAATTACAGCTCTGAAGATTTAAAAGCAAGTTTCTTACAGTAATTAAAATAATCTTGATAGAAAAATGGCCACTTTTGCCWTGGCATCACAGACACAAAGTTCTGGCTCTCTGGGTCCTTGGGGACAATCTCAGTGCACACAGACGGTGGTCTCTGCAAGATGTCACAAATATTTTTCACATGTAGATCCAAACTTCATCCCTTGATCTGTGAAGCTCAGTCCCACACCAGGACAGAAACAAAACCTTCCTAAAGCAACATGTTTTGGAATAGCACAACCTGTGTGTACAGGAGAACACAGAAAACCCAAGGTGAGCCAGACTCAGTCAGAGCATTGTGGGTTCATCTGTTCTGTGTCTTTGGCAGGAACCAGAAATTTAGGGCTGTGGCACAAAATAGGGCAGCTGTAAGCATCATATCTTAGAAAATTCCAAAGCAAGAATTTGCATCCAGATCTTGTTTTTAAAATAACCTTTGAGGGACTTATCCTCCATGAATCCTCTATCTCATTTCTAACTCCACAATACTCAGTGGAGTTCTGTTCCTCACCGTGTTTGTCATCTGAACAAAGTGTTTCTTGCTCATTTAAATTTGCTGCCTGATAATTTCCTTTGACTCCACTTAGTTCCTCTACTGTGAGAAACAGTGAATAATCACTATCTGGTCACCTTTTCCACCTTCTTAGTGATTTTATGGACCTGTTATCATCTCTCCTGGCTGACATTTTTTTTTGGAGTTGAAGAATGCGGCTCTATTCACACTCTCTCCTCATGCCAAACTCATTCTATGTCTTGGATTACCTTTATTCATTTATTTTCAAGTTCCTTTCTGCCCTTTTAAAGAAACAAAAATTAAAACCTGGACATCTGAGCAGTTAGACAGCAACAGAATGAATTCTGTGCTCCTCTCTGGTCACCTGGCTGTCATGGAGCACCACTCCTCAGACGTATCTGGGCATGGCTGGCCATGCCCTCCTTTAGCTCCTTCACCCAAGAAATAACCAGCACCGAGTGCCTGGATTGCTTTTCTGGASTTGCTGTGAACATCACAGGTCACAGAGCTAATCCTGTGGGACTCTGAATTTCTAAAGAGGGAGAATGACATGCGAAAGAGATTAACCAGGGCATTTTTCCCACTCCAKCTAAGTGTTTTCCAGGATTCTGGAGAATTCATCTGCAATTTGTCATTACCAGAAAATTAACATTTGGCAGTAAACAAGTGAAGGAATTTCTTCTGAAAATTAATAATTATAGATGTCTTCTGTGACTGTAGCATGTGTTTTCCRAGCTCAAGTATTGGTTCCAGGATTTTCCCTTCTTTTCCTCTACGTGCCAAAGCTCATCAGTTCACCCTTGGCAAGGCAGGGGCCTCCTTTCTGATAAGTCACCTGTGATCTTGCTTCTGCCAATTCCCTGTGATTGCAATAACCTTCATCCCCTAAATCCATCATTAAAGACACCATCCTAATGCCTTGGCTCCATCAAAGCACACACATTTGGGAAATGGYGGAAGTTAAACTGAGCACTCTTTACACAAAGAAAAAAAAAACCTGAATTAGATCTATGGCATTACACTGGGATTATATTTACATGCATAATTTTATGCTTTAGTGCCCTCTGTAACACCTCTCATTTGAAATAAAACCCCAAAATGAATGRAAGTTCATTCATGAAGTAGTCATGATTTAAGCTGGTGTTCTTGCTTTAGCCAAGGGAAATGAGATGAGGTTTTGGGATATCTTCACACATAATCTGACATTTATGTGGCGCACATAAAGTATGAAGAATAACCTAGTTCTGGGATACGATGGATATACAAATCAAGAGCATTGATGGCAGCCTAAAACTCTGCATGAGCACAGACAGCTCAGCATTAACGATGGGAAATGAGGGGAAGCTGCTCTGATGGAAAACCTTCCCTCACCTCTCACATAACAAAGTGGGATTTCAAACTGAGAAAGCATAGAAGAAAGGGAGCACTGAGTCTTTATTTCCACTTTCCTCCAGTCCAGGAAAATCCCATCATTAGCAGCAGTAGGAAGAAAGATGCTCTCAGATAAGCTGCCAGCACACTTTGATTCAGCTCTCAGCCGGATTCAGCGCTGCTGAAGGGGCAGCACTGCCCTCGTCTCAAATGCCTTCCTTCACCTCACACCTCTCCTTTGAAACCCCTTCTTTAATATATCATTTATCACCAATCCACTGCACAATTGACTCTGAAAGGGAACCAATTCTGTRCAAACCTTGGGCAGCAGGGACTGGCTCACAGTGAGCAGTGTGGAAGGTCTCAGACATCTCAGAGAGGTTTCCTTCATGGGGGATTACTGCAAAATTGCTGCTGCCACTACCCCAAATGCACAAACACCTGCCTGCCACACAGCTCACAGCCTGGTCTTGTTTCAGCAGGGGTACCTCGGTCACCCTATAGCATTCCCAAGGCTCCTGGACATGGATGGACATGAATTTACATGGATTTACACAGATGAACACAGATGAACATTGCCTGACTTGAGTTCTGCTGTTTGAACAAGTAGGGATAAGGCATTCAGCTCCACTCAAGCAACCCACAGCACTGACAATGCACTTTTAACAGTCCATAACTGAAGAACCAAGGTCAGTGGTCAGAGAGAACCAAACTCCCCACAGCAGTGTGAGCAGGGTGAGTCTCACACCAGGCAGGAGGCTCTGAGCTGACTGCTGTCCCCCTTCTGTCAGGGGGAACCCCAGTGCACAGCATTTCGAGAGCATCTGCCTGACACACTCTTCATCAACAAACATCAGGCTGACTCAGAGAGCTGAATTCTCCAGCCTCAGAGGCATTTTCCAGTTGTGTCAAATAACCCTTTCTGACTATGGTGACAGCGAATTCCCCAAAAGAGGCAGCGCTGCTCCAAAAACTTGCAAGGCAAAAGTTTTACAAGCTTCTTGCATTTCACAGTGCTCCTCAGAGCAAACCTCATCCTCTAGCTTGAAGTCTGAGCAGTGCCTGGGGCAGCTGGTTTTGCCCCAGCAAGAAGAGACAGACAGCCAGTCCCAGCCAGTAAACCATGAACCCTGCTCAACTCAACACTGGGAGCTCTGGGCACAGRCAGCAGCTGAGCAGGACATCCCTTTTTATCAGGCCAGAGAAGCTAAATGTGATTTTTTTTTTCCTCCTCTACCTTCCTTTAGCTTTTGTTTGAGGGAACAGCAGGAAGCCACACACAGAGAGATCCTCAGGATTACAAATCCAATTACAAGTGYTGTCCTGGCTGCTGCTTGTCAGCTTTAAAGCTGTCCTGAAGCCAACAGAAATGTTCAGCAAATGGGGCTGAGGTGATGCTGCGGACACRGAGGAACAGATGCTCCTCAMAGATTCTCAATTCATGAAACAAAAYCCAAATGACTACAAATACAGGTTTATAAAACGGTTACTAGAGGAAAAGTTGGCTAAAAAGTCCAAGTTGACATTCACAGATATTTAGACTTAAATGAAAAACAATATAGTTTTTGTGTTTACTGCGTTGTTTTCTTCGGTGAAAGCCCATGAGACTGATGGAGATTATAGAGGTTACTGAATAGCTGTGCCTTTGATGGTTATTTCCATTGAAAAGGGGAGTAATTTCCATTCTTCTRCAAGAGATACTTTCTCCAAGGACAGCCACCCAACGGAAGGAAACACAAACATGCGTATGGGTTTAATCTGTTATTCCACCTGTGGAATTCTCAGAGATTAATACAAAAGGGGTCACATTTTGCTGCAGATACAGGAGCTTGGAAAGGCCAGGGACAGCCTCTCTTGGTATCAACACTGAATTCAAGGTCTGCTGTGTCCATGGCAAGAGCTCTGCTGATGCAGGTGCCTTTGGACCTCACTGCCACCCTCCTGACATTTATAGACAATGGAAAAGGAAAAAGCAAAGAGAAAGCTGAGTGCCAAACAAGTCTGTGGCTACCACAAATACAGCACTGCAAAATCAAGAACACTGCTGAGCACTGCATGTTCAAATCCATATCTTTAACCTCAYATTTAAATAATTATAAACAAAAATAAACCTCATACTGAAACGAAAATAAATCTGTTTGGTTTCTTAACTGAAATACCTCACAAAGTGCCTGCACATTTCTCTAATTCAGATGGTGASAAGCAAGAAAAGGCACTGGGTTCAGGAAGCAAAGCTCTTCAGYGGAAAATTGAAGAATGTGAGCTTGTGGTGAAATGTTCAGAATCACTAAAATTCCATATTGTCCCCATATTTCAGCAGACTAGCTGCAGTGCCTTTCATGTACTAATATTGTAGCAATGCACCTGCGGGGCTGGATTGGGTCTGGTTTTATCAAACCACTCCAAGAAAACAACTGTGCCAGCCTTGTGTTGGTTTAAAGATAAAAGGGGCTGAACTTTGAAGGATCTCCCTGCCCTCAGCAAGCACAACTGCAAACAGATGAAAGTCATTACTGACTGTGCCTGAACGAGCTGCTGACCTTTCCTCAAACCTTGGGAGAGCCTGAGCAGCCTGAGCCCAGATGGAAAACCAGCAAACCACAGTAGAAGACAGAAGAAATAAATTATTTTCCCGCCTGCTCTTCTGTTTTGCTCAATTACTTCTCTTGGTTTGCCCAGAGTTTCCAGCTGTGCATTTGAAGGAAGGTGATGATTTGAAGGGGCTCCTGCTCACCATTCCTGCATCCAGGGCTGGGCTGTTGCTCAGGGGCAGAATCTCAGACAGGAAATATCAGCATCTCCCTTGGGAACAGATGGGGAGGGATGGTCAATCTAATTTCTGTGCAAAAYGCTTCACAGGCTGGCACCATCTGCTGCTGCCTCAGGCAAAACCTCTCAYTGATGTCTAAAGGCAAGATCCAACCAATCCAAACAGCCTGAAATCACCTGAAATCCCAAGGTAGTTTCCTTGCCATGAATTCAGCTTATTATCAGCTGATGTGGCACTCATCTTGATAATTCTTCTCTAGAGAGATCAATGATCCTCTTGGGAATCATGGAACAAACAATCAAAAAAGTGTATTTAGAGAAAATAACTCTGTAGGCAGCTCAAACAGCAAACTTTGGTGTTTTGCTCTAGGTCATAAAGCAAGGATTTCTGTCCCACCTATGACCAGATGACTGGTCTGAAAAGGTTTCATGAGCAGAAGCCAACTCTACCGCTCCACCAGAAGCAACTTGCAGCCCAGTTTGCAATGCTGATGCCACCTCTGCTCTCAAAACTGAAGCAAACCAAAGTTATCAGCATCACCACCACCACAGCACCTCTGCCTAGAGGCCAATCAACCACCACCCCCACGCTCATGAGAGAAGGATTTTAGTCAAACATRCACTGTCAGACATTCAATGTCAAATATAAAAAGGAAAAAAAATAAAATACAAATAAAAAATTAAAATTAAAACCATTTTCTCCCAGATCTGGAGAGAAATTAATTCTACCCTCCCCTAGGCTTTACTGGCATGAAACCATTTTTCTCAGCAATGTACATTGTTACTGCCCTTGTACCAAAGCAGTGCTTGTAGTCAGSAATCTGGGTGCTTTTCCAGGAGGTGGAGGGTGCCTGTCTGCCCCTTGCTTTGCCAGTAACAGTTGTCTCAGCACTGCTTCCTTGTCTCCAAGGGATGAGCCACAGAGCCAGCCTGCTTGGTGGGAAAGGTCTGAGCAAAATCCCAATTACACATTTTGACCTTCCATGTGCTGTCTCCTTCATTAGCAGTGTTTTTGCCCTTTCTTCCCATAAAACATGTTCAAAGGCTTGTGTGCTAACCTGAAGCCTGCAAAGAAATCCCTGGGGTTTTGGTTTTATCTCACAGAAAAATCTCTCGGGAGGAAGYAAAGCCCAGCACAGAGCAAAGGGTGCTCAAACACATCTCACCAGCACAGGAGCCATGGAAATGCCTCACTGAGGAAGTCCCAGACCCAGAGTCACCCTGATGGGCAGAAATGCAAACCAGACCCCTGAATGTGCTCTGAAACTGTGCCCTGAGGGTGCCTWGGAGAGCTATTCCAGCCCCCTTTGTCTCCATACACAGCCTGCCCTCAGCCTATCCCTCTGCCCTGGGAGACCACAGCTCCTCTAGAACGTTCCTCAGACGGAGGATTACCTCCAGTGAGATAGGGGAAGGCTTAACTGGYACCTGGAGGCTCTTGGAGGACATCATTAGAACAGCTTGCAAGCTCCTGTGAGAGACAAACACTCAGGGCAGAAACAAAAAGCTGTTAGACACAAATTCACTTCATCTGAGATGAGTGTTTACTGATCCTTGCAGCACACATTTATTCTTTTCATACTCTTTCATATTTCTATAAATAGATCTCCTCAATAAAACAATGAAGTACTATGAAACTAAGATGGGGATTTAAAATTCAATTTTAAACCTGAATGGCTTATCATATGCACAAACCTCAGGTACTACCTGAAATCAAAATGATAATTGCATTACTGAGTCAGAGAAAGAATGAAAATGTTTTCCAACAAACAAATACAAACACAGAGTTTGTGGCATCTGCCTATGGCACTGATACAGCAAAATTTAAAGGATGGCCTTAGCTCAGTCACTGATAAACTAAATTGAATTTACACTGCTACWGAGGATGTAAAACTGTGAGCTGGAAAATTGGTAGCATGTGTAATTTCAGCACTCTATAGTAAATGACCAAACCTTGAACGTTCTGGGAAGCAGAGGAAAAGCCCTTCTGGGCATTATATTTGGGTTGCCAGGAGCTTCAGAATCAAAATATTTCAGCTATTTCCAAATCAGAAGCAACGTGTGCGTGCCTCCACATCAATGAATTTCTTTCATTCAGCTGTGCAAAGGGATATTGTGTTTATTTCAATATATCCCAGGTGTCACTCYCTCTGTATGACTCGTGTGCACTCAGGGTTTGAGTTTTGGTGACCCCTCCTGCTGAGCCCTGCATGGGGACCTCTCCTCGTGTCCCAGGGCAGAGGATTCTGCTGAGATGGCCAAGTCCACTCCTGAAAACTCTGAAACTAAACAAAGTCTGAAATCTTGAAACAATACCAAGATCCTRCCCGCAGGCTCTCACCTAAAATTGATTTTCCTTTTCAATTCTATTTCTGTGGCTTACATTTTTATTTCCAACCTCTGTACAGTGCTGTCTATCACAAAACTCATTTTTACAAGCCCAGCCCTTCACAGCAGCCCCTTTTTCTCCAACTGAAAACACAGAAGTCTTGCTCAAGTTACATTTGCCARAGCACAGGACAACGGGCTGTGATGTACTGAGTCTGGAACAAAGAGRAGTTTGGAAAAGATCACAAAGAAATTGTCAAGAGACAGGAGGACTCTGTAGTGTTCTCCTATTTAAAAATTGAATCATAAGTTCAGGTTTGTGCAACTTGACAAATTTGTAGCTCAAAGAGTAAAGAACCTCTTTTATATTTTGCTGTCAGCATTAATATTTCAGAAAAATGGAATGYAAAAGTTATTTAATTAAGATAAATTGCATGCTTTTTACTTCATATTTTGAATTCTGATGCAGAAACTGTATTCAGGGTTCTTTCCATGGAATTCATTTAAAAGTTTCTTCAGCTGAAGCAGGATTTCGGAAATGCAAACTGACCAGCCCGTACTTCAGTGCTGCTTTGAACTTGATACTTTATCACAAACAGAAATGCACAAATTCTTCTGTGATATTTGACACCAAAGTGAGGATGAATTTATTTAACCAGATTCATCCTTTTGAAATTAGCACAGGATTTCACCAGGTAGCTGAGAGCCAGAAAACAGCAAGAACAAACTTGGAGTGAGTTCTCTTCCATTCCATTCAGTTTATTCCTGTGTCTGCTACATTTCTAAATTCATTTATGAAACAAAAATAATAACACTAAAATAAGCTAGGTACATACCAAGAGTACTTTTCTTTCTCCATTTAATTCAACCTTCTGGAGAAAGCCCATGTAAAGGGGTAAGCCCTATCACATGCACTGTGAGGGTGGAAATCCAGCAGCATTTCAGTGCCCTGAACAGATTCTCCAGAGGATATTGATTCTGCCTGCATCTTTAAACAGAGGGGCACAAACAAAGCCTCTCCTGGGCCAGCTGTAGCTGCATCCAAGAGAAGGAACAAAACCTAAATAAAGCCCAGAGTTGCTGTGCACCCTCCCAGCTGTGATCCCAACCCAGGAGGGCACACAGACAGGCACAGCAGCTCCACGTGTCCCCTCCAGCCTGGGGACAAAGTGCTGCCCAGGGCAGCTCCCACATCCCATGGACAAACAGCTCCCAGCTGCTCCCTAAATGCTGTGAGAGCTGGGCAATAACTGCAACACCCACTGCCTTGTGGAGTCCTGACACACCCTGTGCAAAAGGAAAGTGCCATTCCATCTCCTTTCCAAACTGTGTCTTTTAAGCTTTGTTATCCACATCTTTAATATCTGATCATAAATGCAGAGTGGCTCAACAGCTCCTGAGGAAGGGAGGGGCTGAGGTGTTTGCACTGAACTGCAGCAGAGTCACCTCGCCCCTTCTGCCCAGGTCCCTTTGTCCCTGGGGTACAGGAGAGGTCACAATGTGCCTGTTTTCCAYCATGAGCCCAACCCCACCAAACAGCTCCAGGGAGAGTTAGATCTGTCTTTACCCCTGTCTGGTCAGGGATCAGCTTTTCTTTCCAATCTGCTTGACCAGTGAGCCATGCAYGAAGCACTCACTCCATCCCTCGGASCWGAGCCCAAAGCACRGTTTGGTGCTCCAGGAACTGTGCAGGCACCACCCTTCAGCACTGCCCAAACTTGCTAAGGGTATGTCTGCATCATCTCAGGGAGCACAGGCAGAGATCCACAAGTGAGCCCCAAAATGGAAGCAGAACAGTCTCATTGCCCAGGTTTTGAACTGTGATTTATACATCTCTGCTGGGGGTGTCTGTCCATTGCTCCCTCTGCATTCCACGGCAAGGAGAGCACAAATTCTGTGCTGATCTGAGCTGCCTGTGCAAATCGAGCCCACATGGAGCTGTTCTCATGTGACTGCATATGTACCGAATTCAGCTCTCTTTCCCATGCCAGAGAGAGAGCACAGAGAGTTTAAAATAACAGTAATTTAAAAAAAAATTAAATTAATTTATTAAACCAAATCAAATTTCACTGTGGATTGTATTACCTAGGGGAAATGTAGCAGGCCTGTGACACATGAAAATTTGATTCTAATAGACATTCTTGTTTTGTGAGTAGAGAAGGTATTTCCCCTACATTTTTTTTGGTTTTATTTTTTTTTCCACAGCCTTTTTCCAAGGCAAGCTTCTTCAAAATCTGTAGCATTCAGAGATCTAGAATCATATTCCACTTCTAAAGTAGGCAAAAACTCAAGAGAAATTCAAATACCTGGAACATGCTTTTCTTTGCAGTACAGCACTGAAAGCAAAAATGCTTTATAAAATAGAAATTAAATGTTAAATATCTGTAAGACTACATTTTAATCAAGCATGAGAGGCAACACAGCAGACGGAAGTGGTCATACAATTCTGCCCCTGCCTCAAAAGTCTCTTTTCTAAAGCACATGGAAAGAGTTCCACAAAAAAAAAACCACCCTGTTTTTCTTCACATAACTCCCAATATTACAGTCACTCACTGTAAATATTACAGTTACCATTTTGCATTTTCTTCCTTATTTCACTGCTGCTTTGTTTATTGTGTTTTATCAAAGTAATACTAGTTCTAACACTTGTTTTATGTCTCCTCCTCATTTCCTGTGACTCCAAAGCTCTCAGTAGGAGCAGCAGCCCAGCTGTGACACAGAGGCTGTAAAGGGAGCAGTAGCAGCAAACATCTCACTGAGAGCCTGCCTCCCACCCTGAGCTGCTGCACCCAAACATTTCCAGGGCTGGAGAGAGTTTAACCTCAGTCCACCTGTGCTGGTTGGGTTTCCCTTCCCCATCCTTGCTGATGCTGTTTTCTGTTTGTTTACACTGCACTTTAGGGCACCATTTGTGGACACAGCAGCGCTTCACCTCGGAGAAGCTCTGAAAAACCAAAGGCTCCCATTTCCCRGTAATCAGTAATTCCTTTCAGGCATGCAGGCCAGGTAAATTAATTCAAATTCAACTCCTCTTCAAAAAAAAAATTAAAAAAAATCCTAAATGAAAATTGGAGTAACACTATTATTCATTCAGACACAGTCAAGATCGTGAGCCACGTTGCTTACCTATGGATATGGTCCAAACTGCAGCAATTTTCATAATGGCCTTGGTGCGGGAATTGAAGCGGCTGTGCTCAATGGGATTGCGAATTGCTACGTACCGATCAAGAGAGATGGCACAGAGATGCATAATAGATGCAGTTGAAAAGAGCACATCTAGGGAAATCCATATAGGGCACAACTGTTTAGGCAAAGGCCAAGCATAATCTGAAACATAGAGAGAAAAGAAATGAAAGGAAAAAAAGAAAAGGAAATAATTTGGGGAGCTAGGCCACCATTTCTGAGAAACCATTGGGGTATTTTTAGCTCTGTGACACCAGTAAGGGGCACGTGCACGAGGAGTGGACAAGAAACCTCTCAGGGGACCTCTCTGWGGGCAGTTCCTGGCTCTGGACACTCCATAAACCCACAGCCACTTCCCACATCTGATTTCTGTGACCAGTGTGGTGTGGGCAACACCTCCAAGAGACCATTTTACCTCTGTTCCCCACTCTTAACCTTTCTTCCATATCTTTACAAAATCAGAGATTACATTCCTTTATAACTTGCTCATCACATTGTTTTCATGGATTGCAAAGGCTTTGTGGCATTAACCTCACTTAGATCCTTTCTAAAGCTCCCTTGATTTGCTCGTTTTTTTCTAAAGCTCCCTCGATATGCCCGTCTCAGTTTCTGTGTGCTGAGGAGAAAGGCTGCAGACAGTTTTTCTGCCCAGTCTAAYACACAGCTAAATGACACTACTTCACCTTTTCTCTTCAGGCAGCGTGCCTTGATATCAAAGGAATACTCGCCTTCTTACAGAGCAGCTGGGATGGAGTGGCTGAAATTCGAGAATTGTTTTGAAGGTAAAGCAGAGTGTTATTTTTTACAGGAATTATKTTAGCAAACAGAACAGACCAGATAGCTACATCTGCCAGCAGCTGGCAGCTCATTTGGGTGCCTGCACTTATTAAAGTGTTTACTCAGTGCTGAAGTACAACTTGAGACTGAGAGTGACCCAGAAAGACCCTCCAGGGCCACTGGTATTTAAAGCAAAGCTCAGGGAAAATTGATTTGTGAGTGCTACCCCCATGTCAATGTCCACAATGAAATGTGTGAGATCAATAACACGTCCTGCCAAGCTCTGGGCTTCTTATCAAAACAAATCAAGAGTATCTATAGCAGCCAAACACATGAGAGAATTCATAATAGTTGAATAATGAGATATTCTTGTGTCTTCATGCAGAACGTGAATATCTAAAGCAATCTTGACGTTTACCCCAAGGATCAGAATCATCACTCTGCAGAATCAATGTTTTATTAAGAATGGTGCGGCTCCATCCTACTGATCTCAAATAGAAAAGATGAAACATTAGTCTCAGAAACCACAGTTTGAAACAAATTACCAGCCAAGAGAGACCCAGGATACCTTCATGCAGAAACCTGAGATTAACTGAACCAGAGTAAATTATTACAAAATGTCCCAGAGAAGCCCAGGAACCTTTCACAAAGAGCACAGTGGAACGAGAGGGACACATTAATTCGTTTTACCAGCGGGGAACCCGCAGATGAAGTGCTAAGTACTCACCAAACCCACACAGCCAGAGCTCAGCTCTGGGGAGATAAGCCACTCATTTGAGCCAGTGCGCACCACGCCTGTGAAATGGGCTCTAAGTGGACTGAAATCCGCGGCAGCGAGCGTTTAAAGGTCCCTGTCAGAGGCAACTGAGTAAAGCACTTTGCGGCTGAAGCATCTGAAAGGCACCTCTGCTGCACAAATGAATAGAGCTTGATTAAATGTGACTCAGCCCCTTTGTGATCAAACCCTGCGCCTCCTGCTCACCTTCACACTTCGCAATGGCTGAGGACATCCCTGCCATGGACCTGCGATGGAGCTCAGAGCTGCAGCTGAGCACAGCCTGGATGCGCTGGCTGTTTAAAGCTGCTCTTTCGGTGAAAGAGCAAGTAGACCCTGGGTGGAACAAGTGTGAAACCCTACAAGTGTTCAGCCCACGCTAGAACACGCTGAGGACACTGTATCCCTCAGCTGTTCTCCAAGGTTCCAGAGGCTCTGTGCTGCAGGCTGGATGAGCCATGGGCACGCAGAGTGTGCCCGGCGCAGGATGCGCTCCCCGGGGATGTGACCGTGCCTGTGCCGCAGCCTGGCAGAGGGGAACGGCGACAGCAGGGCTACCCCCAGCGCAGGCAGATGGCCAGGAAAGCCCCGGTGTCTCCAGAAAAAGACACGCGGCCCCCAGGCTTCCTGTGCGGGGGAGCTCCGGGCTGATCCGCGGCGCTGCAGCGGGCACAAGCTGACGCCTGGCATTCGCCAGACCTGGAAGGGGTTTCTACAGCAACCACGTTTTCAGCATTATTGAATGATGAATAGCCTCTCTTGCTTCTTCCTTCAAGCTATCCAAACACTTCCAGTGACTGAATCCCCCCGGAACAACTTCTGCTATTGATGTGAACCAGCRCAGCATCGCAACCAAAGAACTGAAAAATTATCAGCAGCAAGAGCGGTGTGAGGAGAGGAGATATCACCTGCTGCCAGCCCTGGCACTGCAGGAGCCACAGACACCAACAGAGCCAAGTCACGCTGCCCAGAACTACTGCCCAGGCAAGCTGTCAGCGTGCTTTTGAAGATAAAGGTGATAGGAGAGTTCTCCTAATGCCAAATCCTGTTAGTCTTTGCTGTCCCAGGGTGCCCAATTGCTCTTCTTGTTGAAAAGCCACTTTTACGAGTAGACATTCTACTTTCTCAGGAAGTTTCCTAAAATGATCTGCAATAACAAAATGTCACTCTGGAAATGTGTAGAATGGCAGCTTGTAAAACATCACCRTAGCTTGGTAGGAAGGGCATAATATATATGCTATCTCAAAATGTGATTATTTTTAAGTAAGCATGGTGAGTGCCTTTGAAAAACACCTACACAGCCTACAAAGCCAGTAATTTGTAAAAAAAAGAAAAACAGCGTTATTCTAATTCTGTTTTGAATAAAYGTACAAAACATAGGAAATGTGCCCTGTGACTGTGCCAAGATGCAGACAAGGATTAAAAAAAAATCTGTTAATGATGTTATACCTTTAAAACAATTTTATCCTCAGAAACACTCTAATTACAGAAGGTAACATTTCTCTAATTTGTTCTCTTTTTTTCCTCTTATTTCATTTAGCAAATGAAATGTGCAATTACCCTATATTTAGAAGASTAGATGACTGAGTGAAATGAATTCTTGGACCCCAGCACCTCTAAGATGTAGTAATTGCATTTCCAATGGAAAACATTCATCTCAGTCCAAATTTGCCTTCAAGAATGAAACAGTGCTAAACACCTGTGTAAGCAAAAAACCAAATTCTTTGTAAGAAACTCTGTTTTTTGTACCTTGAATTAATCTGAGCCCTTAAAATCATATATTTAATGCACTGGTTGGTAGACCAGATCGGGAGTGCAGAAGGGAATTAGATGAATGTGGCAGATCAGAACAAAAGTTGGTATTTCTTTACCCAGCATATAATCAATCTGAGGATTTTTTTTTGCCTCCAGATATTTTGTGGGTGGTAGAAGTTTGCACTGGGCAAATTCCCAGAGAAAAGCATAGAGAACACTGTTGCAGTGATATTACTTTGAGATCAGCATTAGCTTCTGGCTCTGGCCAGAATAAAACCACCGTGTGAAAAATCCTAGGAAGGAAGGAAATTTCTGCAGGATATTGCTTCAGCCTCCAGCACTGAATAGCATCTCATGGAATCTGAGATGCTGTGGCTCCTCGCAGGACACAGGGGACAAACACTCATATTTAGCCAGGAGTCATGGTSCCTAGGTGGGATTTCATCTCCTGCCCCAGGATGAAAAAGCAAACCACAGTTCCTGTGTGTCACTGAGCAGCAGAGATGAGCACAAACTGCTGGCAGCAAAATAAAGAAACTCCGAAGCAGTTTGGCAAAGTCACAGACCATCTCTGTGTGCAGTTAATTTGCTGTCGGATAAGACTTCCTTACTTTTTTTGTGTTTTCCATCAAGAAAGATGGCAGCTATGAAACTGAGTCACTTTTGTCAGAGGTTTTMAGCATATGGGTAAAAAGTGTTGCTTAGCACTGTTGTGGTTACAGTGCATGAGAATCAGAATTACCAGCTACTGTAGCAGGAGGTGACTGAATAATCCAAAACACAGCAAAATTAATTATGTCAAATGGTAAAACAGAATTACTCCAGATTGCAAGAGAATAGCTTAAAAAAAATAAATTAAAATGTCMATTTCTTGTACATATTCAGTACTTCTACATTGCAATCTGCTCCAGGATATCTCATGGGAAAATCTAGTATAACACCTAGGACAAATCTGTAATAACAGCAACAAAATACCTGTTTGCACTGCAATAAAGTGAAGAATTATGTAAAATTCATCTCTGTGTCTTCAGAAGTTTTTCATGGGAACCTCACAGCAATCTGCATCAATCATTTCTTTTCCAGCCACGAACAGGAATTTGGAAAAGGCTTCAGAACACATTTGTTGTGTTTAGGTTGTGCTTTGTATCCATTGGGATGGATAAAAGGATAAAAACCATCCTTCAAAATGACTCAGGAAGAAAAAGGGTATTGCTTGTCTTATTATGACATTTTGCATATATATACATATATGCACACTATATATGTTATTTATTTAAAAGTGCAGAATAAGTAATAAAGATGCTTATGTGTTCAAAAGCCTCTTTTAACATTGTCCATTAATTTGGCTAAAAAGTAAAATACACATAATATTTTTCATTTTAGGGTTCCCATATTTAGTGTATTCAGTAAATTCACTTTTAACTACTTGAATGAATTGAATGGAAAAAAGGTAGGAGATTAACATTTTATTTCAGTGAATCTTAATCCCAATACAAAGCACAATTTCCCAGCAGTTAAAATGGCAACACTGTGTGTGCTGAAGCACCTTTGACCATCCTGAGCTGCCACAGATCTGTCACAGGCCATACAGTGACCCCCTGCTCTGTGCACTGCTCTGACACTCGGGAAGGTCAGGGACAAAGCCCCAGGAGATGCCTCAGCTCATTCCCTGGGAACTCCAGAGGTGCAGAGTTTGCTGTGCGGTGGCAGCGCTCGCTCGGGTTCCCCTGCTGTAACTGGGGCAGCAGGCAATGCAAACAGCAGCCCAGCAAACACACCCCAAACCCACCACTTTCTCGTGGGTTTGGCAGTTTTTGAAGATTCCTTCATGCATTCCAGGGAAACCCACTGCTGTGGGCTGTGGAATGAAGATCACTCCTTCCCACTGCCTTTTATCCCCACTGCACCATTGATGCAATGAAGAATTCTGTAGGAACCAGGCTGCCCAGTGTTCACTTTAAGGTTTTGTAGCTGCCACAGGCTTTACAAAAATAGAAAGCAATTACATACACTTTTAACATTACTGCACTGCATTATTCCCAAGGGAAAGGAAGAATTTAAATTATTCTCTTCTCGCTCTCTTATCTAGGAAGTAAAGCATTTCTTGGTCCAAAATACCACATCAGGAACCTAAAGCTACGTTATCTCTTTTTTGCTGGTTTGTTTTCCTCAGGTTTACATAGAGAAATGACTCAGAGACATCCATATCACTSTGAGAGTCACACACCCAAGGGTGCTGAAAATCTCCATCGTGCCCAAGAAGAACAGAACGTCCTGACTGACCCCCCAGTCCTCGGTGGTTTCCAGCACATCCACAGAAGGGCTCATGCACATGCAGCCAAGACTCCTGACTAAAGAAAACAGCTTGTCTCAAGGGCAGCACAGCCAATCCTTTTGGTTTTATCATCAATAGAGTGGAATTTAATGTTTTYCCAGCATATTGAACTACTGGGCACCAAGTTACATGAGAAATTAGGCTTATCTTTCAGTTTCTAGTCTCATTTTTCTACAGGGAAAAAAGGGCTGTCCTAAGGCTGTCTGKATCCCTTAAATAGCACATGTTCTAGCACAGCCAAGAACAGGGACACAATCTACATATCATGAAATGGCTTTTAGGAAAAAAACTGTGTTCTTGAATGCTGCAAGTTCCAAATGGTTTGAGAGTGTCAAGAGGTGCTCAGCAGAGGATGGGCCCTTGGGTGAGGTGATGGCCAAGAGAATGGAATAGACCAGCAGGTAGGAAAAGGAGGGACCCTGTGACCAGACACAGGGCTGGAGAGAGCACTGCTGGCATCCCCCACWTCACCTGAACATCTGTGAGTGGAAGATGCTGCTTTGCCATGGTGCCACACCACACAAAGGATTTACTCGAGTCTGTGCCATTGATCATTGTCACAGCTGGGCTGTGGCACCGTTCCTGAGCTTCAGTTTTCCTCTGAGTTATTTGTGTGTCAGCTCTTGGAGCTGCCAGCGTGGCACAAGTGGCCCTTCAGGAGGGAGCAGGAGGAAATGGGCACAGAGCAGCGTGGTCTCCTTTGTTTCTTCCCTCCCACCACTGAGGRAAACTCCAGAGGAGCTGAAGGTATTTCAGTTCTTGTCTCAAAAGTTACAGTGATTAATTGATGTGACTGCATTTTATTGCAAATTAAACAATTGCACTCACAAAGCTGTTTCAAGAATTTTATGTAACTTGGATTTTCCTTTCTATCCAGTATTGCAATGACTTGCAGTCTTGGCAGGGTGTGTAAAAAAGAAGGAAAATTAAAGTTAGAACAGATATAATTATCTGAGCTAGGGAAAGGTTGCTTGAATGCCTTTTAAGTAATATTTCAAATGGAAAGAGCCAGCTTTCCATATACTATACTTAAAACAATAATAAAATGGGATGTATGCTAAGAAGCAGAGTGAATGATATTCGCATCCCAATGTCAGCATCTCTTCTCTTATGGAAATATAAAACTACTCTGTTGCAATTTATCATTTCATAAACCCATGTGCTATATTGATTTTTTCTTTTATTGGCAGAGACTGAAATTATGTTTGAAGCCAGAGGAAAAATTTCCAGGCTCARTGGTGTTCTCTGCTTGCAGTTTAGGCATCTGCAGTTGCATCTGGAATTTTTACATTGAGTGATATGGACAGTTAACGGAGCAATGGTACAATTAATTGAATTGTTTCWGCAAGTTCATATAAAGGGTTCCTTCCAGCATTTTAACTCCAAGAGAGCTATGATCTCTTCACACACTTCTGAGCTACATGTTCTTCATAACAGTTTATCTAAATGAAACCACAGCCTAATRAAACATTCACAGCAGTAAACATTGTCCATTCACTGATGTTCTGTAGGTCAGCACAGCACCACGACAGTGTCCTCTTCCTCAATTTCCTTCATGCAATCATAAATCAGCCTTCATCTGTTATTTAAACAACTAATAAAGCAACARTTGAATGAACACCACACTGGAAAGTAAGCCCACAAGCAAACACAGACCTCACATGAACACCTTCTAAACATAATATAAATATTCAAAAAATATTTCTCATAACAAAGTGCACGAGCGTGTCAGCAACAGGTGGTTTTTCCCCAGTTTTGATGAAATTGAGAAAGATCCATTATCACAAGAAATAGCTGCCAAAACCTACAGATCATTTGAGGAAACTAAAATTCAGAACTGAAAATGATGTGGTATTATTCAATTACAGCTGACTGCTGAGCAGTTACCTTAGATGGAACAAAGAGGCCATCTGCTTGAACCCAGAGTTTCCAATAAAGCTGAGACTACGCCCCAATTCTAGGACTAGCCCTGGGGCTAGTGAGAGGGCACAAAACCATAGAGAGGATCTTTTTTTAGATATTTGGTTTTATTTCAGCAGAACTCRGTGGCAATTCAGATGTCTGTGTTACACTGACAGCTGCCTTGGAGCCTCCATGGGATTAATCCTTTCTCAGCTCRGGCTCCCTCCTGCCAGTGCAGCTGGACAAACTGGCCTCCAAACCATCATCAAATACCTGACTTCACAAACAGATGAAACAAGGATTTTCTTCTTTTGATATAAAGGACTCCACATTCAGAGAACACAGGTCTGTCTTATTTAACAAGCCAGCATTTTTACTAAATATTCCAGGAAGATGACAATTTTTGATAGGAATTTACACACCCACTATAAACCATCWGCTGCAAACCAGCAGTGCTGGCTTTGAGCATACAGATGCAGATGTTTGGTCTGCTACACTTGGCATGTCCACTCAGTATTTTTTCCCCTGTGTCCTGGGATATGAAGCATGATGTGAGATCTGCTGTCTGGAAAGGGACAGTGATTTTGCTCCCTTTGGCTGCGTGATGTGCCCAGGATGTGATCCTCAGTTTGGTCCCTGTTCAGAGCAGCCCGGCACCTGCTCCAGCCCCAAGCTAAAGCAAAGTGAAACTCACACTCAAGAGCCTTGGGGAATTTAGGGAGATGAAGGAGTTTAGTGAATCAGCTTTCCCATTAGGGACAGTGGGTTACTGGCCTGGCTGCAATTCGTGCCAGCGTGAGTTGAGATTTGCTCATCTGATGAGGTCAAAAGCCAGCACAAGCCCTTGGTGAGACTGATACTGGCAAGAAACCACTTCAGCCAAAGGAAATAAGCCATATTTTGGTCATGCTTAGAGATAATTAATTTCTGACACTTCTCAGTGCAGGACTTGCAAAACATGTTCCATGTCTGGTTTCCTCCAAGGCAAGGGAACTTGTCATTCTACGTGATTATACAGGTGGAAATGCCAGTGGGAGAGTGCTCCACTGCCAAAAGCAATTATTTGRGRGTTGTTAAGAAGTCTAGAAWTTCTGRCSCTCATCCTTGAGTGCCAATTCCTGYCCTGCTGTCACTGCATAYCTTAGATGCACACCTCTCACCTGCAAAGCATTCCTGCCCCTGTGCCCAGACTGCTCCTGACCAAAAACTGACTTTTCATTACAGCAGAAACATCAGACTGGAGCTCAGCACGCTGGAAACAGCACCTTCAGGGGCTTTCTCAAGAGAATAATTTACTATTAAGCACTGTTAAATGTGCAGTAATCCCAAGGAAAGGTGTGAGCATGTAGCAAATACCACTTCTTCAGGAGTTTGTTGACCACCATGTGCCAAATCAGCACAGAAATCTGCGCATGTGCAGCCTGCCCCAGYAAAAAGGCAACAAAATGAATGAAAGAATCACTGTCAGTGGAGGACAATTCATCCTGCRTGTAAACAAGAGACAGACATTTAATTAGAGAACCCTAAGTGCAATCTAGAAAATCCATGTATTGCTAATCAGTTCTATACTCTATAGGAATACCCTGCTGAACCATGCAAGAATGCAAAATATGCCCAGTTTGTTCCCAGAAATCCCACCCTCTGGGTACAGGTATCCATTAGGATTCTTGATATGTGGTGTGACCCAGACTAAAACTTAGGGGTTTAGATTTTAGATAACTTTTAACTGAGGAATAAGATGTAGAAATAAGAGGAAGCAAACAAGTGCAGCTAAACTGCAAGTTATTTAACTATTTGATCTCTTCTCAAGTCTTGCACAATACTTGAATAATATTATTTCAGTAGCCTTTATCATCCAGCACAAGGTTTCAAAGTCTGAAGTCAACAAAAGTTACCCAGCTGTGCTTCCCCTCTTCTTCCCTGTTTTCCCATAATACTTAGATGTTTCCTCATTTTGCCCCACCACGGAAACCCTGGAGGCTTCTCTCACAAGCCTGAAAAATTATTTCCCACCAGAAGACAAGCTCTGGAAGCTTTGCTGGTTGATAAGCCTGCCAGGAAGCTCATTTCTCTCAGCAGCACAGGAGGCTTTCCTAGACAGCCCAGACATTCACAGGACAGGGGTTTGTGAGCAGGGAGCCCCTGCTGCTCTCTGCTCCCCTTCCGAGCACAAAGTACAAACATTAAAGGCTGGTGTTTAATCCACCACCAGTGGGGAGTGTGGACWGAATCACGGGCTGGGGATGGCTCTGCACTGAGTCTTGGAGGGAAGAAAGTCTGCAGTCTTCACCTTGGCTTCATATTCTAGTTGTTCCTTTTTCACCTGTCAGGGTCTGCAGGGTAACTCTGCCTTCAGTGCTACAGAGACTCAGCTCCTGGCCCTCCTGGAGGGTTTTTCATTCAGTCTAGCTGGGAATGAACCTCCCACCTGGGAATGATGCTCAGAGAAGGCTGGCTCACCCCCAAACCCCCTGCAGGGCACAGGGCAGGTCACCCACCCTGTCACAAGCCCCCAGAGCAACCCTGGGACAGCACATCTCTCTGGAGAAGCACAGGGCTCTGAAACCCTGCTCACCCCTGCCTGCCCAGCAGAGCTCTTACACCCCAACCAACCCAATAAAATGTGATTTTGTATCACCCCTGTACTCTAAGGAAGAGATTTGTCATTTAGTGTGACAATCAATCTCATAAAACCACATAATATGATGTTAAGATTCGCATTATTGTAAGCATTTTGTGCACAACTTGTTACTAATTAAATCTGCTCACTTCCCTGAGTCTCCTGTAAAAGACTTGAAGCTGGAATGTGATTTAACCTGAGATTATGGTGCTTTCCTACTGCAGYATTTACAGCCTGTAAAATACCCAATTGTTGTCAAACCATTGCAAGAGGACACAAAAGAATCAACCCAGCACAGCTTTCCTCAAAAATCCAAGATTTAGAAAYGCTTCAGACTAAGCTAACACACATACCCTCCATCCTCACATTCTGAAATTCAGCCAAAAAAACCCCAAACAGGGAGCAGCATCAATCCTGCCTGACTTTCTCTCTCTGAAAAACGATGCAAACACAGTTTTGAACCCTGAGAAGGTCTGTGTTGAAAACAGCAGCACAGGATGAGGTGATCCCATTTCACATAATAAAGTTTTGGCATTGTGGACCCTGCTCCTGGTGGGTAACATCAGAGACAAAGTGAAACTTAACATGTGACCACACTCTGGGTACAGTTGTACTCCTTCGAGTTTTGCAGAAATTGTAGGCCTATTGTAAGTTCCATTAACATGAAGTAGAAGTTTAATTTAACATGGATAAATGAAGCGTGGGCGGACTGATATATTAGAAAGAATACTATTAACCAGAAAATTATAGTGGTCTCATGAGGTGGTAAAGGAAACGAAAGAAATTATATTTAGTCAAGTTATACCATTGGGGGTTTTGATAGGCTTGTTTTTGCTTTGTAATCAAGTGCAACATTACTTTATTATCATGGTTATACTATTATTACAGTGTAATCTTGCACTTGATTACAAATCAAACCCGGTGATAACTACAATAATAAAATAATGTGTTAACATAATAATGTAGCAAAACATAATAAAATAGGTGCTGTGCATCAGGCACACCACTGCCAGAGAGTCAGGGGAGGGGATTGTCCTGCTCTGCTCTCATGGGGTGGCCTCTCCTCGAGTGCTGGGGACAGTTTTGGGTGCCACAAGAAGAGGAGATTGAGGACAGAGTTCGCTGAGATCTGCAGCTTCCTCAGGAGGGGAAGAGGAGAGCAGACACTCATCTCTCCTCTGGTGACCCATGACAGAACCCAAAAAAATGGCCTGAAGCTGAGTCAGGGCAGGATTAGGCTGGCTATTAGGAAAAAAYTCTTCCCCCAGAGGATGTTTGGGCACTGGAACAGTGCCAGGGAAGCAAACACAGCCTGGAGCCTGAGAGAGCTCAAGGAGCATTTGCACAATAACACTCAATCACATGGTGGGATTTCTGGAGTGTCCTATGCAGGGCCAGGAGCTGGACTTGATGATCCTCACGGGTTCTTTCCAACTCATAGGATACTCTATGATTCTAAAATTCTAAATTTTGACTTAAATTTGACAAATACAAATWAATAATATGAATGCTGTAGCATATCTAGCTATTCCCAGGATACAAGATGCACCTATCTCAATATGGACYAGAAAAAGCTTGGAAAAAGCATTATGGAAAGTAGATAAATTAAGATGTAAAAGGTATATTTAAAGGCATTTATCTTGAAAGCTATTTTCCCTGTATTCATTTAACTTGCTGTGTTATATCAATCAATTAACCCGTTCTGCTGCTGCGTATTTTGGATGGACACAGCCAGCTAGATTTGAACAAGAAAGTAGACTCAATGATCTTGGCTTCTCCTGCAGTAAAAGCCAATCTCTCTTTCTGTTAATTTCAAATTGACTCTTCAGAAGAAATCAACAGAAGTGCAACTGGCAAATTCAAAATTTTACCCAACAAATCTGAAATTTAAAGAGTGGGGTGAGAAGCAATTAGCGCTCAGAACAAATGCACAGACAGAAGGGCAGAGCTCTGCTGCCTCCCAAAACCAGCCAATATTCAATATTCATGGGCGTCAGACACGTTGACAGGCTCCTGCATCCCAGTGGGTGCCAAATAGGTGCAGAAAAAGCCTTTCACAGCATTTCCATATCTCAGCAACACCGAGACCTTTCCCTACAGCTGCTGCCTCTGATTGAGGATGGAAATAGGCATTCATAAAAACAAGCGAAACACCCAAAACTTACCAAAAATAAACACACTGCAAGACAAATTATACATCAGAAGATGGAGAGGGACTGGTCAGAAYAACAACTGGTCTGTCCCGATAAGTGCAGCGCAGCTGGAGATGGGAGGCTCCTGCCAATGCACCCACGGGAATGGAATTCAAACCACCCAAAAAACAATCACGAATCAACAGAGCCTTATCAACCATCCTGCCTTGCCCATCAAATCTCACACCTAAGAGCTGATAGAGCAACACCTCATGTTTGTGYATTACTCATTGAACTTTCTAGTCCYGAACCTTTTTCATCTSGGAAGCAAGACAGCACCTCGGAGGAGAGATTCACTCGCTGAACCCACTGCTGTCACTGTGCTTATCACACTGCCTGCAGGAGTAGCAAAGTTTCCCAACAATAAAACTTATTACAACCAGAAAACCTGGAGACTGGCAAAAATGGAATATATATTTGAAACTAATGCATGAAGCCAAAATTTTGATACAGCACGTATTTTTAATCACAGCCTAGGCTCCATGACAGGCTCATGCACAAATTCCCCTCATGCCATGAGCATCTTTAATGACCATTTTGCAGAACAGCCAAATAAGGATCCATTCTGTTTCTCTTGTCAATTGTCCATTCAGGAAAAGATGGTATTTTGTSAATGAGGCAGTGTGCAAAATAGTGCAAGGCTGAGCAGTTGGCACGTGGCCCCTCTYCCATCTATGTAATTTTCATTTAATTTCCATGCAAGCAGATGAATCACATCAGAGCCTGTTTCCCAGCATGTGCTGATAAAACACAGAGTAGGAACTCATTGCCACCCTCACTGTTAGGTCCCTGGGAAGTGAAMTAACCTATGAGGATATTTTAATGAATGACAACTCCAGAACCAGAATTTCAAGGAATATGTCATATGAATTGGATGTAGACAGTAAAATCATAATTTGCTGAGTAGAATTTAATGATATCAATTCAACTGATGGATGAGAAAGGAAGTAGAACAAAAAAAAGTTAATTCTGAGTTAAATGACCCAATCATGGAAACATTCATAATTTAAACTAATGTATTACACTGGGATATTTGTCTTACAACATATTCAAGGGCTTTTYAGAGATTTCACCTCACTTCTCTGTATTTCTTTCCATTTTGTGAAAAGCAAATATATGTGTGTTAGCCTGCATGATGACAGTGATTTTTCCTGCACTTTTGAGCACAAAGGCTGAGTTGAGCTACCAAATATATCTCTTCCAAAAATGCAGCAGTCTATTGATGAGGTCTGGGCATGTCACCAGCATTCAGGTTGAGCCCTTAAGGCAAGAAATTACRATATTATTGTATTGATCACATAAATTTACCATACACTAAAAATAAATCTTTTCACAAAATGCTTCCCGTAACACAATACAGTAAAAGCAATAAATATGTTAGGATGTACATAACTAAACCAAAAGGCAAAATGCGGATGAGGCACCTATCTGCATCCAACAGCAAATTTCCTGAGTGATGAAACAGCCTCAAGTTGTGCCATGGGTTTAGATTGGACATTAGGAAAAATTTCTTCACCGAGAGGGTGGTCAAGCATTGYAAAAGGCTGCCCAGGGAAGGGGTGGAGTCACTGTCCCTGGGAGAGTTCAGAAGATTTGTGGATGTGGTGCTTGGGGGCATGGTTTAGTGGAGCCCTGGTAGTGTCAGATTAATGCTTGAGGTCTCTCCCAGCCTGGRTGGTTCCAGGAACACAGGACACAAATTGAACAAGGATCAAAGAGCTTTTCAATGTTAAGTCCAGCCAGAGAACAGAAACAGAGCTGACCAGCCTTTGAGTTCAGCTACCTGCAGCTCAGCCAGCACAGGAAAATGAGGGAATGTCAATCTTTACAGCAGACTGCAAGAAGGAACATTCCTGGAAATTGCAGCTGCTTCTTGACAAGTGCAGAGAAACACATTCTAGAGAATATTCCCTCAGCCCAATTTCACTCTGCTGAGGTTAGCAGGGAGAGAGAGCAACTTCTCAGCATGAGATAATATATCTAGATGTTTTGTGCACAGAAGTGTTGCTAGATTTAGCTGCAGTCACCTTCTAGGAAGGAAAACAAGAAATTTGTGGGAAAGAGAAGATAGAAGTAAAAGCAATAACTGGTCTGGGGTGTTCAGGGTGGGCAGAGTGGATGAAGCCATTGAGATGCACTCTGTCACAGCTCACCTGTGATCACAGCCATGTCAAATTTTGGGTCACAAATATGAAGCCTCTAAGTGGAGAATATTTTATTTCTCACTTCATTAATGTTTGGATAAAGATTAAGAGGAGGTGCTACCCTTTCAATCAGGTCACAGGCATCTCCCTTGCTCACTGAGACTTTGTGGTGTGGTTGGGGAGGCAGTGAACATTTTAACTGGGTTTTTCTCCAGATGGGTAACACACAAGTAAATCTGTACGTACTATGACACAGACTAAAATGAGCTCAATCTTGGTAAAATGTCTGCAATTCTAGGTAAATCCTCACTCTTGATTTCAAAATTTTAAGAATGGGGGTGAAATACRTCCAAGGAGGACTCTGGGAAGACTCCAGTACCTGGAGCTGGTGCTGCTCTTCCTTTCAGATGAGGCTAAATCTGTCTGTGGGWAGCACAATACCTGTTTTCATTTTATTTGGTACCTCCATGATCTGCCTGGTGCCTTTATGARGCACCAAATTTACTGCTGGAACAGTTTCTCATCATAGGGTCTTTTTCTGCATAACAATTCTGGTTTTCTCATTATCTTGTATCAATTTCWGCTTTGCTACAAAGCATGTAAGTTTATATTTCCTTTCAACAAAACTCATAAAAGTTAATTACAATGAGGCAATGCACTTACAAAGCTACTACTGGATCTAACAGGCTATCGTCATAAAAAGTAAATAAAGATTCATGCATTTTAAAGCACATTTAGCTTCACTGATCTAGAAGCAAATTGGGCATGAGAAGATTGCACTGATGGCATTAAAACTGCTGCTGTATTTAAATTGACATCAGTAAAATAGAGATCTATAAAGCAGGGATGCAACTATACACACTCCAGATTTTGGGGACTTTACGCTCCTGTGAGTTCTAAAACCTGTTGCATCTTCCAAAAATTTTGAGCAAAAGGATGAAATAAAAACTATAATTGGATCTAAAACTTTATTTGCATTAAATAACAACATTTAAATGAGTGCCATTCAAAATTATTCTAATGAGTCATTCTTGCAYATAAAAGATTTATTTTGGATGGGCAATTCTCAATTTCATCAAGCAGGCAAGACAGAGCCATCCAATTTAATGTCTAAAATATGAAAAATAGCTCCCTGACTGGATGCACCACACAAGCTGTGGGTAAACTAGAAAAATATAAGGCCATATGTTCAACTAGTGCAATAGGATTTACTCCACTGAAGTATTTTAACATCTCCCTTCACCTCTCAGGGGTAGGCAGGGCAAAGGTGGACCCTGCCAGGCTCTCCTCCCACAACTGTAGAGGTGGTACCCAAGGAAACATCCTCTCTGAGATGCCTGGGTGATAGTTTTCATGGCTTGTGCTTACCTAGAACCACTTCCCCGTGCTGTTTTAGGGTGACACCCCTCTCYAGTTGAGCTGTGGAGCTGGGGGTGCTGCAAAAAAGTTGTCCCCACCTTCCAAGAGCACATGGAGCCTTTTTCACCTGACCTGCTCTGCATCTGCTCTCATTGCCACTGAGCTTCTGGCTGTATTTCAGACCCCAGCCTTAAAAACTGCAGAGATGATGGGCCCAGCTGGCCCAGGGATGAGTTCTTGGGCCCTGGTAGAGCTGTAAGAGAGGGAATTCTGCTAACAGACATTTGRTTTCACTGCATAAATCTGTGAAGGGAGAGCAGCCCTATTTATCAGCTTTTGAAGGAAAGTTTTGAGGCACATTTGTCTCTTGCAAAGTACAAAGATGAATGGAGGCTCTGCTTTCTTCACACTGCAGTGAAGATTTTCCATTCAAAAACTGCTTCTTGCAAGAAAGATAATTTGCTTCTTGCAAGATTGTAATAAGTTGCTCAGAGATTTGTCCTGGCTTTCTGTTGCTACACACTGAAGTGCAGGTATTTTGTTCTCAACATCCCAAAAGAAGGCTCAACATCCCAAAAGAAAGGAAGGAGGCTCTGGAAGATGGAAGACATGGCTGCAGCAGCTCAGTCTTAATAACATTTGGTAGTAAACAACAGGACACAGCAAGTCAGAAAGTTCTTTTCAACCCTGCATTCCCGTGGGTTCAGGAAACTCCCCTTGTGATTGCTGTGATTTCATTTTCCTATTTGAATTATGTAGCTCAGCACAATATTTTTCCAAGGTGAGTTTGCTTCCTTTACCTTTCAATTTTTTTTGTTTGTTTTTAACCAAAACCAATTAAATGAACAAAAACCCTCCAACAGTCTCAGCCAGCCCAGAAGAGAGGAGTTCACTCATTTTGCAGCAGGAAAAGCAGAACAGGAGAGCCTTAGGGAKAGCCAGCCTCACCAAGGCAATGCAAAGGCAATCACAAGAAGCTTTTCATGCCAAATCACATTAAGCAAATGGATTCCCACAGAGAGATGCTGTGGAATCAGGCCCTGCACAGAGCAGGAGCACATTTCAGCACTGAGCTGAATGCCCCACACTGTGCAACACTGGGTCACCTCACCCGGGCAAACCCAGCTCATTTCTCTCACCTCTGTGTTCCATAAAGCTCTAACAGGAGACTGGCTGGTGCTTTGGCTGATGCTGCTGAAACCTAATGAACAGCAATGGCACGGAAGGAGCTGCATTGCAGTGGCAGAAGAGATTTCCTCAGAGCAGAGCAGCAAAACATCTGGGACCCTTCCAGCTGAAGGATGGTGCTGCAGCCATGCCAAGAGTTACAGCCATGACCAGGCAGGAGGAGAGTGAAAGGCTGGAGGAGACAGAAAATTGCTCTGGCAAAAGTMCTAGGCTCTCTSAATGTCCTGTCAATGTTCCCACTGRCTTCAGCACAGTCAGAACCTCCCCTCATGCAGTTGTAGGAAGCCATTCCCCAGGTTCCCCCATGCTTACCGTGATTTACCTGCTGCCACTGAGCAAAAAAAGGGGGAGAAATCCATATAGAAATTAAAATCTAAGGTGTTCTGTAGCATTCCTGGTTTTCATTCTTCCATATTTATGGGGAAAAAGAATAAAGTACTTAATTTTTCACTTTTAATCTCAGAAATATGGCCCTGTGCTTCCATGCAGGTTAGAATAAATGGTTTTGTTCAGGCCTTTCTGCAAGAGGCTCTGTCTGAGAAAACCTGTGAGTCCCATGTGACAAACAATGAGTCCAGTATCCCTTGGCAAGCTGTGAACACCTGGGCTATGAGCATTTTCCTGAAAAAGGGCAGGACCAGCTCCCAGTCTGGCAGTGCTGCCCCATGCCAAGGCTGTTGGGCACACACACCTGACCTGCCCAGTGCCAGGAGCACAGAGCCCTCATTCCCTGAGGTGTTCCCTGCTCTGGAGGGCACACCCAGCAGCTTTGGGATCCTCTGCACCTCTCTGGAGGGCACACCCAGCAGCTTTGGGATCCTCTGCACCTCTCTGGAGGGCTTTTGTTTAGTCAAATCTGCCACAATCTGACTCCAAGGGTGTGCAATCAGTGAATGTCACACAGCCAGCAGAAAGCAGCCACACCACCTTCCCCATGAGCAGCCTCACGGTGGAAACTCCCAGGAACAGAAGCTCTGAGAAATGTTTGTGCTCTGTCCATCTGTGCTGGGCAGTTCCACGGGCAGCAGCATCATCCCTGGCAGATCAGAGGCCAAAAAGCCCCACTAACCCACAGCAGGCAAAGGAGATGGTTCTTTAACAGCAAGGGGTTTGGAGGAGMAAATAAAAGCATGTTTACAAACCTGGAATGTTTATTGTTCTCTCATGTTTTCTCCTAATGCTGGCAGATTKACAAGGTCCTCTTGTCAACAGGAACAAACACAGGGAGGGCAGTAAAGAACATCTCTGCCTGTTCCAAGAGCCAGCCAAACTCAGAGCTGGGTGAAATACATGTGGCACAGAGGGAAGAAATAACAGGAAAGAGGCAGGTGGTAAAAAAATTAAATAGTAACTGTTCTGCCTTTGTATCTGACAGCRGAATTTGGTCTTCAGAGTCCTATARASCAGTGCTCCACAATGTGGATTAAAGCTGAGCTCAGATGAGTCACAAGGACCTGGCACAAAGCTGCCAGGCCCTACCCACAGCAAGGAGCCATTGAAGCTCTCTCTGAAGGCTGGCCTTGATTTATTCTGGTGAAAATTATCTTTGTGCCACAAACCCTCTGCTGCCCCATCCAGAGCTCAGCAGTACGGGAAGGGAGATTAGAGATCTAAGGCCAGGGGTCCTCTGCTTTCCTGCTGGAAAGAGAAAAGACTTGCCACGGGCAAGTGATCCTGAGCAATGGGCAAGGAGTTGTAGGAACAGCTCCTGTGTGGGATGGGGGGTCTGGGAGCTCAGGCAGAGCTCTTGGTGTCACTGTCAGAGGGACACACTGGGTCCTTTCCTTGCAGGAAGGTCCTTGCTGACCACAAAAACAGCTCCTGCTCCYCACAGGCTCCAGAGAGCTCCCCAGTTGGTGGCACATAACACAAACTGCAGACTGGAGCTCATGAGTTCATGGCCCTCGAGTGGCTTTTGCTGTTTGAACACACTGGACACAATTTGAGCTTCCCAGCAGTGCTAAGGGTTGGAGATTCATTTTCRTTCAGCATTAGAAWAAATGTGAAAGTTACCTGATTTCCRTAAGAAGAGAGTTATGTGGAAAAATACGTATTTTCAAGATGGAAGTTCTGTTTACAGCTTAAAATATAGTGTGATACACCCTAGTGATTATTGTGCTACAGGCTAAATTTTAAAATTTTTTTTGCAACAGATCACCACAAAGCTGGAAGAATGGGCACTTGGACTCCACATGCTGTAAAGTATTTCACCAGCAATGAGAATAACCCCATTCCTCTTCCAGCTTCCCAGGAGAAGTGCTGCACACATGGACACTCCTCCATCATTTCAATCAAAAATTGGACAAAAGCACTCCAAACTGCTCTGTTTGCCATAACGTGCTCCTCAGGATGCTGCACAGCTCTGGAGCAGTGGCCACAGAGAAACCCTCATCTCCCACTTCCCCACTGCTTTCCACAAGATCCAAGTATGCTCTGTAGCTCTTCCTGCTCTACCCAAATTTAGGTGCAGACACTGTTCAAAAGACAGATACAAGTCCAATTAATACTTTAACATAATTAAAATAAACCTCCAAATTGTCACCAGTCAGTTTGCAGGCAGCAGACTTCCCTGATTTGTTTGCTTGAATTTATACTATTTATTTATGGAYTGTTCCATTGGTTGCAAGTTTTGTAACCAAAATCCATTCCCAAAAGGAGAAATTCAGCAGAAAGCACGCCAAAATAGAACCCTGATCAGGAGAATTTTCACTGTCTCCTTCCCAGAGCAGCTCTGACTCTCACTGGACCAGAAGCCACCAGTTTTTCACCAATGCTGGCCAAAGCTCTGTAGGTTCCTAATGCTGTTTCCAAACGTGGTCAAGCAGAGAATCATCATAAGGTGCAACATTTTCAGTGGCTCTGAAAAATCCTGCAAGTTAACATTTATCAGCCTCAAGATATTTTACAACAGGGGAACCATATTCAATGAGGCACAGAGAGTATCTCTTTAGTATTCCCCCCTCCTCTCACTCTAARCACAATTTTAACTTTGGGTAGCAGAAAAGAAGAGCTGCTATACGGATTCAGGGCACATCACACAGAGTTTGCTTTCCCAACAGCAACACAGATATGCTACAACTTAATCTCATTTGTCACATCAGGTAAACAGGCAGTTGYTCATGCAGAGAAAATTCAGTAGCAGGACACTCAATATCTCAGCWAAAGTTTTCTGTGTATCGCATAATCTGGAAAGAGGGTGAATAATGATGTAGTRGGTTTTTAGGTTTCACAGAAATGTTTAGGTTAGCTGAGGTTACCAGAAAGCTTAAGGACTTGGAAGGAGAATAAATGCTGCTGGGTGAGCACGCAGTGTAGCAGCCTATGGATTCTACTGACAGCAAAAGATAACAAATTAACACATCCTGTTGGGTATAAATTTCACTGCACACATCCCTGGTATGTGGTGTCACTGGAGAGAAAAAAAATAATCCCATCTCTGAATTGATGACATAGATAGTGCAAGCAGTGTAGGAGTTCCCATTCACTCACAGCCCAGTAGGAGAATAAAATGTAGTGGTTATTAGCACAAACAGAAACATTATGCATTTTAAACTAACTAATTAAATAAATAATAATTCCTGAAAGTAATGCAGCTGTCAGCTGGCAYKTGATGTAGTCAAGMTGCCTTTAAGCCCATGACTTGGTATGATCTTTAAAGCACCTGATCATTTCCAGATTCACGAATGTTGTATCAAAGTKCTGAACTGCCCTGCTTCCCCCTCCRCAGGGAAATCGGCATCAGAGCCTGCCCGAGAGCTCAGCACATCCCAACACAAGGATAATGATGCTAATTATCAATAATAACAATGATGAGGTTGTAAAGCTGCTCTGGCAGCTGATGAATGCTGCATCCAACACCAGCCCCCTGGAGGCTGTGCCAGCCCTGGGCATGACAAGGGGAGCAGAGAGCTGGCATGGGGGTCACAGGGGGCTGCTGGCTGCCTTTGGCCTCATTGGCAACYTGTGGGCAGCTGGGAGCCTTCTGCAATGAACCAAGAAAGTTCAATATGTCCTGCAATGTCCACTCAGGTCAGCTGATGAGATTCTCCAGCATTCCTTCCCTGCCCCAGCAGAGGAGGAGCAGCCCTTCCTTGCTGATAAACACATGGCACGAGGTGAACCCACTGCTGCTGGTCCCTAAAGTGCTCAGAGGGCAGGACACAACCTCCACTGCTGGCAGAAGCAATATGTGCAAGATACCTGATGCCCTATCMCACCAGTGTTTTTAATTAATCAGACAATTTTCCATTGAGATGAAACACTGTATACATTTCTCATTCACTCTCCCCGACACGTGCTTATTAATTAGCATACTAATTTGCTTAGTTCTTTAGGAACTGCATGCCAGGGAAGATGTTCTCAGTTGTCAAATGCAACTCATCGATTACTGTAAGAYCCTTCAGAAAGACTAATTGATAAATATATCCGAGCCCTGATTAATTGGTGCAGAATCCATCATGCTGCATCCTGCTGTCCCTTCCTTTATAATAAGATTCTTGAATTAATTTACAACTTGATTTTTCCTTCTTTTAATTAAGAAAATCACTGAAAACCAGRAGTATTTGTGGAGGGTGTCTATTCAATTTTCTGGTTATGCTTGAAGTGAAATCTACTTCATCTACCTTATTAGGCGAAAAGTAAGGAAATGAGYCTACTCTGTCAACTAGAATTTATCTTTGCGGCTGAGAGAGCTGATGTGGAAACCTAAAAGTAATTTCTTCACTCTTCTATTTGTATGTGGTTATTTTTAAAGGTTCCTTTCTGATTACATTAATTAGAAGTGACTTGTACAAATTTGGAAGAGATGTGCTGCATACACTTCTCAGTACAGCATATGGCAGCTTTTGGAACAGCCCAGGAAGATCATGTAAATTGTACAGAATGCACAAGGTAAAACACACAGAGCAAAAATGACTGAATATTCACAGTTATCTTCCAAGCAGTGACACTCTCCCTGCTCAGACCATGGCCATGCACCCCAGTTGCTCTCACAAGAATTCTGCTGATGTAAGAATATTTCCCCCCTTCTTAATTCCACAATTTGTAGCTTAAATAATATAAGAAAATTRTTTCACTGGGGTCCTTCTCAAATCAATCCACAAGTTCCTCTGAGGCTCATTTTTTCCCCAACTGGAACTTTTCCTCCTCCTCTTCTCACAAAGCCTGAAGGCAACATGCCTGCTTTGGTCCAGCCCAAGGGAGCAGTGCCTGGACCTGGCACTGCCCCAGCAGCCTCCTCCTTTCTCAAAGTATTTCCACAAATCTTCCATGTCTGTCCTGAAAGTATGATTTTTGCCAAAAAATCTACATARTACTGTTTGTCTGTGGAGAAATGTTTGGGCTATCAACAGCTAATACGGGTTGTCTGGTAGCAAAGGGATATTTTACAATTACAAATGCCTCTTCAAATTACAATGCCTCTTCAAATCAGGGATATTCCCTTTCTGCTAAAAGTGTGGCATGCTTTACACCTTTAAACTGCCTTAAGTAATCATTTTCTAGGCAGAACAGAAAATCCATTTCTATTAGTTTCCAAAGACCTTGAAGGTACGTATGTAGGAAGACCACTTCCATAAATTCACCTTTTTAGAGTCACTGGCTAACACAGAATTTATGCAAGTGCAGGTCAGCCACATAATTCAGTATTTATATGCTCCCTTTCAAGCTCCAGGGAGCTGGACTAAAATGCTAAAAATAAAATACACATGTTKTAATACACACAAGATTTAGAGATGGAACTATTCTGACAGTTCAAAATAAAAGATCTTTGTGTGTAAGACCTCCATAGCTAGGCCTGTGCCTAAATCACATATTGATTTAATTCACTTTAGACAAGTTATATAAGCTTTGGAATGATGYATGCTTGATCAATGTGTTTTAGAAATTAATCTCTGCCAGACTTAATCATTTAAGCAAGTGAAGAAGTCAGATAAATATCCCTACATTTTACTTTATAGGACAGTAAACCAATGTCTAATCAAATTTGTAAGTAAACAACRTTATTTGTTTCCAAGAAATATCAATATTAAAATACCTTTCAAAGAAAATCTGAAACAGACCTTCAAAAATTAGTAAGTTTTACCTATGAAATACACGCATTATAAAATTGATACATAAGTATACAAACACGATGATCAGAGATACAGAGGAGAACAAAATATCCCTTTGAACAAAGGGATTTGGAGTCCCAGCCAGATGAAAGTTAGAAATATTTGATATTTTACTTCTTTGAAGTGCGAGCAGGGATTCCACCCTTGAGCACAGGAGTGATGCCCCTTTCACTGCCAATATGGGGAGAAATAAATGCTTCCACTTAAACAGAGGGGCCTCTGGGTGCTGCAGAAGAGAGAATATTCTCATATTGGAGAAGGGAAACTGAGGCACAGCAGGGCAMAATGACCCCCTGAACAGCACAAGGCAAGCTGAGGGAAAAATGCCAGGATYTGAATGCCTAATCTACCAATGAAACCTCCTTCCTAATGCACATTTCTGCCCAAATCCCCCTGATTGCAGCCGTGGGAGCTCACGGACAGATCCTGGCTCAGGACTGGCTCAGTCAGGAACACTCTCCTCAGCCTTTCTGTAATTTTGTGTGCCCTAGCTCAGTTTGGGGGCAGTCCAACCCAAAGGTACAAAGCTGCCTCACTGTCCCGACTCTCCTGGTGGCCTCAGCAATGAGAATCCCCCAGCTGGACAATGCTCACTGGTCACTCCTGATAGCGGGAACACAAACTCAGCTCCCAGCAGAGACTGACCCTCAGCACAGACTGCGACCAAGCACACACTGACACTCCCCGAGCCACCAGCACAGGGGAAAATGGGGCACAGCAGATTGCTGCAGGCTCAGGAATTCCCTGCAAAAGCAAATATTCAAACAAGAAGGGAAGRCACTTACCGTACAGAACTGCAATGAGCGACACGGGCATGACCAGGATACCCACCAGCATGTCTGCTACTGCCAGCGACATCAGGAAGAAGTTCGTGGCATTCTGCAACTTCTTCTCCAAGGACACGGCCATAATTACCAATATGTTCCCCCCAATGGTCAGCAGGATGACAACCAAGATSAGGAGGGCTGGCCAATTCTTCTCCCTCACGGACATCCGAGAGACTTCGCCCTTCTCAGAGGCGTTGAGAGGATCAGATGTAGGCAAACTCTGGTTCAGAGTCAAATTGCTGCTTAAGGACCAAGCCATCAGACCACCATGCAAACTAAAATCCAGTGTGACAGACACTGTCGTTAGGCTGAGTAATATTCCAGTGCTACTTAAAGTGCTCATTGTCTGGGGCTGGTTTCTGTCTCTTACCCGTGCCTCAGAGACGATCCCTTTTCCAAATTCCAGGTCCAAGGCAGATGCCGAACATCACAAAACCTGAGCCAGAAAATCATTTGATCTTCCATAGTGAAGTAAACCTTACAGAAGTTAGCGTGGAGCTCTTCTGGTTTGCTTGGGTGTGGCAGACGATGACCACTGACCAGCAGCCTCGAGGGAAAGGAGACTTTGCAATCTCCAGCTGGTTTCCAAGTTCACCATTCTGAAAAGTAAAGAAAAGTGATGTTCTTCACTGAAACCACAGCATACACAACTCCTTCTTTATTCCCCATGCAACTGGCATTCTTATTCTGCCCCTTCCTGCTTGCTGGGATGTTCTCCAGACTGCAAGCGATTTATCTGAAGGGTACAGACTATGCCTACAGCCATGGGGGAGAGGGGGAGAGAATCACATCAGTGTGCTCTGGCTGGTTAAAAGCTGATTATCACTAATTAAATGTTTTGTGAAACCTGCAAAAGCAAGTCTGAAGAGCAAAATATGTTTCAATTGATATCCACTTCACAGATGCTCTGCCGCTGTGTAAAATAGTAATTGCACAAAATTCCAGCCAATCCAGAGAGTGCAGCCGGGCACAGGGTAATTCATCATCTTAAATGGAAGGGTTTGGATATATTTTACATATTCTGAGGTAAAATGGAGGTGTTGTAAAACCCTCAGATCTTCATGATTAACTCTCCTCCAATAACAAACACTGTAGTTCGGTTTCTATTGGGAAATGAATGATGGATAARAAGCACTATCTACAAGGCAACATTATATGATCCTTCTGGAACAAACAGACAGCAAAGAGTTAAGGAAAAAGAAAGGACGAACTTTCACAAAAGCTGAGCACTTATTTCTGCTCTTCATCTGTTTTGGTGCTGCTGTTTCTTGTTGACCACAAGCACACAGCCAGGCCAGTAAGGCAGAYCCCATCACCCTGCTGCTCAGGAGCACTGCCCCAACACCCCCGTCCCACACACAGCCAGGGAGGTGGATTTTCTCACATGATTTGCGCTTCTTCACCAAGAACCTGACACTGAGGGTAAATCTGACTGCAGCCCCTGACTGCCTGTGTAACCCAGAGAACACCATTCTGCTGCCTCTGAAGTCCTTCACCCTCACACATTGAGCTAATTTGACAAATTAATTGTACTCCTGGCTTCAGACACATGCCTGTGCCCACGGAAGCTGAGGGCAGGATTTCCCAGCCCTGGTTAAGTCATGTCCTCAGGAACTCAATAATTTTCACTGCCACTCCTGTACAACTGATGAGAACCCACAGCTTTGCTTTGCATTGCCACCGAATTGGAGTCAACACCCATGTGCAGCACAGGGCTAAAAGCACTTAGGTGAGCARTGGTATGGAAGTTGACTATAAAATCAATAGCAGGCAACTCCTCTTGAGCATATCCTCACCTTTCTGTGTAGCCCACAGGAAAAGAGCTGTTCTATCATTGTTAAATAAGTAACTAAATAAAAGCCGGAGTTTAGCCCTTGAATATGCTGTGGCACACATCTGACACAGCAATTTGCTATCCAGGGATCAAAAGCTAGATGTAACTAATGAGATTACATTAGATTTTATGTAAAATAGGAAGTGCTCAGAGTCCCATAATAAAATGTTTAGCATTCATGTAGGTTTGGGARACTTRCTAATGGGCTTYRTGCAGAAAAATATTTCTTAAATGARCAGTGTATACAATGAACCCAGATTTGCTTCTGCATTAAGCTAATTACTCCCAGAGGGTCTCTAAACCTCATATTTAGGAAGAAGTTTTGCATGATGGGCACAGAAAATAAATTTGCAGCTGCACACGCAGAAGAATGAGCAAGTGGTCACTGGACCGTTCATTTTTTCCAACTTAGCTGGTCTGAAAAAAAAAATTCTGTAGAAAGTTTCCAAATACTTCAGAATATTTTTTCCGAAACACAGCTTGTCATCACAGCTTTGAAGTAAAATTTTTCCAAATTGCCTTTCCCCAGTGAAGAAGACGCTAGGCAGGGCATGACTTAACTCTAAACCATGAAAACAAACAAACAACCCCCAAACAAAACCACACCACAAAAAACAACTCCAAGACAAGGCTTCTGAATTCAAAGGGTCTATTTTTATAACTGCTCAGGACTGAATTATGAAATGGTGAGTGGAGTCATCCTCTCTTGCATTGTGCATGTTCAGTTTGAAAAATCACATGTGGGAATTTGACTACAGGAATTCTCAAGATTGGGCTCCACCTTCAGAATTAACTGTTCTATTGCTTTGCTAATRCTCTTGTCCTTATTATTTTACACAAATCCTGGCTTGAAGTCATCAGTTTTCCTTTTCACTGCATCCCTCATTCTCCACAAGGTAAAACTTTATGACTAATTCCTTCAGCTACAGTCTTCTGAGCACACCACTGTACCAGAAAAATATTTCACAATTTATTCATGGATTCTGCATTTATTTAAGAGCCATCTCCATAATTTCAAATTGAAACGTGTGCCTATCACATTTTTTTTTCCCACTACCTAACATCAAAGTGCTCATATTGAATTTTGTGGTCAATCATCAATTCCAGTTCAGTCTACTACTGACAGTCCTTAAAATTATAATTTAAACATTCAGCAAAACCAAGTTCTTTTCTATGCCACTCCTGCTTTTTGATAAAGCAAAATAATGAGTTCTTTTGGCACATTCTTTCCCTTCAGTCKTTAAGTCCAGTTTAGAATAAACTGAAGGAAGGAAAACAATTTTGTATAGCAAGAAACACATGAATTATTTAAAGCAGAGGTTGGTGTGCTAAAGTTTTTGGATATTCCAGAAGGTTAAGTTGAAGAGAAAAAAAAAAGCTACAATAGTTAAGAAGTCTGTGCTGGTGGGGCACTGGTGGGGCTCACAGACCTTTGGGAGTATTTATCACCATTACCCTCACTAAAAGGAAAAAACCCAAACCCTTTCTTGGAATAAACACAATCATTTTTTCCTTTGAATTAAATGCATTCATCTTTAGTTGTTTTACCCTTCAAAGCTCAGAACACTTTTTCCTGGAGAAAAGCAGCCGCCTGCTGAGAACTCGAGACGTTCCCCGGCCCCCAGCCAGGATCCTGCMTCTCCTGGACAGATGCAGAGCTCCCCTTCTCTCCTGAATCATTCAATAAATCTCTGGGACTCACTCCCTGAATGTTAACAACATGCATCAGAAATTGGGTAAGAAATCAAGGATTGTCAGTTTAGCCCAGAAAAAGAACCCAAGTTTCAGGCAGACTCAGAATAATACATTAATTCATGGTGAGTCTTGCTGTAAAAAAACACCAAAAGTACTTAATGATCAAAATGGATGACTTTCATTCCCTCCCCACAAAAAAAACAAGAAACATCCATTGACATCACAGGTACAGAGGCCATGTGCAAGAGACATTTTTTCCTCCCAAACCATTGGCAGTGTCCAGTTCTCCAGGTCACATTCACATCTCCTCAATAATCAGATGAAAGCCAGCARGCTGCTGAAGAACAAACATTTTTAAACAAAAAGTTTTTCCTTCAGCCTTAACTTTGATGATAGACCTACGTCAGGGAAAAAAATAAATCTGAAGCCAACTCAACTGAACTGCAAATACTGCAKTTTTTGACAGGAAAACAGTTGCAGATAGTTCACAACTATCTGAGCCAGATAGTCAGATGACATAAATTTTTATAGCTACATGAAGCCCTTTTCAAAATGGCAAATAATTTTAAATTGTATAATAGAATACAGAATTTATGCTCAAAAAGGCAGATTTAAGGCTTCATTCTTCAACCCTGCATTTCTTGCTATTTRCATCTTTGCTATTTTTTTTAATCCATTGCCAAATTAATTTTCATCTTTCTTTGGAACAGAAGGCTGCTTTAAAATACAGAKTCTCATGGCAAACTTGCAAAGGCCACTTTCATTTTAGTGACTGAATAAAGTCATATTTTTATATTAAGAGAAGTCTCTATTTTGGGCACTTTGAACTCATCTTCCTCCTCTTTGTAGCAGCACCAGGAAACATCTCTATTTCTGTGCAGTTCTATTTTTAAACAGTGTGTGAGAATGCAGCAAGTCCAACGGAGATGACCGGGGTGATGTGGGAGGAAGCACATTAAACACCGGGCTTGGATCAGCCCAGAGAAAAAACACTGAAAAGGGATGGATTTGCTGCCTCCATCCACCTGCTGGTACCTACAGAGGAAACAGGGAGACTCTTCCAAAAGCTGGGTAGCAAAACAAGAAGCAGTTGTGACAGTGATAGATCTCAGGAAATCCTGCATGAAGTAGGAAAATAAATAAATAAAGCAAAGGTGGTCAGACAAGGCAAGTGGACACAGATCTGTGGGATCTCCATCCTTGCAGAAGCTCAGAACACAGCTGGGGTCTACCCTCAAACACCCCATCTGACTTGGAGGTCAGTTCTGCCTTGAGGACACTGAGGTTGGACTAGAGACCTTCAAAAGATCTCTTCCAGTTTAAATTATTCTTCAGCTGGATTAGAAATGTTCTTCTGAGCCAACCTGTCCAGCATGGGGCTGCTTTTGATCTCCTGGACACACAGCCTATGTTTGTCCCTGCTGCTCGAGCTCAGGATTAGAGCAGCACATCCTCTCCCCTTGGGCTTCCAGAAATAAAAGTGCAAACCCAGATGGGAGAACACAGCTGTGWGGATGTCTGGGATGGGAACATCTGCACCAGCACAGCCCTATCACACCAGAGAGGTGCACACACAGATGCCAGACCCTCACCTTCAGGCACCTGGGGAGCTCACAGGTGTCTAAGGATCCTACAATTCAACCATATTCTGAGAAGCAGAAATTTTGGAAAGCCCCAACTCATTTTGGTCACTTGGCAGCATCAGGAAACCCCCTTGTCTTTTGAAAGCAATGCCTCTGTCAGCACAGAGGAAAAGTTTTCACAGCCACTGCAGTGGGGAAAKAAAAATCAAACCCCAGTGATTGTTCTGCAGAGTTAACTGTAGATGTAGTCCAGAGAAGTGGCTATGTCAAATTTAAATATTTTCCTGAACTTCTCTTGAACTTGGGAATATATTGTTAGCATTTTGTTTAGAGATTTTCTTTCCAAGGAAGAATTTGATACTCCCTGTTCAGTTTTGCAAGAAATTCTGGAATATTTCCCAACAGGTATTGGAGATAAATCAGTGGGAAAAAAACACTTAATAAAACCTTAGGGAAACCTCCCCAAATACAGCTTTTCACTGCTGCTTTTTAATTCTGACACAGAAAATAACTATTTAATTACTTGCAAAGTAAAAAAAAAAGAGTATTTCATTTTTTCACAGCAAGAGGAAAATGGATTTTCTCAGATACAAGCTCAAGTAATGATATTTTGTAGGGTCATAATAATGAATCACTACCATTCTGTCCAAAAGCAAATAGCATCAATTTTCCTCTCTGTATCTTCCCTCATACTGAGTCAGAAAGGCATTAATTTCTTTTCCAGACATTTCAAGGCAATACAAACACACAGAGATCTTAATCTACCTTCTGGCRGAAAGACCAGCATCCTTTTTATTTCCCCTTTGTGGAAGAGCACCTGGGAACCTCACAAGAAGATGTAGATACTCTGCCACTCCCTGCAATGATAAACCTTCTCTCCTGGCTCAGACACACAGAAATACTATAACAGAATAAATCTGAATCTCATCACACACTGTCCCAACTTCTTGGAATTATTACACCCTAGTTGTTCATATTTTCTATGGGTAGATATAATTCCAAACTGCCTCTCTTTTTTTTTTTTTGTTTAGGTTTTTTTAACACACATGTCTCCAGTGGCTGAAATTCAAAGCTCATTTTAACCCTCTGCAGTCAATGCATTTATCATGGCAGTCCTGACCCTGCTTTCCTGTTGCTTCAATAAATCACATTATTCATGGGGCTGGATCATGTAAATTCCTACTGAATGAACTCAAACCCACATTCCTGCACTGGCAACTGCACTATTGGTGCAGCTGTGCCCCTGAAAGTTCTTACTGAGCTTTAGCCACACAGCACTGAATTGGCCATAACCTGAACTCAATGCCTGCCTCTGATTTCTGAGGACCAGCTGGAGCTCAGGGAACATTTACCTTCCACCAAATTTTTATACCCTTAATTCAGCCACGGGTATTTTCTCTCTGGTATGTGGAGGTTTGAGAGTTTGCAGGATTCCCAAGGMAGCTCTTGTGGTTGTAAGGACCCAACCTCTGCCTCCACTGCAGTGACATTCCCTCAGTCCCTTTTAAATGCATCTGTGCAATGAGATAAGTATCAAGTGTAACACTGCTGGAAAAAAATCTGATGTGGGAGCTTTTCTATGCTCAGCTTTTCAGGGTTGTTGTAGTAAACTGCTACTAAACTTCTTACTCTTTCTAAACTTTATTGCTTGCTAGAAAAGAAATTTTTCATCTTCTCTCAAATACTTTCATGACAGCTCTTTGTTTACACCATTAAAGTCTGGAAGTGAGCACTTACCCAAAATTAAACATAATAAACCAAAGCAACAAAAACACTTGCTACTTTCTGTAGCTAACTTTTTTTTGCAAGTTTTAGAGCCAGGCCTATTCAGAAATCAGAAGACTCCACATTTTTTGGCACTTTTTGGTGTACAGTGCTCTATCCCATGTGCAGCTGAATAATTTCATAAATGGAAGTGCTATCATGGGAAAACACATCTAAACGCATACCTGCCTCTAAATAAAAAAATAATCATGAAGTGACTTATTTTCATTGCATATTTTAGAGGAACTATGACATCCTCTATCAATGATCCTGGCATTCTTTAATGATTGTGCACACTCTGCAGTAGTAACAGAGAGCAGTCAGGGTGGAGAAGAAGAGCCCTGAGCAGCTCGTGAGTCACGGCCCGRGTGTACACACACACACAGAACACATGTGCCCTGTTTGGGGGAATGCTGATGACTCACTCTTTACTTAATCAGTCAAATTTCTTAATCAACCAAGAAATCACTTGATGTTTCCCTCCCAGCTTTCTTTTCGTTCCAGCTCTCCGTGCTTTCTGAAATCACGCCACTCCGTCCCTCCTTTTCTGCTGAAGGGACTGAGATTTAGGATGCAGCGACACCTTGCACACCCTGCACCACATCCCACACGGGATCCAGGGAAAAATCTCCCCTTGGCTTTGATTGTGGATCCTCAGCTCAGGCAGTCTGAGCCCCGGTGCCCTTGCACAGCCTGGTACATCACCGGTACATCACCATGGGCTTCCCATGGCTGAAATAAATTCTCCCCTAAATCTGTTTTCCCAGTGTGAACCTCAACCTGCAGAASTCTCTAATTCAAAGCTCAGGGAGTTATATTTTTTTAAATTATAACATGTTTGATAGAGGTCTCCTCCCTACTGWGGCTGTGCACTCTTAATATAAGTTACAGAGTGCCTTCCTGTTGGCACTGCTGTCTGAGTGTCTTTAAAAGGAATAAATTAGAGCAAAACAAAGGTCAAAGCATAATAAAAAGTATGCCTAATGAACTGAAAAATGGCTCAGGGCTTTTACAATAATAGCTTAATTAAATATGTGTTTTCACATACCTGCGCAGTGTCAGAGAAGGGATTATTGAAACATTCATAACTTAATTGACTTATCTTTATCTCACACAGAGCAACAGTTGATACAATAATTACAATAATAGAAAATGTAGCTAATCATAGGAGTTTTTCCCTTTTAATTTTTTTCTTTTTTTTTCATTTTTTTTCTTGGAAAACTAACTCATATAGACCCAAAAGGAGGTGACTGGCAGTATAAATTCAAAAAGGCAACACTTTTTTGATCTAAGGATATAAAAAATGTGTATTTTGATTAATCTGTGCTAAGGAAAACTCTAATGATGAAAGTAAGTACAAAAGAAAACTCTTAAAAACTGGTATTAAAAATAAAAAAAAAGGAAAAGGACAAAGAAGATAAGACTGAAACAGTTAAAACAACTGGTCTGTGTGATAACTCCATTTAAAGGAAATGGATCCACACAATTGATGGAAAAAGAAAATGATCCACACAATTATAAAACTTTTAGTTTGACCTTAGCCAGGCAAAAATTCAGAACAGATTTAAAAGGAAAATTTGAGACAGGAAAATGCGTGGAAAGTGCTATAAAAGGCAACATGAGTTTCCCAGATGTACATTGTAAGWCTTGGTGTCTTGGGATTTTGTTCATTTGTTCTGTAACACCCCATTCTTTAGGAAAAAAAAAACAACAACCAAATAGGCAGTGTCTCTAACTTACTCACACTTCATTAAACCATTTGATATGGTGTCACCAGGGAAGTTATTATGTAAACTCCAGAGAACAAGCTGAACAGAGCAATTGTGAGACTGCCACGGTACTGGCTGCAAAGGAGATGAAAATGGATTAGACTGGAAAAACAAATCCTGGTCTGGAAGTAAGGTGCCTGTTGAGGCTGGCAAGGTTTTATCTTGATAATAAATTGGGTGKTTTTGTTTGTTTGTTTATTTTTTCAATGTTGCCTGACCAAAATATTTACTTTGGAAATTAAATATATTGATAATTCAAAACCAAGATGCAACACCCACATCAGGAAATGCTGGAATGCAACCCAGGAAATTCTGAATGACCARCAACTGAACAAATCAAATAATGAAATATGATAACACAAACTATAAATAACTAAAGGAATTTGGCTGTAAACTATGAGTTAATCAGTTGGAAACAAAGATAATTACTTCAGCATCTGAGCCATATGTAGGCACAAATGGGATATGAAAGAGCCAAGTATAATCCAAGCTATCCATACAGCAAATGAGGGATTTCTGTATGATCCACCATCCCAAAAGCAAACAATACCTGCCTCCACCCCCATCACAGCTGGACTGTTTCAAGYCATAAGAGGTCACTTTAATCTGGATGCCTTATTCCTGATAAATTCTGCATTGTGGTGCTGCTTCCAGACCAAKTTAAGGGACATATCCTGAGCTCTTACACTACAGTAAATCACAGGTATTTTTAATTAAATGAGAACACCCAATTGCCTGGGGKCCAGACAAAGCTCCATATAGTCACTCCTGATTTGCACTAGCAAACAGCCCAATTGTGCTGAAACATCTTCAATGTGATTAGAAGCAGGCTCTTTATTTAGRGAAATAATTCAATTTTCAAAGCATTTGACAATTTTAATAGACATCATCTATGAATAAGTCAGGGTGCGTAATACGCCTGGAGCAGGAAGAAAAGGGCTCATTAACTTGGAGAGAATAGACAGATGGGCAGTGCTGGGGTAGAGCTCTGACAGCTCCCAAATTGTGTCAGCAGAGGAGCGGGGACGCCAGGCGYGTGTGTGCAGGAGGCATTTCCATGGGAGCAAATTGCACTGACACAAACTGTCAGCTGTGACATCAATACATGAGTCAGGGAAAACCAGAGGAAGGAGACAAAACASAACGGAAAATACTTCACTTTCCAGCGTGACACGAAAGGAAAAGGAGGTCRGTAAAAGCTGATGTAATTTGGATTAACCTGCTTCTCTTTGTGAGCGTGCGCAAGGAATGAGGATTTTGGGATTCTGTCCCAACTGAGGCATGCTGAATCTGCAGCAGAAGGAGCAGTCCTGAGGAGCTGACAAGAGCAGGCAGGGGCTTGGCTGCATTTAAAAAATGGTTGGGAGCACTGAGGAGAATAGAAGCTGCAGGCAAATCAGCAACATAATAATGCAGAAAACACTAAAGGCTAAGAACTGTAAATGACAACCTCCAGTCTCAGTGACAGTATAAGAACGAAAACTTGCCTTTAGAAATGAAAAAAAAAAAGATATTTAGAAATTACACCATTCAAACAGGATTCAAAGCAGCCACTTCCTTTCTAAAAGGAGTATTCTCCCTAGGTTTACCTAAATGTGGGTGAAATCTGTCAGGTGCATCAGCTGTGTGTGGTCAGAGACCGTGCCCCAGTGGGTGTCAGACCAGGCTCTCCTTCCAGAATTCACCCCAGAATTCAGGGCTACATCAAAGGGAGGGCACCAAACACACTTCTATTCAACCCCACTAAGGAAAGATAATGAAACTATCATAGCAATTTATACATGAATCAGGTACTGACTCCGTTTTAATGGCTGAAACACAGACAGCTGAACTCTAATGGTGTCAATTTTTCTCCTGCAAGTGATTACTAAATTGCTTCCACTTTGCCAGCAAYGTAATATCGCTGTGAACAGCTCGGAGTTAAGGGAGTCACAAACCACCAATTGTCAGATGGAGAAAAACAACACACATACACACACCCTTAAAGTATGTTTGARAGAGAAACCCTTCTGTTCCTCTGCTAACAACAAGCTCTTCACACAAGGGAAAGAATCCATCAGAAATAAAAGGGGAAGTCCATCATTCCTGGCTTGATCTCTAACAGCTTCAGGATCACCCAAACCCAAATAATGTGGGCGCTGGCACTGTTGATTATAAGTGAATGASAGTTTTGCCATGTCTGGTGAGTTCAGCAAAAGTGTGTTTGGAAGCAACATCTGAAGTCTTAGAGCAAGGAGTGCATCCCTTTCTTGCCAAGGTTCAAACACTGGAGCAGTTTGAGGCAGAAATTGCTTTAGTTCGTAAGTACAGCTACAGAACACAGCAAGCACAGCACGGAGAGACATCAAATGAGGTTGGGGAGCCAGGGAATCAGCAGCAGAGAAATCTCTTTGGGCACTGAGCCCATTAATTACCYCGCTGGTCGGGGTGGGGATGGGGATAGCACCACCACAGCCAGGCTGTGACTGCAGTCAGCTCTGTCAGCACTGAGCTAAATCAACGGAGTTTGGGATTCCCAATGCACACATGCATTGTGACAAATAAATACAACCTCTCTACAGGCTGGATTAATTAATTATGCTGGCCTGTTGACCTAACAGCCAACAACAAAGCCAAGAAGCAAAAGCCCAAAGCCCTGACTCCTGTATTCCCGTTTTTAAGCACATTTCCTGCACATCCCAGCTGAAGGGAGGACTTGTCCCTTCTCTCAGCAGATTTGGAACAGCTGCAGAAACAGGGCCTGGGTGTATTTGTGCAATAACACAAACACCTCKCGAGTACTGTGACAGTAAAAGTGTATCTTATGTTTTCATCTTCTAAAACCACTCCCAATACACACAAATGATCATGGGAATTTCTAAAGACAAGCAACAACATTTTAAGCAACTTTACACCAGGCAATGCAGCCATTACAAACATGYTTTGATAAATAACTGTAGTCTAAAATTGAAACAGTCTTGTTCCTCCCATTAATTAACAAGCAATAATAGACTTCCCTGTGCAGGTGACCTAATAAATATCATAAGGTTATTTAAAAATTACACAGGCATTGTTTTTCTCTCACATATATCTGACCCTCAGGGAAGATTTGGATATAAAGTGCGAAAAAGTATAAAACCATATTTCTCAGTTCCCAGATTTATTAAGCTAAAGCAGCTCAAATAGAAATTAGAAGTAGTAACTACTCAGTAAGGCTGAAATCCACGTGGGTCAGCAGGAGCATGTCCCAGCCTGCTGATGTTGGGAATCAATCTGTGGGGCTGAAATTGCTGATGTTGGGAATCAGTCTATGGGGCTGAAATTGCTGATGTTGGGAATCAGTCTGTGGGGCTGAAATTGCTGATGTTGGGAATCAGTCTATGGGGCTGAAATTGTGCCCTTCAGCCACAGGGACATGGCACAGCACCTTGCTGCCACCACTCCTGCTGTCCCCACAATTGCTTAGAGGACGAGCTGCTGGACCAGGGGCTGATGTGAGGAGCAGAGTTTGGAATGGTGAGTGCAGCTTGCAGGGCCTTTGGTGAGCTGTCTCAGAAACACCCAAAAGTAAAAACAAATTCACTCCTTTGATATGTGCCCCCTGCTTAAGGCTGTAAGAGGAGGAGGAATGCAGAAGCCAATAACACAGGGCTACAGGAGCAACTCAACCTCACTGCAGGAATGTTCCTGGGTGGGGTGTGGCACCAGCCAGGGTGCAGGGTTAGAGTTTCCATGAGATTGCCCCAGGCAGAACTGGACCTTATACTCTGCTCCAAAATATACCAGACCTCTCAATGGTATCAAAAAGAGTTTCTCACTCCAGCACTTTTTTTCTGCTGAGCTGTCAGAAAACCGAGGAGTTCAGTATAGACACGGACAGAAAACAGAATGATGTTCTATGATGGAAAACCCCTTTGGGTCAAAACACCATCAATAAATGGTGAAACTGCTGGTGGTGGTGTGCTRCTGCACAACATTCACAAGAGCTTCAAAGGAAGCAAGAACATCTGGCAAAACAGACACCTGAACATTATTCCAGACCAAGGCTACCCAAAAATGGGTACAGCCATCATTGCAGCAGAAAGGAGGGCTGGATGAAGGCAGACACCTTCACCAAAGTGGGGAGCTGTTMAAAACCTCAGGGGTGGATCAGGCAGCCAGCACTCATTAAACAGAGTGGGCAGAAATATCAGTTTACAGCTTCTGAGCAAAGCTGAGCGTTTTGAACCTAGCTGCAGCCTCACTGTTCATCTGTGGCTGTGAGAGCTGTTGAGATKGATGATGTTAGAAACCAAACATTTCTGAAACGCTGCAGAAAGTCACATCTGCACAGCTGAAGCAAACCAAGAAACCCTCTTGCAGCACTTTTTATCAATCCAAAATAAACATGGAACACAAGAGGATTCTGTTTGAGCTGATGGCAAGCACAAATTAAGGTACGTTATCTTAAATCTCTCTCATTACTGCCAAGCTGTGAGACTTCACATTTGCTGAAGCCCAAGGGATGGTGCAAGTGTTATTACCACTGATTCAAGGCACAGAAATTCYACCAAATGCACCTGAGGCCCCAAAACTAGCAGATAACTCTGCCCTGGCCAGGGAAAGTAAAGAAACATTAACTTAATCCTGCTTTCACTTCCCCAGGAAAGCTGTGTGGGAGGACAGACATTTGTTCAAGCACAGAACCGAGGAAGAAAGCCACAAAAACCAACCACCAAAACCTCACAATTGTAACCTCATTGAGGATTCATGAGGCGTAACAATACCAAACAGAAGTTTTTCTCTTTGATGCTTCTATAGCATTAAATTCATTTAGAAAGCTGGAGTAGATTATACTTTGTGCTTTGCAGATAAAAGCACCATTGTAGCCGTTTGGACGCAGAAGGGCTTTATTCTGCCAAAAATCTCAGAAGAAGCCCTGGAACACGAGAGGCAGCTCTGAATGAGAGCACCAGGCTCATTCAGAATCAGGGTGCTGCTGTTCTCACTCATCAGAGAGGGATCTGCTGCTCCTGGGGCCAGGACACAGAACCAGCGTGCCCTACAGCCCGTGGGAAGGGGCACCACTCACCCAGCTCCAAAAGAGCTTCCCAGCAACATCCCCCAGTGCAGCTGGGAGAGAGGGCTGGAAAAGGCTGGGAAAACAAGGCCTGGTTCTTGAGAATTGTTTTGGTGGCTTGCTTCTTACARTAATACATTTATTTAAAAACATATGAGAAAAGACCAAGGAAATGCAAGAGCTTACATCAAAGTCAAATACTCAACACTGCTTGGTCCCAGGAGAGAAACAGAGATAGCCCCTCACAGATTTGAGTCTTAATACAGCAAAAATACAGAATAAGCTTTTTTTTACAGGAATTACTGAAATACAGGACAAGGCTGAAGTTCAACCATAAATTTATTTTTTAAAGGTTATAAAGAATTCTTGTAAACAACTKAAAACGCTCCTTGCTCCCACTTGCTACTATTTAATATCAAATGAATTCTTTTTGCTTCCTTTCTTTTAAGCTGCAAAAGCACAGAGTAGCTATGAGAGCTAATGGCAGTGTGAGTTACTCTGATCCCTGCTTTCATATTACTTTGGGAAAAATGAAACTAGTCTAGCACTGCAAACTGCCATGGGTTTTCCTTGCAAGTCTTTTCATGTCTTGGGTTTTTGAATCCCAGTCCTAAGACACAGAAGGTCTCAGGGCTGCAGACAAAACAAGAAAAATACATCTCCTAAAGGCTTCAGAAACAGAAAGCAAAAAATATATATTTATATATGTATATAAAAGCAGGTGTTATCTTCTGAATTTTCTGATCTCGGGTGCTTGACTCCTGCTTCTAAAAGTTATCTTAAGGCCAGTGACTTTGTACACAACAACTTCAATGAGAGATTTTTAAAAGCTCCACATCCAGATATATRCATTATATATACATATGTATATATTTTAATTTTTTTTCTTTTACAGAGCAYAGCAGAAACATTATATGAGCCAAAGTCCATACAGCCTGAGTACACCCACAGGTTATATCTCCTAAAAGAGGAGGGTGTTTGGCTTTCAGCAGCCTTTTGCCTGCAGATGTGTCAGCAGTCAGCTGAACACATTTCCTTACTCCTGAGATGACCTTAGATTAGAACCATTTTGGAGAAGAAATTAATCTCTACTGTCAGAATTCAAGAAGCCAAAATAAAACACACAGAAAAAGGCATCCTAACCTGTACTTCAGGACCACCAATACTGCAGTGGCAAATAACAGCATTGCACTATTTCACCCCACAGGCACCCCCTCAAGCACACTTTACCCAGAGGTGAACACCTGGCTGCAAAATTATTTTTCTGACATTTTTTGTGAAGTCAGAAAATAAAGGCCCTCAATGATACAAACTGTAACACAAAGAATTCGTTAGCAAAGCTATAATGCTAAACAATTCTGGACAACACAAGGACTTGAAGGAATTTAATAAACATTTTCCTACCTGTTTTCTTAYTTAGATAGATGTTATTTAGAAAATCTCATTATCAATACAGATGAAAAGAAGCACATTTGCTCTGGCATACTTCACACAGAACCATCAAAAGCAAAGCCATACATACCCCTGTGTGCCTGGAGTGCTGATTTTAGGAGCTTTAGCCTGAWTTTTGAGTAACAACAGCTGTGCACTTAACCATCTTCCTCTCTTCCTGCATTGCTCACTTGCAGAGCTCACACAGTGATAACAACAAASCATCAGGGAATTCCTGAATTCTTCCATTACTCCTGCCAGGATATCCATTATTTTGTGAGTTGTTGCATTGTTGGTTTTTTTTTTTTTCTTTGGTGCTTTTGAGGTTTTCCATTGAATACCAAGCTCTGCACTGCTTTTTGTGATCCAAGAACAGACTCTACCTGCCCTCCCAGAATGCCTTGCCACGTAAAACTAAGATTTCTTCCCAATTTATCATCATCCAGCTCAGGCTTGGAAGGTAATAAGCTTTTCTTTACATTTATGTAAATATATGCACACAAATATATATATATATATGTAATCAATGCATGATTTTGATCTAAATCCATTTGTCATTAATAAATAACCCAGCAATAATTTCTTTTTCTAAAAAAGTCTAGGGGGCAAAAAAACAAAACCAACCAACCAATCAGCCAACAAAAAAAACCCCAACANAAAAAAAAAAAAAAAAAGCCAAAACGAAAAGAAGGAAAATAACAATACATTTCTGGGTTTTGGGCATTTTCCATATCACAGTCTCTGACTAAAATCCCTGTTATCTGTGTAAGGACTTTTCCACCTGCCAAAGGGTTTRGGAATAATTCAATGCTGAGCACCATTTTCCTATGTGTAAAAAAGTAAAAAAAGTATCTTCCACCCTTCCTTTTCCCAGTGACAGCTGTATCCTGTGGCAACACTCAGTTCTTTCCAAACAAATGTGGCACAGCTGYTATGATTTATCTTCACAGCTCATAGCTTATAGTTACAGACAGAAAATACATTTAACAAGGGAAGATTTCCACTGCGCGTTCCTGTGTGCTGGAAGAGTTTCCTCGGTTGCAARGAGGATGCTGCAAATTGCCTGAAAAGGTTGGAGCAGCACTGCAGAGTGCCTAGACCCACAATATGTTCCTCTATAAAATTTGGGGGACTATATTTAGTTTCGGTGAGTCCTCCAGCTTCTGYAGCAGGAAGAGTTTCTTTTTGCCCTAGGCAGAGGAAAAATCTCCTGCAAGTGTGAATAAACTGACAGAGAGTTGCAGGAAGGTTTGGTTGGACTGTTCTAAGAAATTATCTCATAAAATCCCTGCAGTMTATGTCACAGGTTAGAGGATTTCATAAAACCAGAGGCAGTGAAGAGGCAGCTCCTGCACACAACTCTCCTCTCCAGGCCCTGGCTGTGTTTTAGGGGTGCCAGCACCACTCTGGCATCTCACTCACATGAGATTTGCTCACCACATTTGCTTGGAGTGTTAAGATRTAAGGAAGGAAATAACTATTACTGTAGGGAAGAGTTCCACAAAACTTATTTCTTGTTGAGATTTCTAGTTTACATAAGCCTTTAAGCATTTTTACACATTGTGAGATTTCACTCAGGAAAAAAAAAAAAAAATAGATGGACTCCTGAGAAACAGATGTGGGCTGGAAGAGCTGTTTCCATCTAGCACTGGCTGTGTTATTAGAATGAGAGACACTATGTTACTGCCTGGATCCAGCAGCTTCTTGTACCACACCAAGATGAGAACGTGTGAACATCAACCGCATGGAACACAAGTTCTTTGTTTTTCTTTCCCTAATGAACTGTGCAAAGAATGCAACATAATTATGCCTCCCAAAGAAACTACTATGCTATCAGAGATTCTAAAAAAGCTCTGTTCTTTGGCTGGCACCCATCTCTGCAAACGCTGTCACAACAGRCTCCAAACTGTCACTTCAGCGACTGCCCCTCATGGGAAAAACATATTTCTTCTAATTAGGCAAAATTCTAACTCCGCRTCTAAAGAGGATAATTTGATCTTTTCTCTAGAAACTCATTAACCACTTGAGTTTAATTATTAACATTTGCATTAATAACTCACTGAATTAASTGCCCATTGTGTGAGTGCAGCTACTGCTTTGGCAGGATGGTGCTCTGTAGGTGATCTACACGGAGGTGGTGTGGGCCACGTCCACCTGAGAAACTCCTCTGAACCTTCCAGAGATGTGGCTCCTGCCTCTGGCTCTGCCTTCAGCTCAAATGGCTTTGGGCACGTTATTCTCTTTTCCTTTCTACATCTATTTAAGGCAGGCAAGCCATGGGCAGTGACTTCTCCTCCTTCTCCTTCTCCTYCTTCACTCCCTYCAGGCTYAATMAAGTRCCCAAAACAAAGACACCAAGGCCATCACTGCAACAATCACTGCTGACAGCGCTAAGCTCCTGGTGCTGGGTCTGGTAACATAAATCTCCCAATATGAGAAAAAATAAATAATAAAATTTAYRCCTAGGTAGTGTTTAATGCCACAGYTATTCATGCTGCRGCTCCCRCAGGGCCCAGAGCAGCAAGACACCTGCTGAAAGCCCTGGGTGYTCTGAGATAAACCCAAATTACACTGATTCCTTGATGGAAGCCTTTCATAGTAGTAGGAGCCCATGATTTATTCAGCAAGGAACACGTTCTCAAGCAGTGTTGTAAACACTGAACACGCAGACACACGCTTGCACCTGGCCTCGGTTATGAAATGAGATGACTTTACAAATCCAGGGCACAGGGGGTGAGCTCAGCACAGGTTTTCAAATCAGAAATGGATCAGCAGAAAGCTGTTTCCTCAAAAAAGCTCTACCAGTTGGATTTAAAAGGGGAAGGGACAATAAGTACACACACAAAGACAAACCACTAACTTCTGCTTTTGGTTTAAGTCAGGTGTTTATGTGCACTCAATACTTTTCCCAAAAGTAAAGATGCACCATTCCACAGGTCTTTATTGGGTTATTTTCCATAGCATTTATGGGTGAGTAGCTCCATGTTAAGGATTTCCTAAATCCTTTTAAATTCTCCGGCTGGCATTTGCTGTAATGTTTTGGATGTGCAGTAATGTGTGAACTGCTCAGGAAACTGAAGGGCTCCAGCACCAGTTCTCTGCTGTGCTGATGCTAACTCAGACATTTTTGCTTCATGGCAGAGGAATGTAACAAAAGTTACTTTTTGTTACCAGATTTGACACACTTAAGCAGTCTTATTAAAAAACTACCATCAGTGATATAAAGGGGCGAGCTGAAAAAATAAACCTTTCCAAATTCCCAGTGCCATAAGATATTTTCAGATGAATAAAGGCATAAACTTACGCAAGAGCTTCTACATAAACTGTAATATGAGTCTTCATGAGACTCTGGCGCTTTTGTTATTCTTGCATTTGGTAAATTCAGCCRTAACAATTTCTGAAGTCCTCCGGCTTTTACAAACAGGTATGATTGACAGCCTCTAAATGTTCTGCTTTTCATAACAACCATGATTGACAGCCCTTTGGTGCATAGCCCTATCAGCCTAACAATGTTATTGTTCTCTAATAATTACCTGATAATTTTTTTCCCCAGTGTATTGCTGTTAGTTATGGTTCAACTAAGAGTCCTCTGAACTTTCCAAAAGTTTTTTTAACTTGCAAGTGATTTGGGGCTGCCTTTCTGCCACCCTTGCTCTGTGGCAGCCCTGGGATTACCCTCACTGGTTCCCAAGGTGCACAGGCTGTCGCTCTGCCTGYAGCTGATGCTTTCCCTGGCAAACAGAAAATATCAGAGCCCAAAAATGTGACAACCCATGTGTCATTCTGGCATACATCACTCACAAAGTTTTTGTACAAAGAGAAATTGTTTCTTAACTTCCCAGTCCCTGGAGCGTGAGGAATGGAGCTCAGTTTGCACGCACCCAGGGCCAGAGCCTCGCGTGGGCTGCGTGCCTGGAGCTGAGCTCAGCTCAGAACAGTKTACTGCCTCCAAGCTGCTCAAGATGGCAACTTGTTTAACCTCTGCTGAAAGCAATATGAGATTTTTTTCTTTTTACTGCTACAGAAAGATCATCCTTAAGAACACTCAGCCAGGGAACCTGACTTGTGTGAGTCACATGAAGAAAATTCGACCTGGTAGGGTCCCTTTTCTGATATCAACAAAATAAATTGCTGAAATTGGAAAGTGTGGGTTTTTTCATCTCTCTCTTGATTTTCAGATTGGATGGGAGCAGGAAGGAAGCAGCAAAATGAAAACCCACATTGCYTCAGATGTCTGAAATGTTGTGAATATATTTTTCTTGAGTATGCTGAAAAACATGATAAAGGCCACCTACCTTGCAACAAAGGCAAAAGATTTGTCAGAGCGCTACTGAAAATATATTATGATACATTTAGTTACTCTTAAAAGGATTAATAAGAAAAAWGAAAGCCTTAAAGAAGAAAGAATGCTCTGGGTTTTTCCAAACATTTCCAGCTTTGCAACGAGAATTCTGAAAGAGTAAGAAGGAGCAACCTGGGACTTTGCTTTTCAAAACCACAGCTGTGGAACTTGAGCCCAGCTTTGCAGTTCACTTGTTGGGTCACCTTTTGAAGAACTGCTCTGAAGTTTGGCCTTTGCACCAAGGTACCCTGTGCATCACCAGAACACAGACCCAGGGCATGGATTTGTACATGTGGTGTTGGAATATGGAGGGTTTGTGCATATTTACTGCAAACAGGAGCAAGCACACAGTGTATAGACTGCATAGCCAAATGGRCTAATTCTGCTCATAAACATTTACTCTCAGAGATTTAGGGGCTGCATTGGGGCCAATTGAATGGTTAGACCCTCATTATTTGTTAATTTGCTTTTCAGTACTTCTGAATTTTACCCACATATTTACAGAACTGGCCATTTCCATGATGTATTACCTATGGCCCTAACCACAATTTCTAATTATCTACAGATACTCGTTCCTTCACTGAATATTTTTCCCATCCTGTAAACATACTGGGCGTTTTCTAAAAGTTGGGTTCGGGTTGACAAATCGTGTAGAGAACAATAGTGAGGTGATGAATCATTGCAATGACAGCACATGGTCTCACTGCAGACTGAGGAAACCATTCATTGTGTGCTAGATACAAAGCAGAGGACAAAAAATTCAGCCATCTGTAGCTTGTRCTAACATCATGAGCAAGAGCTAAAAACAGCTTCTCACAGATCCTGAGCCAGTGGTATCTCTGACACCTTTTCTCAAGGACTTTCAGGATGCCTCAGTGAGTTCTCACCTCAGCACCCAGCAATCCCTGACCTCCAGGCTGGGCTCAGAGGCTCCTGCAATGCAGGGCAATCATCCCAGCTTGTCCAAAATCTGTGTGAGCACCTAAAGCTCAGTTCTTCTACATGAACACAAACTCTGCTGGCTCACCAAAACACAGGTCAGAGAACAGAATAGTCACTGAGCAGGTAAAACCTTTGAGGGGTGCAGAGAGGGTGGGGAGGGACTCATATGAAATAATTGGGGTACTACCCCATGGCCAGCAACGAGAATAAAGTTTCCAAACAGATGAGAGCAACATCCTTCTCTGCTGTCTAAGGCACAGCAGCATGTGGGAAACCGGGACTGTAAAAACAGCACAGGTGCTGTTTGCACGGAGCCTCTCACATTTTAAACATCATTACAGTGATGGGATTCCTGCTGGTGTTTCTTGTAAGAGTCCCAGACATTTCTGCAGCACAGACTGACCCCTGCCAGGCACACAATGTCATGGATGCTGTCATTCTGCWCTTCACACACTGAGCTGTAGTGGGTTGACCCTGGCTGGRTGCCAGACATCCTCCAGAGCTTCTCTATCTCTCYCCTCCACAGCTGGAGAGTGGAGAGAAAAYATAACAAAGGGTTCAGGRGTTAAGGACAGAGAGAGATCTCAGCCTTGGGGTAATTCTGCTGCACAGAAGAGTAAAATGAAGGGAGTACTTTGTATTTTCAGGGTTAGAAATGAGGATCAGGAGCCACATCAACAGCCAATCCTTCACAGACAGCCAGCTGCCCGCAAATCAGTTGAAGGAAACCCTGCCTGTGGAAGAAGGGAAGCAGCATCTAACAGCAGCTCACATCAAGCATTTACAAACCACAACTTGTGTTGTATTGAGTTACCAGACTAAGAGAAATTAATGCTGGTTTGAGGGTCCTGCTCTGCAGTGGSTGGAACAAGCTTTGCCTTCAGTTTTTGTTGTGTTTCACTTCACTTGCCTCATCTTGCTGCTCTCACCAATTCTACGATGCAATCCCCAAAATCCCAGRTGGAAATCCAGAGAATGATCAATTAGATACATTTATTATTTCTTATTCAATACAAGTTTCTGATTCATTTAAGTTTGTTCAATATGTTCATGGTCCTCAGAGGAATTTTGGTCACCCTTTCATTCCATAACAATGGAAATCTTTCCTTAGCACTGTTTCACGGTGGGAAAAAATTGAATACTGTCAGCTAAGGCCACCTTAAATCTTGAATAAATTACTTTTACCCTCTCTAATAATTCCCTACCAACAGATACACTTCCAGCATCCTCTTCCCATTCATGTTCTCCTACWATCACAATCTAAAACCAGATGCTAATGAATCAGCATTTATCTAATTTACAATTTCACTAATTATTTATGAGATCAGCTAAATCAGTTTCATTTAGAATTACAGACTTAGTTACACAAGGCAGAATTTTATCACTATTAAAAATGTTAAGCTGCCTAAAAATAAATACTATAAAATTTAATCTCTGTTCAAGGTCCAAATATATTAATCAGTGATTTTTAACTGGCAAGAACATACTTAATTCTAGAGATATCCTTTTAATCCAAAATTAATTAAACAAGAATGGAAAAATAAAATTRCCCTATTGAGTATAAAAGACCCTGCAAAATCACACAAATGCATTTTTACATTCCAGTGATAACGCTGAAACCAGCTGGGTTTTGTATCTTCAAAAACRCTATGAAATATGAATGTATTAATCCTGTCAATAAATTAGACTAAATGTAAGGTGCTGAAAGAGGGACAGACCCTCAGCTTCCAGAGTTTAACTCCAGCACTGGGAATGTCACAGCTTTGGCATTAGAGCCCAGCAGGTGACACTGCACCACACATCACACCAGTTCCACTGCTGATTGCACAAACTTCCTTCATCAGATTCTGAGAACTTTGTAAAACTTTTTAAAAGTGTGTTTATGTTGTTGAAATCAAATTATCTCCCCCTGACAAATAATAACCTCTGCTGCCCATAGGTGTGGTCCCAGCCTTAAACCAGTGGAGAGTGTTTTCCCAAATGGCTCCAGCTGTGTTGTTTTCTACCTCTTACATTTACAAAACAAGGCAGACAAAATAACCTGAAACCRCATCTTTGCAGCAACACCCTCCTTGGAGCACAGGTTTCCTAAGTGAGGGATTTCTGTGGGGAGTGAAAGGAATGAGAAGGGAGTGTCTTTACARACAGACTGATTCTGGGGGYAAGATAWGGCTGATACTGGGAGATAGAAGGAARCAATGGGAAGSATTTCCATAGGAATTCCACTGATTGACTTATCCCAGTCTATGTTAATAGACTACAAGAGCACAGACACMGAGATGGATATTGAAAGGGGGCAATGTATGATAGAAGGGGGGTTTCATCAGGTGTTTCRGGGAGMCTGWAMCTYTCAAGTACCTCAGCAATGGGGAAAGAGAGAGGGRACTGCRGCCRGGAAATTGGRATAAAAGRRGSYKSSKYCYYYWWKRAWTTKRRRRRMCCCMWKGGRAAWKSCCMWKRMCTCTCCCTTTATTCATGAATAAAGTTGYGGGAHTYYYCKGTCTCCTTTYTGGACATAAACCTCTGGTGCTTGTGGATTAATTTTCCTCACAGGAGTGATGGGCAGTGAAGCTCCTTGGAGGGAGAAGGATTCAGTGGTGCTGTTGGTTCTGGAGCCCCCAGCCCGGCTCCCCTGCCTCACCCACACCCAGCCCTCGTTCCTTCCCAGGCAGACTCACACCCCTGGCTCTTTGCAGATCAGCACTTGACTGTTCAATCCGCATTTCTGCGCTTCAGTTCCCCAAGGAAAGAAAGCACTTTGGGTTTTTCAGTCACCCTAAATCCCGTCGCTGTTGCTGAAGGGTTTTTTGTTTTGTTTTGTGGATTGTTTTTCTAGCCTGAGGACTTTGGCTAGAAAAATTTTCAGCAGYGTGAAAGAGAACGGAGCAATGACATTACTTTTGTCCCACTTCCAGGCAGAGTGGCAGAGAGCCAGTTCACAGAATTTTTTCTGAGAAGCCAATTGATTCATGTTTGTCTCAAGCCCCAGCATCCTTGTGAGAAGCTGTCAGAGGGCAGCCAAAATTGCTTCACCTACAGATAAAAGGCCACTCTCTTTCAATCATGAGCAAAACCAGGGAAGTGTCACAGAGCAAACAGCTTTCCCCAAAATTCAGATTGCACCCAGAAGTTCACTACCCATTAGTCATTGCCATAAATCAGCATGACTAATCAGCTCAGCTCCACATCTTAATGACCCTGACGGATTTTCACCAGCCCCATGGACCGATCCAACAGGACCAGGGCAACTCTGGTGAACTGCACAGAGGGTGCAGGGTCAGGGTGAAGGAGCCTCCCCACAAGACTCTCAGCAAGGCTTGAAGGTGTGCTGTGCCTAACACAGCCAACTCTCTGCTTTCACACCTGGCCAGTGGCAGGAGCCATGCCAGCTGTCAGCATGGGTGGGGAAGAAAAGAGCAAAATGGAGAACAGCACAACCYGAGTTCCTTTTGGCTTTGCATCTTAGAAATCAGCTTGTGTTAGATATGGAGAGAAATGGGACTATGATTTAGACCTGTCCTTTCTTTGGGTGATCTCATTCACCTGACAATATTTTAAAGCATCCTTATACACCAAAATATTGGTATATCTTCACAGGAAAACTTTCCCAGAAAGCCTAACAGCAAATTTAGCAGGACTCCTTCATTACAAGTTCTTACACAGCTTCTCTATTATCTSGGGCTCTCAGACAGCCTTTCAGTCACACAGAATCTGCACAGCACACAAACACATTTATGTTCAATTTACAAGGAGATAAATCAGGACCTGCTATCTTGAAAATAAAATCTGGAAAAAGCAGTAGAGCAAACCCTCTATCCCTGCTGGGTTCTTCCCTGCATTCTCACCCTGGAAAGCCAGGACTGTGCACACTCGAAGCTCTAAAAGCTTGAGCTCAGCCATGAGAGCAAAGCACACCCTTCTATCAAACTGGAACTCTTTGATAACCACTCTGCTCGTCAGACTAGAGGCAGGAACAGAAAGAGAATAGAGGGTGATGATAAAATTAAGACAGTCACGACTGTATTTCACAGAACTTTCATGCTTCGGTGCTGTTCCATCAGACACCCGAGGGATAACATGACTTTGGGCATGTTTTGGACTGGCTATTCATCATGCCTGAAATTCACCACTTTGAAGTGAGCTATATCAGCTCACTAGCCTAGTTTTTTTTTTCTTTTTTGTCTTTAGTTCATTCTCTTTTTTCTCAGCTGGGAATTATCCCAGCTAATTAATGAGTTGAAATAGTCACTAATGGATTCTGTAAAGGCAAAAACCAATGCAAGAGAAGTGCTGGGAACATACAGCTATGAGTAGAGGCAGCGTGGGGAAACCTGAACAGGACCCTTCCTTTTAAGAGCAGCTCAGGAGTTAATTGAGCAGAGGAGCTCAACCCATCTTATTAAACYACAATGTAACTCGAATATCATTGCTGTCCTACACAGCTGCCTGGCACATCTAAGCTAGATGTCTGAATTTCAGCATTCAGTGTGAATGCCTGAAAACAGCCTGATGGCTCATGGACCATTTATGTTGTGAATTTAAAGTAATTGTAAYGTCTGAGACAGTTTCTTCAATGCCCATAACTAAATTCAAATTAAAAGCAACAACCAAGAGACACRAGCCCAACTATTTCTGCCAGAGGCAGAAGAATTGATATATTAACTGAAGGAGAAGGTGGAACACATTGTACCTCAGGAAATGCATTTGCTCCAAAACACATTAAGACTGTCAACAATTTGGCTTGGATGTTCTCAGCATGGTACACCAAAAAAAAAAAAAAATCATTATTGTGCCACGATATGCAATAAAACTGGGCTTTAACACAGGCAGTAAAGCCCCAGAGAGAAAAGGTACATGGCCAGCACCTCAAAGAAAAAAAGTTCCCAGGTTGGAATCATAAATGATTAAATTTTGTACTTTATTTGATGTGAAAATTTCCAATTAGATCCCAAGGTTTCTTCTGGCATGTGGAGATGCTGTTTAACTCTGTTGTCCATAATCTGTCACTGCTGTTCTTCATTTCTGCCTCACCTCTGACACTCAGCATGGATGGGTCAGTGCTGTCCCCCTGCACACCCTGTCCCCCAGTCCAGCCTGCAGAGCTCCACGGGAGCTGGACAGGGAACASAACTTGGCTGGGGACAGCAGTTCTGCTGTGAAGGCAGGTCTGTGCTTTGGCAGTCAGAATAAATCTTATACTACAAACTGGAACTTTGTTATATCCTTTCATTAGCCAAAACATCTACGGCAAATAATTATTTTGTATTCCAGGACAAAGCTTCCTTGTTCTTATACCAACATTAAAGAAAGGCAAATCAAGGTCTAGACAAAAATGCAGTGCATTTTCTAGRCAGGAGAATAAAATTTGYTTCTTGGTCACAAAAYCAYAGAATGGTTGGTGCTGGAAGGCACCTCTGGAGATCACCTTGAACACGCCCTGGCCCAGGCTGGTTCACCCAGAGCAGGCTGCCCAGGAGTGCATCCAAACAGGTTTTGAATTTCTCAGAAGGAGACTCCACAACCTCTCTGAGCAGACTGTTCCAGTGCTCTGTCRCTCTCACAGCACAGMACCTTTCCCTTCTATTCTGATGGAACTTCCTTTATTTCATTTCATGCCCACTGCCCCTTGTTCTGTCACTGAGCACYACTGAAAGGAGTCTGGCCCCAACCCTTTTGCCAGCAGCCCTTAAGATATTTSTGTGCATTGATCAGGTCCTCTCTCATCTTGGGCCCAGCTCTCACAATTTTTCCTCACAGCAATCCCCAATTCAACTGCTGCCTTCCTGTGCATCCTCATCCTTYTACATGAGTTCAACAGACAATTAAACAAAACAATGAGGGGAGGAATAAAAACATTTGGGGCTATTTAAACACCACAATCCCAGATCTGGCTTGAGAAGCCACTGATCAGAAATTGCTGGAGCCTGGGAGGCTGCAGGGTGAGTTCTGTGTTTGCTCTGGGCTCAGCCACCCTCCCTGGGCAGATTTTGCTGGGCTCTGCTGCAAACRGCACATTTGGCTGGGTGGACCCATGGAGTGACCCAGCCAGAGGCATTCCAGTGCCARGAGCTCACAGGAGATGGACTGCTCAGTACTCTGCTGCTTTAACATGCAAACAGCCTGATTTGGCTCTTGTACACAGAGCCTAATGCAGTCAAGGGAAAATGGATRTCTGCTGCTGAGGGGTAGACTCACCACAGATGAGAACAGAAACAGCTCTGGATATTTAAATGCTACYTTTTTGCTACTTTACCCATCCTATTATATTAAAAAAATCACCAACAGTGGTTGATATGGATTTAAGTGCAGCAGATGATAGTTTTTGGGGGGTAAGTGGAGTGTTTTCTGCAGAGGTTTTAAAGAAAATTTAAAAATTCATTAATGGCAAACCAAATCAGARTCATCAACTACAAAAACAATTTCTTTCCCTCCTCCAAGCCAAATAGCTTGTTAAGAAGAAAAACTCCAAATTCTCATTCTAAATGTATCAAGYAGTGCTTGGGACCACAAGATGAAGCTCATGCTACACTGGAAATTTGCTGTGACCAGTGCCCTGCAAAACCTCTCAGTCTGTTCTCTACATGAGAGCAGACTCTCTTCAGAGCTGAAAGCTGAACTATCTGATGGGTGTGATGCTTTTCACTTCTCTACAGTTCAACTCCTTGGAAACTTATCTTCCCTTCTACTTACTCCTTTAGTGACCTTGRAGAATACAGATAGAGATCATAGAAGCAGAATCCTAAAAGGATTATTGCTTTTATTATCTTACTATTGGGAAGCTGATTAAAAGCCCATATCCTTTCACAGACTACCCTGTCCATTAGCRCTTTCAGCTCTCTTAAAAAGGTCACTGAGCAGGATATTAAACACAACCTTAAGTACTGAGCATCCTTTCTCCCAGTACAGGCATTCTTCTCATGGCAAATGTCATAGGAAGTTGTCTCCCTAATCCAGGAGTCCTATCTTCCAATYGAAACACAACAATAGCAACAGGGATATTGATAAGAAAACCTCACTGGCCTGATAGCGGGACAGTGGTGGTGGCTGATGGATAGTTACATAAATACTGCCATTTWACCTGCATATTTTCAGCCAAATCTCTGCTCTGTGATGGTCCCTGAGCCCCTGGCCCGGCCACAGTGACATTGTGCTTGAGCTGGCTTGGGACCCTGAGCGGAGTGGTGATACAAAGCCAAAACCTCTGTGGGAAAATCATGRCAGATATCACCTAATTACTTCCACAATGCCAGCCGAATGACATTTTCAAGGTCTGAAAACAGGGCCTTTACTACTTTCTCATTACAATGGCAAACTGCTTTTGAATTCGTTCCTTCTGTAGCTACCAGCTGCTTTGGCGTCAAGTGGGATCTCCAAACATTTCCTTCTACCTTGTGAAGACAGCAAACCACAAACCCTGAAGATACTCAAAGAGTCTCCCAAAGCCAGGAAGAGGTCAGGCAGGGTGAAATGGTCCCAGCCTCTCCAGGCTGTTCAAGTACCAGATGTAAAATTGGTGTATTTAAGAACAGGTTGCAGCAGCCGTCTCCACAAGCACCTCAGTCCTGTTTCATGGTCACACATCTCCAATACAGTGGTTTTTATTCCAGACCTGCTTTGAGTCTGCTGGAACGCCAGGGCCACGTGGTGTTTAATTGAGGAAGAGAGCAGATTGCCAAATGGACAGAAATAACTCACAGGAGCAGAAGCTTTTTTTTTTTTTCTGGGATGTCATCTACTCTTAATACATTGCTGCTTTTACCAAGAGTCCCCCACAAGTTTGCAGAGCGCCGTGAGTCAGCGTCATCCCTCGGAATAGATCCGGGCGCGGGTCAGCTGCTGGTGCTGGCCCCAGGAAGGGAAGGATCCTGCCTGCTGACAGCTCTTATGCAATGCAGACAACCCATCTTCCTGCAGTCATTTGTGGGTGTCAGGAGAAGCTAAGAATAAAGCAGGAAAAGCCTCCGGAAAGGTCTGCTGAGCACTGAGCTGCGAGAAACATCTCTCAAGATACGGCGAGCATGATCTGGCTTTGGCTAAAAACATGGCCTTAGGTGACCTCTGCTGCACGATCACAGGTGATAATCACACATTGCACTTAAAATTACTGAGTTACCTGTCCAGGAAGTGTTAAAAGCAGCACAGGAAAGCAGATGTTAGAAAAAAATAGTTACATCCCTGTTCATGTGGSACATGCTAGAGCTGCTAAGCTTAAGAAAATGGAGAAGTGCCCTCTCCTGCTCATTAAAGGGAGTTGTGAAGCAAATTGCAGCATTTAAAATCCTGCTTACCCACAAGCTAGGTGAATTAGAATTTCTTTCTTTTTTTATTTTATTTTTTTTTAACAGCCTGTCTCCAACGAGCTACAATAATGTGCATCTCCAGCAGAGAAAGCAGGTCAGCACTGACTGCCATTTAGAAGGAGAGATGGTCAATTAAAAGAAAGAAGCCAATTAAGATGCAATTGGGCACTCGTAGTCAGGAAGATGCTAGGAGAGAAAAGAAAGGAGGAAAGGAGCATGACTAAGARCACCCAGTCTCCCAAGCAGAGGCTGGGGTAAATCTGCTGTTGAGGATGAGAAACATTTCATGTCCTTGCCTGTAAACTGAGTAAGCATGCTAGGATCAGACCCTAGAAATTAAAAAAAAAACCAAAACAAAACCACCAAAATCCAAACAACAACAAAAACAACTGGGTTTTTTCAGCTTTAAGCTTCTTGTTTTCCTTGTTAACAAGATCAAGGAATTGCCTTGCCAGAGAAAGCTCTATAATTCTGTAAACTTTCAAAAGTTTGTAAAAGCCAGGATTACTGATTATCTCCTGATTAATGCTGAAGCTTCAGGGCAGTCTAGCAACTAAATTAGTACTTAAACTGTACATGCAGGATCAAAACCAACAGTTAACTCTCTTGAGATATGCAGAGCAACCTTGCTCTCAAGATCTTCAGAATAATCRTAATAGGCCTGGGTTTGGTCCCAYRAMCTCTAAGCACAATGAAATTGCAGCAATACAAAAACCACAGACAACAAGGTCAGAAGGAAGTCCAAGYTATAAAAGGCCATATCAGCATGGAAAGCTGACCTTCACTTTGTTGCAACTGAATTTTTGCAAAAAGAAAAAATTGTAATCCCTTTCAAAAGAAAAAGTAATATGTAACCTAACCCGTATGCACTCCCAAACCAAAAGTCARTAATATCATATGTACTTTTCTATATTTTAAAAAACCCTGAATATACTGGATCTGTAGATCCAGCTAGAATCAAGAACAGCAGAAGATAAATTATARATCTGGATGAAAAGTCTCTTCTGGAATGTACCACATAATGGCTTCCTGCAATATTATAATATTATAAAACTATAGGGTGAAGAAGCTTTTAATTCAATGCAGCAATAAAGAGTTTCAATTCATTCCAGGGGGGTAGGGAATAAACAAGYCCATCTCTGCTCAGCATAAAAAGCAAGTCTTTGTTAATGGAGCAGAAGGACTCATCCTTTTCTCTCTTTTTTAGAAATAAAGCTCTGTAAACTCTGGGCATGTTATCAGTGTGACCCTTCTCGATGCTCTAAATAACTCGGTCAAATCATAGCAAAATCATTGCCCTGCACTGCTCAGACAAGGGCCACAACCTGCTTGGACTTGGCTCCAGGGCAAATCAGGACTAGGACATGGGCTTTTTCATCATGGGCCTCTTTTGAGTCTGAGAAAATGAACTTTTCTATTTTAAATTACAAAAATGATCATCCTACATCTGTATTCGAATCTGCAAACGGTTCCCAATAGAACAACATGTTGATTAAGTCATCAAACAAAACACTCTGGCGCTGGAGCAGCAAGGCACCAGCTGTTTCTGAGAGCCACTGTGTGTCAAGTGCAAAAGCTGGAAGTTTTCAGTTAATATTTAGCTCCTGACCAGGTTATCCTTTCCAGCAGTGAGAGGACAGAGGCACAGCTCAGATGGTCAGAGTCTGGTGCTGATAACACCAAGGTCAGGCTCTGATCCCTGCATGGGCCATTCACTCGAGGGTTGGACTCAATGATCTCTCCAGCTCAGAATATTCCATGATTCAAATGCAGAGTCAGCAGGAATGTTCCTACCCGAAGTGCACAGAAGGAAAGGAACCCCTACCTTTTAATTAATTATTTAAATCAATTGATGCAACCCTTATGTTCACAATCTGCAGCTACACTGAGAAACATAAGAGATCCAAAACCCCCAAGGACCTTAATCATTGCAGAATATTCGGGGCAATTTGTTGACAACCGCAGCAGTAATTTAAATCTGCTGGCAGAACAAACAATCTGCTTTTGGGAACAAACAGCCCTGAGTAAAATCCAGCTGGAGTTGGCTTTCTCTCCCCTGGGTCTCTGACAGCTGGACATCCCCACCTCCACCCACCAGGTGACGAGCAGTAGRTGAATGCTGTCCATGATCACAGGGAGCACACAGGTATTTTCTCTCCTGAGAAAAGCACAAASCAATTCTTCTGTGGCTGTCACTGAGAAATGCTTCCCCCAGAAATGACTTGAGTGGTTTTACTGCTGGACAGCAACCCTGGGTTTTTCATGGAAATAATTACCCTCTCCAAAAGTACAGTTTCTCACTATTAAAGTCCACAAGCAATAATGGGTTGGTGATGTTAAAGCTTTTCTGTTTTCCCACCAGAAAGTCATTTTCTCATTAATTCTTAGTCAAATTCCAACAAATCATTCCCACCCATCAGAGGAGGATGTGCTGCAGCAGTCTGAGACTTAACAAATCTCCAGTCACTAGTGAGACTCCCTGGGGTCTTGACCTTGTCTTTGTGCTGCTCAAAACATCCTTCAAGATCGACAGCTACCAATTTTATAGTATGTAAACTTCAAAACACTTCTCTAAATTTTATGGGGCAAGGATAGCACAATAAAAATCAAGAGGCTAAAAGMCAAGAGCATGCAAAGGAAACAGAGCATTTTGCTGTATTTTTTTAGATTAAGTGTACACAACTTTTATGAAGCTAGTGAAAATCTTCWAGATGAGCCTTTAGGGCACATCAATTTAGAATTATTTTCTTTCTGCTCCCACCTCACTAACATTGCTCAAAAGCAATGCTGGGAAGAGTTGCCAGCAGTGTAATCGAGCCTGTGAAAGGCACCATAAAGGCTTCTGTGCCTCAAGGCACATCACTTCTGCTCTTTCTTTTATTTTTCCGTGTATTTAATTGAACTCAGCAGTAACCTTTATCACATGAAACCRGGATGGCACAACAGTAGATTTGATCTGTGTGCTGAGCCTGGATTCCTCGCTGTGAGCTGMTGGGGGAAGTGGTGCCTGGAGATTCCCAGAATCTGCACTGGGAGAGCCAAGGCACCCATCCCTCTGTTCCCACTTTGTGGTTCCCACTTTGCCCCACATCTTTTCCATGTAGGAGCCCACAGCAAAAAAAGTCAGGACAGCAAATCCCTGCAGAATTTTTCCCTAAAAGGCATGTACTGTTGATAGGGAGCAGTGAGTATCTCACCAGCAAGATACAGTATCCCCATCCTTACCCTAACATTTATCCCTTCAAGATATTATAAACCATGGGCAATAAAAACAAAAGCAAAACTAAAAATCACACAGCCAAAACCTTGCATTAACTCTATATCTACAGATCAGTCTACCCTTCACTTTGTTCTGTGCAGTATTTCACCCCAAATTTTATGTTTGCCAGAAAGATTTTCAAAATGGAAAGCAGTATGTCAATGTCCAGCTCTGCAGCATCAATCTCAAATTACAAAGCATTTCTAATGCACAGGATCATTAAAATTGATGCAAAACCAACTCAGCCCTGAAGTTCCAGGGAAGAAGAAATTCTGGCAATAATGGAAGGACATCATCAGTATTATTGTCATAAAACGTCTGTAGTTACTGCACTGGCAATTTTTCCAAGTGGGTTGGCTTAGAGACAGGTCCCTTGCACTGATTACTAAATTATTTTCTTTACAAAGGTCTAAGTGGCTCTGTTTTCCAGATGAATAGCCTGAAGCCACTTGGTTCAGAGCTTCTGTCCCCTGAGATTCATCTTGGACAGTAAAGAAATGAGACAGATGCACACTAAACTACTCTGTGTACGAACCCAGCAGTGGCTTGGCTGATGCGAACACWTTGTGTAAAGTGCCACTGAATTTCAAATAAAGAGAGGTGAACTGAGGCTAGTTAAAAGTTAGAAGAAGTCAGAAGCAGTATTTGCTAACAAAGCATTTTAAACCAAATAAAGCTTCCTAAACAGAATTTTGGCTTCACCACATGTCCCCTCATCTGGGAGAGCTGCCTTGCCAGGCAAATTAAGAGCAGTGGGCTGGAACTGGCACTTYCCCAACCCAGGCACTGCCAGCATTCTGGAGAGCCCTGTCCCCCTTCCCTGCCCCAAAGGAGCAGCAGCTTCTTTATTTGAACATGCACCACCACATCTGCCCAGCCCTCAGCGACCAACACTTACTTTTTTCTGGAAGGAGAGCCCCTGWGCTCAGGGAGGGAAGCTCTTTGCAGCCACCTGCACATCTGGCGGGTGGGGACGCAGCGCTGCGGCAGGGACTGCACAGGGAAGGCTGTGGGTGATGATCCCACGCTCACCCAGAGCCTTGGACACGCAGGATTCCACCAGCCCCTCCTGCCATGGACCAGGATCTGGGCAGCACAGCAGGAAATAGGGAAATTCAGCTCCTCTGGCAGCGGCTCCAAAGAAGATTTGAGGCCAGTGTTGAGTGATGAGCTGAGCAGGTTTGTGTGCCTGTGACTCAGGGCCCTCCCAGCAGCTCTTCAGGGGCTCTTCTCAAAGCACTCTGAACCTGTGGATGGCACCGAGCTGAGCTGCTCACTGGGGAGGAGACTCAGACGTGGCAGGGAGACCTTTGGGGAAGAGAGATGGAGAGAGAGATGAATGAAAAAYAGTGGCCATCCTTGAAGTTTAATTGTCTGCGGCTTTTCTAGAGTACATTTGAAACATCCTGATTGAATCAGTCCATTAGATAAAATTCTATTAACTGGACAGCTTGGTCAGTGGCTTACTCAGAATTTGTTCTGGTTTTAGTATTTTATCATTAAACAAATTTCTGAGTAATTCAAACCCCACAACACCAAGCAAAAATTGCCCATAATTAACATCTTCAAATTCAGGCAGCTTTCATCACACAAACACCAGCAAGAGCTCATGCCACTCTCGTCCACTCTACTTTTCTTGTTTATTTAGTCTGGTTTATCACTGAATTTCTTCTCAGGGTTCCACTGAAGCAAACCTGCACTGGTTTGAATGGYTCCTCTGCAAACACAACAAACCAGCCCCATGCAGGAAGGTTTAATCTGTCACCAGAGCTTTTCAGCAATCAGATCCCTGGGCATGAGCTTTGTTAATTAAAGCAGCATATCTGAAAAAATAGCAGAAGGCAATATATTGGCATATTTCTGTGCAAAGGGAGAATTCATACTTTCTGCAGTCATCAATGGACTCAAAAAAGCCACTATAGCATGACACATGATGTTGTAGCACCCCTGGGCTAGAAAAGCAGGTAATGTGAGTCACTCAAAAACCAGAAACGTTCAAATGGATGTTAAAAAGCTATTAAACCTCACAAAATTAAATAAATACATTAATCAATTAAAACCTCTATGAAACAGCCTAATTGAATTTTGCTGTAGTAGTCTCACATGGCTGTGGAAACTGCCCTTCAGTAATCCAGCCAAAAGCTGGCACGTTCCCATCCCCACTTACTCTCCCCGATTATGTGAAACAKCAGAAAGAAATAAAAAACAAGGTGAAGAGATTCAGGAAAAATAAACACTAGTATTTAAACTTCACTGTGATCTTTTCATTCATGAATCTTGAACACATTATCCAAGGCTGTGGATGGTATCCTTGTGCAAGAATTGCTGCCACAAAGCACCACACGTTTCATGGAACACAGCAGCCCTGGCAAGGGGAGTCACCCAGCACAGGAGCCTGGGTCAGGGAAAATCCTGACACTGAGGAACTGAACAGCTCCTGCTCCACAACTCCTCTGCTGCACAGCCTAAGGAAAWAAAATTACAAATTTCCCCAGTGCACCCCACACCCTCACACAGACCCCAGGGCCTGGAGCAGCAGCAGGAAAGTGTCCATGCAAAGGCTGTGCAGGAATCCAAGAAAGATCAAAATCTCTCCCCAGGAGTTTCCTGGGATATCTAGCACAGTACAGAAGTGCTGAATGAGAGGGGGAAGGAGCACAAAAAGCAGCAGCAGCAGCACAAGGAAGTCTGTGAGCGGGTTTGTGTTGTCTGCAGCAGTGTCTGCACCACCAAACCTGCCCCAAAGCAGGATCAGCACAGAAACAAGAACACAGAGGAGGCACTGGCATCTATCAGCATGAAAACAGGGCAAAATTAGTGATGTAACCTATCTCAGCTAACCCACAGACCTAYTGTCACATCAATATACCAAATATCTCCCCATCAGTGCTCTCCAAAGGGGAGAGAAAGCAAAGAGGAGGCACAGAAGATTTGGCCATTTATGTTCTTGTAAAAGAGGATCCTGTGATGCATCATCCAATGCAGGCTCTGAGTCTGTCTGTTTTTAAGTACCACAAAATTTCTATCTTTAAAAACTCCTTTTTACMACAAAAGTGATTCTGAACTGGTAACTCTCCTTTACCAGGCCACCCAACCAATGTGATACAATTTTTACTGCACACAGATGACAAAACCCAGTGAAGACTTTGCCACTCCACTGTCTGAAGCACAAGGCACTGCTCTGGTGACCCTCTCAGGTTGTGACAGTGGCTGGGAAGGGCCCTGTGAGCAGAGGAAAGGCTGCAGCAGCTTCTCTGAGGCTCAAATGAGTGAGAAACCCCCAGCCTTACACACCAGCACTGCACARTGCTTCCTCCTTTATCTTTTATAAAATGACCTCTCAGGAAAGCAATTTCCAAAGTGACTAGTGCTGCTGGTGACACACAGCCAGGGGAAACAGAGAATTTACAGTCATTAGAATACATCAGATTTATGGACTAACAAGACAGGCGATGCGTGAAGCAGGGAATGAAATGTAATGAGGCYAAGAAAAAAATTAAACACATGCTCTATTCCAACCTAAACAGAAATGTACAATTAGACAGGAAACACAGTCTGAAACAATTCACATAATGTTTTGTAGCAGCAGAAAGAAAAAGCAGAAAAGATCTTGCTGTTCTTACAGACTTCCTAATACAGAGTAAAAACCAAAGGAAGGCTGTAAGGCCAGTTGAAACATCTGTATGAAATGCACAGAGCCTGTCAATCTCAGGAACACTTTCTGCCACGCTTAAAAATGTGAGACACTGCCAAACTGAATTCCAGCAGGTTCAAATTCAGTTCTGAAAGATTTCATAAGCATCATGCTATTTGGGCAATGTGAGCATTTTTGCAAAATTAAACCTGCAAGGTACATTAAATCATCCTAAAGCTTGCAGGATCTGATGGCCTTTAGGCATGGGACAGATAAATGCAATAGAGAAGCTGTTTCTCAATTTGAAAGGGTACTGCAGGAAATAAAACTGGCTTAGAGGCGAACAGGAATGAGAAGCCAAGAGTTTGAACCAGTCCCTGAAAAAGCCTTGGTGGTGTGGTGCTGTGGCTGAGCCATACTCGAGAAAATGCTGTGCTAAAGGATGCTCTGGGTTAACAAATACTGCTGGGGAGAGCATTTTAATGCAAATAACTTCTTAACAGATAGGAATAGTCTTAAAATTGAAAAAAAATTCTTTGTGTGTCGTTTATATTTCTCCTCTGAAAACATTTACATACATGCTTAACTTTATAYGTGTTGATTAGTTAAAATCAGCTGTGATAATCACGGGCTTCAATTCAACGTGCTTAGCATTACAAAAAGCAAGTGGATTAGCATGTGGGCATGGTTTTATCTGTCTTTGGTTCACTGTATATTTTTTACAGTTGTACTTAGGCCACCAGGAAGAACTGCAACTCCCAGAAAGCAAAGAGACAATGCAGGATTTWAAAATACTATGAGGTGAAACAAAATCTTTCTTCACTGGAGAGCACTAATTTTTAAAGTGCCAATGTATATACTTTATTAAAAGTATTTCCTCAAACACAGCAAATTCTTAGCTGTATTCYTGACTAGTTTCTTGATTGGGCTCAGAAGTAAAATTATCATTCAGATATTAGCAGGTTTACTTTTCAAAGTTTAATCTATTTTGAAAGTTTAAACAAATTCAATAAATATTTAAATTAAACATCATCTGCACTTGCTTAGTGATTTTAATTAAGAATTAAGTTGCTGTTCCCTTGAAAAGTGTAAGTGTTTAAAGCCAGGGCAATAGAAGAATAATGTTAAGGCATTTAAGATCCTGAATCATTATTAATACATTTTTCAGTGTATTGAAGGCTGAATTTAACACTGTAGTTGATGCTGCCATACAAATACTCAGATTTATGTTTCAAGAAATAAAAAAATGACAAAAAAATTGAAAACTTAATTTTGAACTGCTGTGACTAAGGCACAGAAGAGTGTTTTACTCAATTCTTCCCCCTCCCAGTTTTTATTTCTTTCTTCATTTTAAGTTCATTTTCTCCAGGACTCCCTCCCTGAACCCATTGGGAATAACCAAGGAGCCTCACAGAGATTTATATGGCTTTAAAAAGAAAAGTCACCTATGCCAACTCTACACTATTCTTTTCAAACAGGAGAGTTACAATCCTATTTAACACAAAGATTTGTTCCTTGCATGAGGTTTATGATATTTAAAACCCATCCATGGGCTCCCCTCATTCTGAATAAATCCAAGAAGACCCAAGGGTATCCCACCCACCTCAGACCACGTCCCAAGTACAGGGAACCCACAGAGGTTACAAATCTCAGCTGCAAGACTTTTTTTCTCATAGTCCACCAACAAGTAAASATATTTCTTCTATTTGTTCTCATCYCTGAAATTATGCCTGCATAGACTGCAGTTCCATTTTTACCACAACACTGACACCGCATTGGACAATTTTTCTCTGCACATTGGTTTAAGAGAGAGAGGCAGAGGTGGGGGTTCAGGCTGTTCTGCCCCTTACCCCAGAACTGCTTTAATGGGATGGAACTGGGAAACAGAAAATAGAACCTTAAAAAAAAACAACATAGGAAAATAGTATTTAAACCCAGATTTGGTAATTCTGAATGTGAGTAAATAAAGCAAAGGAAAATTGGTATTTTGCAGAGAATGGCTTTCAGTTTACCTTTGAAAGGCTTCATGGCATGTAAGAARAGAGTACAAAGATAGCTCTCTGCCTCTGGAGAGCTGATTTAAAATCTCTAATTCATAACCAACAGCCTCTTGCTRACCTAGAAATAAGCAGCTCACCAAGAATCCCAACTCAACACCCCACAAAAGAGCAACACACACAGACACCATCACAAGAGGGCAAAAGATCAACTCTCATTTTGATCTTCTGATGAGAAAGGGCACAGTTTGGACACAAAACTGCACTTTCGTCCAGTGGACAGCGAACAACTCAGAGTGGAACAGACCAAGAGAGGATTTTCAAACTGCCATCCATCTAACTTCAACCTGTTCTGCTAATTCAGCTGGTGACATTCAGAGCCCCAAGGCATGAACACATTGCTCTTTCCTCACTGAAGAGTCAGCATAGACAATATTGGCTATTTAGGCATTTTAGAACACTCTTGGGAAAGAAAATGGAATAAATCAAAGCAAAGAGTACATGATTTTCTCAGCCAAAAAAAAAAGCCAGCAATAACATTTTCCACCACAGCAGAATTTTCATTTCATGGAAGTTTGGCAGTGGGTGCACAGTAGCAGAGTCTGCCACCAAGATAGGGAACTGCAAACACATTAAACCCACAGCAGTTCAATGTGGCTTCAGCTCTGCCCTCTGCAATTCTCCTTTCTCCTGCAGTCCTTTGCACAGAGAATGAGACATATGCCAGTGTCACCTTTTGCTCTGTCCCTCAGACACCTCTCTTCTGACTTAATTTCCAATTAGCAATCCTGTTTTATTACCAGTGTATCGCTCATAATAATTTTAGTGCAGTCAAACAGTTCCTCCCCAAATGAAAGGAAGGTTAATGATGCTTCCTGTTACTGTCACTGTATGCTTTGCATAAGAAAGGGAGTGGATTTCTTAAATAAAGGAGACAACATTCCCCTCCTGCAATGCCTCAGAGCCGATGTCCCTCCTTCATCACTGACGTTCAGCTGGACTGCCCACGCTTTACAAAGCCAGGAGGTGCTTTCTGCYCTGACATTTTTGTGTTTTGTACCCTGCAGCCAACAGAGGAGCAGCCCAAGGGTCCTTAGCACAGATCCTTGTCTAACAGAACAAAATACTGTCCTTGAAAATGGAGCTAAAAGCACCAAAGCACTGGGTTCTTGGGGTGTCTTCCCCCTTGTCCCAGAGCAGATTGTCACCAAGCACACCCAGCCCAGCCCCGGGACCGGGGAGGGCAGAGGGAAGAGCTCCTGGAGCCAAGGAAAGGTGACAGCAATGGCAGGGCTCCACTTCACCTCCCAAACAACGCAGGTGAAACCCAACTTGTGCATTCAAASAGCAGAAAACATTAGAGGGAACACGATGCAATCAAGGATGGTATAAATAGGAGTTTGACCTGGGAGCCACTGACTGCAGCCAAAATATTTCCATTTTAGTAACTGCTGTTAATCCTATTGTATAATCCCAGTTAACTGTTAATCTTTCCCAAAGAAAAAGATTAATTCTGATTGCCTGGTAACAGTTACCACTGGTWGTGGCATTAAAGGAACTTCAAATTTATTTATGCTAATAGCACACCATGTTAGCAATTACATTTTTTCTTATTTTTTACATTTCTTATTGTTTAGATAATTAATTTTACCTTCAACTTATGTCAAAATGCTTTTGAATAAAAGCTGGAAATCAATTCACAATGCAGTAAAGAAGTATTTTAATAGATGCACTGGCTACAAAAAAAMATCGAGCTTGTATTAAAAAAGCAATCACAGAAAAAAAAATCTACATAATTAGTGACTTGAGCCAATTATGGCTAATCATAATATGATCAAAAAATTAGAAAAGACCTCACGTCACCTTTTCCTAAGAAAGGATTGCTGATAGCTGCTGCTTTTATGAACAAAAATGGTTTGCAATTAAGTATAATTCATGTGTTTAGCCAGAGAATTCTCTGGGCTGTAGCTTTCTTTACATGTTAATAGGAAACATCTTAGGTTTAAATGTTTGGTTTATGTGAATTTGAGATATTATGATGGGTTTAAATCTTAATATAGAAATTATGCAATGTTATTTGAATTCTGAAGRGCTATATTTAAAATAGGTATATAAGGTTTAAGTTAAAAAGACAAAACCAACCCAAACAAAACCACCAACAAGCCTTTCTCCTTCCCCAAGACTTCACATTCCYGAAGATGGAACTGATTTGAAGGATGCCATCAACAAGAGCAGAGGGCAGCTTCGAAGACTTGATGCTCATCAGAACCAAAGCAGATGGGACAGGAAATGTAGCCCAGCACCCCCACACAAGCGGTTCACAGGAGCAAAGGGGTYTTATCCAAAATAGGAGACAGTGCCTGGGCTGAGCAGGATGCCAGGTACATCATCTCAGCTCATCACATGGCTCCAACACCCCCTCCTTCAGTCTCTGCATTTCACTGGATCCCACTGACCCCTGCCAAAGTGGGAAAGCTCCTTGTGTGCTGTTGGTGTGGGTGAATTTGTCACATCACTTTTACACAGCATCACAAACATGAGCCATGCTGGTCCCAAGAGGCTCCAGGTGCTCAGTAAGATCCATCCCCACTCCAGGCTGTCTTCCCACCCAGGAAAGCCCTGCCCTGCTCAGGGCTGAGCTTGGCAAACACCCCACACCCTGTGCCAGGCTCACCCCTGTGCTCAGCTCAGCCCAGAGCCTGTGGCAAAGCCAGTCTGAGTCCTCAGATCCTCAGAGCCACGGCCATGGGGCAGGCAGCTGCACTTCTGCAAAGTCTGGCTTAAGCTTTGGCTTTGGTTCAAGCAGGAATCAATTCAGGGAAGCCCTTAAAGATCCCTCTTGCCTTTAGGAACACTTAAAGCACAAATCAGAAGCGTTTTGTCTCAGTGCCAAGCTTTGTACTCACTTTGTGTTATCACGAGCGGCTGCCAAAAGGGAAGGGAGAGGAACKGGGCTCCATTAGCCAGACTTTAGTTTTTCATGATCTTCCCAGAAGTCGCTGCCCATGCTGTTCTGATGCATCTGTGCAGTTCTCATCCAAGTCACTGAAAGCCCACGCTGCAGCCCTGGGGTATGTGCAGTTTTAATCCTGGGTGGCAGCAAAAAGCGAGCTCATCCTCCACAAAGTATTGCTGGGAGAAGGAATTCCATGGCAGCCTGCTGTCTTCACTGAATGACATGCACTGGCCAAGCTGCAGACATCATATAAGGTGCTGATTCTGAACATATGCAAAATGAAGGAAGTGGCATTTCTATCAGCAGGAAACATTTGGGTCGAAGTTGAGAGAAGTGTTTAGGAATGACCGAGTGCACTCACCCAAGAGGTCACAGCCACAAGTGAATTTTGTCACCTAAAATTTGCTGAGCTACCAACACCTACTAAAAGGGGTGTGCTTCAGGGGGGCTCACCCAAATAATCTGCTAAATTCTCACAAGGAGGGGAAGAAACACACACCAGGGCCTCTGTTACAGCCCCTGCCTTCACCAAATGCCTGTTTAATGTTTAATGTTTAATAGCTGTGAGGTTACACTCTGCACTGTCAGCTCTAACACCTAGCCTACCTAGCATGGAAACACTGCAGCTTATTTAAATTAGTTATTAGTCTTTCAAAAAAGACTCAGGGAAGGTTCTTTAGGAACACCAAGCAATAACAATTAATAATGTCTGAGTCACTGAGCTGGCTTGGCTTTTAGATGTTAAGRGGTTCTCTGTGGATTTTCCCATTTATTAGTATTTTAAATTTTTTTATATTGGAACATTATTTTTACAACTACAGCWGGGAAATAAATATCTTAAGAGGGTTTTACCCTTTTAATGCAGGGTTCCAAAGTGATTTACRGTGAAAATTATGAAGACTTAATATTTGAGTTTCCTCTGGAACATACTGTTCCTGCAAGGTCAGTACCACCGAATAAAACTTAAAACTCATGGAAATACATGTCTTTTGGGGCAGCCAAAATGCTGCAGTCCCTAATGACCTGTGCCCCAGGACTAAGAACCAAACAGCAGCAACTGCCAGAAAAGTTTTGATCACCAGCTTGGGAATTAAAAGCCCTCCTAAACCGACCATAGCCAAGACTTGCAGGGACAGCACAAAGGGCACCTCTTTCCCTGACATGAGTCATTACCTTCTATGTGATTTTCTTTCTATGTTTTAAGACTACCCAAACACTTCTACATTAATTGCATTAATGCAAGGAGGCRATAAATGCAATAAAAAACCATCACAGAACTCGTTTACTTTCCCCAAGCATTTCCTAATGGATAATTTTACATGCAGACAGTGTCCACTCTGTAGAAGGGGCTCCTCAAAGGCAGRGTTTGAACAGCCCCACCCCAGCACTTCAGAAAGCAAGCACGCCAGTCCCCACATCTACATTCAGCCAAAATTACCACATTTATTTAAAGGTTTGCACCACTTCAGAAGGCTGCACAATGTCTCACAGATAAGCAGCTCTGCAGAGGAAACAAAGGCAGGGAAAGGGCAGGCACTGGGGACAAGGACTGGCTCCATGAGACATCCATCACAGCATAACAAGCACTGCACTCCTGGCAGGTTTATCGCTGCAAAAAAAGGAATTAAGAGCAGCCTTAAGAGCCACAGCACATGGGAGCTGCCTAATGCTCGGRTTTCACATCTGGATTTACTGATGTTGTAAATGTGCACGTCATGAGGCTCACAAAACTCATATCCTGTAATCAAACAGCCGAGTGAAAATTTAAATTTTTGCAATATTGGGGGCAGAAGGAGGGGAATACTCCTCATGGCTGAGAACCAGCAACTGAAAATAGCGTGATGCTTAACGAATAAAATGTACAGAAATAGTTAAAAGAGCCCTGAAATCCCTCAATATAAAGGTGCTGAGTCAAGTTTTTTTAAGTGTCTGCCTAGACTTCACTGTTCAGAAAACAGATGAACACTTTAGAAAAGATCTATCATAACTCCTCTGAAAATAATTTTTATTTCAATTCAYTTGACAAACTTCCCAGTAGGGACAGCTGGGAATCATGTCCAATGCCCCAGTGTGTAGCTGTATACCCAATGCCTGATCCAAATCCCTAATGGACATCAATTATGATATAAGATGAATTAAACATGAAGATTACTTATTTCCATAGCACATTTTAAGTATGTACTTGTGTATGTGATGAAAATTTTATTGTTTGTTCTTGGGAAATAAAAGGGGCAGGATGCCTGGTGTTAAAACGAATTTTCTAATTGAACTTTAATGAGCCTTGTCAAACCTCTTGATGCAGCTTCCTCAGTTCTAAGGATTACTTGGTCGTTATCTAAAGGATGAGCCTGTATTAGAATTAAAGGCAGCAGGGCTGTGCACGTTGAGCCTTAGCTTTAACCAAAGGCAAAACATTTTTTCTTTTAAAAATTAGCCAAATGGAATTAGCTACTGGAATTATTTTACATTCTTTTAAATAATGTATGTAATTTATTCACATTATTTCATTTACGAGGCAAAGCACTAAGGAAAAAGAAAAACACCCCCAACCAGCCAAAATTCTGCTAGTTGTTGGCAGGTTAAAAACAGCAGCAAATTTCACATTTCAGAAGTAATTTTTCTCTAAAGTTTCCTCTTGAAAACAAGAAGATTGTTTTATCTTTTCGAGGAGAGATCACATTTTGACCAGTCTGCTGTGACCAAGGTTATGGCAAATGTCTGAAAAYCAGCAGTACACTGATGCTGTTCACACTGCCAAGAAACTGTTACCCAATTTTGTAAATTTTTTTAAATGCAAGCATTGCTAWAGCAAAGAAACATTTTGTGTGATTCAAGTAGAAATGACGTCCAGAGAAGGTGAAGTCACAGAGGGCAGGGTGGATGACCTCCTCTTGATCCGGTCTCTCTGGGCTGCAGCAGGTCCCCAAGCACCACAGAGGGAATCCCAAAATTAACCCAAATACTTTTAATAATAAAACACACTTGACTTCCTACTTTCACAGAYCTCTTGGAAACATTTTCCTCCTCTTCATGTCAACATTGTCCTCTTACACCCAGCTCTTCCTTTGGCCTCAAGGAGGTTTTTATAGCGACTGTTTCTTGTATGGGAGATGAGAAATGCCAGATCAGGCTGCAGCAGTGCAATGAGTTATTCCCATCAGTCCGTATTACAGACTCAGAACTCAGAGTGCTGTCACTGTCAGTAGTCTCAAAATCAATGAATATAGTTTATGAGTAACYTCAGCTCAATTTAATTACCTTACACCAAAAGAACTAGCAAAAAACATGGCTTCAATCCAGAAAATAGAATATTATCCTTCAGTGTACAAGAGCACTCCCAATCTCAGGTAGGGCAGCCACTTATTCTCAAGCCTCTGTGGCATCAAAAGCTTCTGTCATTCAAAGACATTATCAATCATGATGTATTCTTTTAACAAAAGAAATATAAAATCCTCATTTAATTACATCCCTAGCCCTACAAGCCCATTGCTACTTTGCAAGACTAAAAATTTCCTAGATTTCCTAAACAGGAATATCATTCCAAAGGAAAAATAATGTCAAGGATAAAACTTTATTCCTGAAGAAAACCAGAACTTCACTTAGTATTTTAAAGACTTCATTAACAAAACCCTCTGTGGGTACCTACAAATGTTRAATTAAGATCAAGACCTTAAACAGTTTGTCAAGCAGATGAGCACATCAAAGCATTTCAAGAAGGAAGAACCTGAGACTTGAAAAGCTGTCAAGAGAGCAGAAGTGAGAAGAAATAAAGGCTAATGAAGTAACTGCAATGCCTGAAGAAATGTCTAGATTAGGTTTTTTCCTCTACATTATCATTTTAGAGCACTAAAAATGAGGTTGAATTCATTTTATGAGGCTGAATTCACTTCATCACATTCAATATTTTATTACATGGAGATGCATATCTCTATAAAGACCCGTTCCCCCTTTCTTAATCTCTTTACTCTATAACTGAAAGATCTCTTTGCTGTTATTTCAAAGTTATTTGTCACATTGAGAAGTAGAGGAGAAAATACTGCATCCATTCCTGTAAAGCTGCTGGAAGGTGCTGTAGTCCTGGCAGCTGTCCTCACCACCTAAATCAGACCCTCAAATGGTGACATGGGGAGAAAATAGTCCATTTACCATGAGTAATTGAATGCAATTGATGTAAATAAATCTCTACAAAGATCCAGAACAAATAAATCTCACTTTTCTTATTGTGTGACCTCAGGCTCAAGGAAACCCACAACACCCTCATGGTGCAACATCCTCAGGCTTTAATTTTTTCCAAAAAATCACCTGTTCTGGCTTTCAGCATGATATCTCTCTGTGTGTGCACCTCTCATCCCTAGCAAAGGCAGGTATATGAAAAAGTCCATTTATTGCCTATCTGCTGTTGGCAGWAAAGAATTTTTTGTTGGAAGGAAACTGAGTTAACAACTCACCTTTACTCTAAAATTGCAGAGCTGTGTTGGCACCTTTGTATTTCCTCTATGAGCTCATAAACAAATGGGTATGAGCTGTTATACTACTTCTCTTAAGTTTTCAAAATAACATTTTTGTACTAATTATGATTTTCCAATAAAGTCCATTTCTACCTTAAATACATTTTAAGGCTGTGGTCTGCATGGTCATTCTTTCAGAGCCACAAGGCCTGCAATCCCACATGGAAAGTGCTAAATCCCCTGTGAGAGTTGGGATTAATCCTTCTGACTTGGAAAATCCATTCTCAATTCTTTCTCCAGGCATTCATTGCTGTCTTGCCCCACAATATAATCTGAATTTTAAGTGTATTTTCTGTGAGAATACTGGAAGCTGTTTCAGTTGCCTATTTTATTGATGTAATAGGCATCCCAAAATATGATGGGCTTTTCTGGTTGATTATTTGAAAATTCTACTTGTAAGATACAAGCCAAGCCAACAAAACAATGCATTTCATGTAGCACACACCATTTGGGATCAGTTGCATCTAAAAGTGCTCATTTGTGGAGACACAAATGGTCTGACTGCAACAGGGAGTGCCTTCCTCTGAGGAATGGCCATGGTCAGACCATGGGATCCTTTCAGCAAAGCCCAGAGCCAGGGAGAGAAACTCCTGGAGCTGAGAGAGCCTTGGCCACATTTCCTGGTGTGCAGGGTCGGGGTCTCCACCACAATTTCCTTGCTGGGTTGGGTGTATCAGCCTGCAGCCCCAGGAAGGAAAGTCCCYGTGCCCCAAAAGACAAATTTTCACAGCCCAAATCCAATTCTTCTGGAGCCTCAGCCTCTGCAGGATCAGAGAATGTGGCTTTCTAAGTTCATTTGATATGGGGCAAGAGACACTGTACAAGATGAAGACAATTCCTCAGCCACTGATGGGAATTCAGCATCACAGACTCACACACAGTCATTGCCTCTCTGCCATCTCCCACTGCAGGATTGTCACCAAGACACCCACACCTSTTTTCAGGGGCATATTGATGGATAAGATACCCCTGACATCATCTTCCCTCCAGAGGAGCACAGCCAGGGCTCCAAATTACCATCAAGTGTATTTTTTATCTCAGTGCTTAGCAAAGCATAAAGCAAACACTATCAGAAGCAAAAATACAACCACAGACCAGTGTTGATGCCTCTTGGAAATGATGTGATAAGCTGCCTGCAAGCTCATTATGACCCAGCTTCCAAAATAAATTAGAAATTTTCAAAGCCAGAAAGATGAATAATCAAGGAAATTTCAAAATGTCATTCGAGGAAATAGCATTATAAAACAATCTTTGCTGCAGCTACACACTGACTGTAGCCACAGAATGTATTAAGCACTGATAAATGTCAATCATGGCTTTCCTCCCCGAACAAAGAGAGTATCTTTGTGCTCACCCTATGCCCCTCAGCTGGCTCACTAATGCTCTGCTTAAAGCTAGGGATGAAAAGAATAATGGGATTCAAAATACAGTATTGTTTCTAAACCTTAATAAAAGGCAAGTCACTGAGTGCAAACCTGAGTAATTACTTGTACTCAGAAGAAAATTACTCAGGCAGTTCCYCAGTTTAAAGCATTTGGAGAAAAAAAATTATGCTAGAGCTTGTTTTTATAATTGAGCTGTTTTTGAATGTATGACTAAATAAATAACTTCTTCAAACAAATGCATGCAGYCACCATTTATTGCTTTGAACTGTATTTTACTGTATTTTTGTCAATATTTCAATCTTTATTTTAAAATTGTATCTTTCACTAGAAGTCCCMGAAAGCTTTTCAGTTACTAGTTTGCAGAGGTTTCACTGAGGTTAACAAAATCAAAGAAATACCTCTCACAGTACCCTGAGGGAAAAAACGCTTCTTAGTAAGAAGAACCAGGGYGCAGTGAGTAAATTATTTGTTCAAAATTACACAATATTGCCATCGATGAGAAGTGGTGGGTGAGTAAAACTTCATGAGAAAAGACACAGGAATTTCACCTTGTCTTTTTATTGAAGTGGGAATTCCATCAATGGACATATTGAATATTGCCTTTGGGGACAAATCTCCATGACTCCACAATGGCTCTGATCACTTCCCACAGGAGTAAAATCTGTTCCTGGTTTGATTATCTCCACCTCAGGAAAGGAGAAACCTGGCAGAGCAGAGATTTGAAGGTAGTCGAGGTATCCTGGCTGTGGGTCACAGTGTCTGTGACATTTACCCAATTTCCAGGTGTTGCTCCATGACTGTTACCTCGAGGATCAGCAGGTTTATTTGCAAATAAAGGGAACATTCTGGAGMCAGCATCACCTGCAGGGGCTCAGCACTTCTTTACACACACAACTTCTWATAATGAAGTTATCTGCCACTGCCAGAGCCACAGCTGGGAGGTGTTTGGTGTTATTTAAGAAGCAAGGACCATCTCCAGCTGCATAAATCTGATACCTGGTCTCATGGGAGAAAATTCTCTCATTTTTCCCTTTCAGCCTTTTCTGCTTTACTCCTTTGGTCATTTTTCTCTTTTCYCAGCCCCCACCCAGCAAGGTGAATCAGACAAAATGCATCTTACAATGCCACAAAGGACCCCAAATGGTTGAGCTCTATATTTGCCAAGCTCAGGAAATCCTCAGCTATTCCAGAGCCACTGAAACAGCTCTGACCCTAAAAATCTCTTGGATGCTATTACAGGGCTCACATTTAAGGCTCTCTGACCTTTGAAGGGATYCCACCCAGTCCTCTTTGATTTCAGGGTTGGTTCAAACTGCAGCCACCATCAGATACACGAGAATTGAGGGTGGTTTGGGATCAGAGAGCTCCAGAGACCRTTCACAGCACAAACAGCCACTGCAGGAAAGCTGAGTGATAGCACCCACATATTTACAGTTTAATGAAGAAATGGATCTTCCCAGAAGAAATAGATCTTCTCTTTCTTCAGAGAAATAGATTCTGYTTCTCTGGCGAACCAGAGCTGGCAGGAGCTCCACAGAACATGTCAAGCTCCTCTAAAGGAGATGGGTCAGGCACAGATGAAGTAAGTGACAAAGCAAAGAGCTGCAGAATGGATGTGAAGGTCCCACACACCCACRTATGAAACATCACCCTGCAAGCAAAGCAGTTTATTATCTCCCAGAATTGTCAAGGAAGACAAAATGCATGGAAACGTGATTTATTTTAAASCACAACAACCAAAGGAGCTCTCACAGAAGGGAAAATATTCATGGTTTTACAGCAAATCTAGCTCAGTATTTGTGCTACTTTCAGGACCCCATGTGTACACAGTGAAAAACAATTTCTGTTGTAAACCAGGGCAGCATCAAGCACTTAATAGCAAATCCTAGACCCAAAMCCAATGATTTTTCAGCTGACCACCCATACTATCAAATTAATTTTCAATGCACGTGAGGAAGGAGGGCAGGAGCTGCAGATTCACRTGAGGAAAGGGTGAGAGTGTTTCACCCACCCCTCAGCACTGCAAGGGAGAGATCAACTTCCATGGGTTGAAACCCATTTCCTACTGCATAGGCCCTTCCTCCTCATCCATCCATGGAATGTGCCAAAAGAGCTTTTGGACTCAATACAGAATGTTACCAGCTTCAGCCCTCTAAAACCTCTGTACAATCCTTCCATGGGTTCTCCTGCAGAGGGATCTGAACCAGCCAACATTAACATATCTGCATTCTCCAAATCCTCTGCAAACAATGGCAATTTACTTCAGACTCACAGGAAAGGGAGCAACAGCACAGAAAAAAAAAAAAATAAAAACAAACATCCTGCTCAGCATTGCCCAGTGCCAGCTCCAGGGACAGGGACAGCCCAGATCACAGCTCAGCTCTGTGCCTGGATCTTCAGAGCTCACTCAGTCCCACACAGCAGGGACAAGCAGAGGAGATGCAGCTTCATCTAAACGACGATACCAAACAAAATAACAAAGACAGGGTCTGTAGATAATGAAAATTACCACAGTGAAAATTGCAAAGTCTTCCATGAGTCCAGCAGAGTTCACCAACCCCCAGCACGTTGGGCGCCACATTTACCATGTAACTTCTGATTATCAGGTCTGCAAGGATTTATGTTGTAGGGTACTACAAGGAAGATTATAAGGTCAGACCTGCAATGTTTTCATAAAGCAAAAAGCTCGCAGAAATGTTCTTTAATAATACTTGCTAGGATACAGAGTTCCAGAAAGTTGTAACTCCTTGGACAAAACAAAGTGCAAGTTACAAAGAGAACATGCTCCAAGCCCTTCAAAATCTTTGCAAACTATGTAATGATGGATCTTTATAAGGGTTGCAGTTAAGATGTTTTTCTGKTAAGAAAAAGTCCCGAATTCTTGTTTTAAAATGTATGTTTAAAAAACACAAGGCTACTCTCGGGAAAATATTAAAAATAAATTTTGTTTTGATGATTAGAAAAAGAGGACAAAAGAAGCCCCAGGTTTTTCTCTTACTTGAGCTTGTGAATGGCCTTTTTGGTGTCCAAATGTTTCATCTTATACTCGTTGCTCTCTTTCACATCAGCCCACTCCTTGGGCACCAACTTCACAGCTTAGGGAGAAAAACCTTGAGTGAAAAATTAAACTTCTACTTGGGGAAAAAAAGAAAAGGCTGGTGCTGAGGTCAGAAAGGGGCATAAGTCTTTCTCTCTGTGCTATAACCTTACTAGATTTGGGGTTTTTTCCCCATGGCAGTGGGAGCCCTCAGTACATCCTCTTTCAGTCATCCCTGACGTGGCAATTCAATGAACATTTTGTGCCCTACACARGCCTCAGTCAGGTCAGCAGCTCAGTTCTCCAGAGGCAGTTATACCAGAGCTATTAGATGTTCAATCCTGAGGCAGTAAAATGACACTTACTTGGGCAGCTTCCCAGTTAAATCGCTCCTTAATAATCAAATTCTGCCCATGTTGTTCTGATGTTTGTGTAAAATCACATTCTGTGTCTTCCAAAACTGGGGAAGGGAAGATTCTTTAATTATACAGTATAAAAATGAAAACATGAAGGATGAGATCCCYTAGCCTTGGCCATAATCCAAAATTCAACTGATTAGGCCTGGAGAGAGCTCAGCTAGTCATGCCCTGCTTGCAGCAGGGGCTGCACCAGAGCTCTCSAGAGGTCCTGTCTGGAGTCAGCTGCTTCATGAGTGTTTATGACTCCAGGAGCTTGGACTTTATTGATTCTGGGTTTAAATCCAAGTACACTATAAACTCACTTGGGYTAGAGTTTCCCACTCCGGTAGCAAAGCAGAGTTTTCCTGTCCATAATCCATCACCAGCACTCTCTGCCTTCCTCTCCTTGCTGCAAAGCCAGCTCACATAGCCTGACTGCACTACCTGCTTCCTACCCCAAAACTCAGGAGAGTTAAAATGACCACCTATCCCAAGTTTATGAATCATCAGGGCCTTGAGTAGAAGTGCCTGACAGCTGCAATTTTCCACCAGCTTCATCACCAGACAAAGAAAAATAAAATTACATCACTCCAAACTTTTTTTCTTCCAAAGTTRTAAAGAGAGGAAATGACAAAACATTATTGACACAGAATAACAACAAAAAAAATCCTCCTCCAGTGCTAAAGCAACTAGCCCACAGCCCTCTCTCTCTGTGGGAAAGTGAAAACCGCTGCTACTGAGGTGAAACAGGATTTCTCTGTGAAGGTGCCAGTGCTGTCAGCTCAGTGAGGAGCAGGCTGGCACAGCAGGGCTTTCTCCTCCCCCGTGGCTGGCACTGCAGAACCTGCCCTGCTCCAGCACACAGCACGCCTGCTCGCCCTCCTGCACACSTATTTACAGATTATTTACTGCTCACCACAGCCTCTCCTTCAAATCACCTGCTGCTGCTGCAGCCTTCCAAAGACAACYGGTAAAACTGATGTATCAGGGATGAAATATTAAATGTACGAGCACACTCATTAGTATTTTTCTAAGTGTGACACAGAACTGGAGGATGCTCTGGTGAAGCTGCCAAGTGAAGGCTCTGTGTGGCAGCACCTCCCTTTCCCAGCCTTGGCTCCACAGACTCCTCCTGGGAGCCCTTCCCATCTGCTCTGCAGCCACAGCAGCCTCACATCCTGCAGCCCACCAGGGCTGAGCATTGGCAGCTGGGTGAATGCCTGAGCTTGGCCTGCAGTGAAGTGAAAAGATAGTTAAAGTTACATTTAAAAACCAGCAACATTACCAGAGGCTAATGGCTCAGATACCATTACCACAGCTCAGGTGATCTGTAAAAATAATCATGAACCCGAAACCCTATCTATTTACATTGCAGTGATGATACCCATCTGTCCAAAATGCCCTGGAATCAATGCAAACTCTCTCTGCATTCAGTGCCTTATGTTTCCTGCTACAGCCACATTATTTACTTTGATTAATGATCACTTTGTGTACTATTAGCTGAGCAAGCAAAGAGTGACGCTGAGCATCTGAAATAAGACCTGGGAGATATTAAAGCCTACAGCACAATCAAATGGCCTTGCAGCTCCCTGCCCTCTCCTTTCCAGCTCCTTTTTAACCAGCTATGAACTACAGGATTTATTTCCTAAGAACGGTCCAAAAGATCCCATCTTACTATTGAAATAAAAATATTTAGAGCTCTACTGGGTTGTTATGAATAGCCTTCTCTAGCTTTTCAATTTTGCTCAGGCTCCAAAGCTAGCAGCACTGGAGCAGTTAGCCAAAATGAACATTTAGTTTACCGAACAGAGTGCCATAGATAAATTGTCATCTATTGCTTGCAAAGTCTCAAAAGAAAATGGGGAACTAAATGTTCCCACAGTACCAGAAGAAATAGCCTAAAATAATGGTAGGAAATTCTAGCACTACCTACATACATTTAGTTTAACTGCCATTAGATTATTCCCTCCTTCTTCCCCAATAAAAAAACACCAGGCAGCATCTTTCTGTGGAAGAGTTTTCATCAAAAAATTTATTAGCAAAATAAAATTAAGCTTTTAAGAATATAATTCCCCACAATGAGCATACCAGATAAACACAATGGGTATTTATGAAATATGCCAGAGAGATCACCCATCAGGCTTTTCTTTCTAGAGAAAAAAATAATCATGCAAGGAAAGCTTTGTCTTAAATCAGAACCAGGATTGGACTTGCAGCTGTTTTTGGTCTCTCTGAGTGTTTCTTTCCCCACACTCACTGGCTAACCTTGGCCAATGAAGATTTCTCATGGCTTGGAGCTTCAGGCAAGTTTCCCAACAATTTCTCACTACAAYATTTATGGGTAGAGAAGGTTAACTTGCCCTTTTGCTACCAAGGGAAGTCACAGCYCAGGGAGAGCCAAGAGTGGTCCACAGACTAAGAAAACCCTCCTGCACTGAGTGCATCACTGCTGCTGCAGTGCAAAGACAAGATGTCCATGACMATTTTCCACTCTCAATAATTTGCTGCAGTTTCAGGAGCCTGGAAGGTCGGGCTCACAAGCAGCTGCTTTCCAAAGCCACCTTTGAGAGCGAAATACAGAGGCTGCAGCTTTGATTTATAGCTACTTTGAATCAGTTCTAAAAATCTCTCCATAAAAAACCCCAACAATTCGTTATTTCAGAGATGGATCTCAGCTTTTAAGGTATCAGGATGATTGGAAGGGCTACCACAACACAGAGCCTACATGTWCTTTGTTCAGAACTGCTAAACCTGGCTCACAGTTTGGACAAAAATAACCCCATTTTTAAAACCGCCAGAATATATGGATCAGAAATCTTTCAGTTTTTAGAAACCTAACATTTTGTTAAGGTGAAGAACTCTCAATGTTCTATTTTAGGTTTCAAGAAAAGCAAGCTCTGGAATTCATAATAAATATCATCCTTTGATTCACAAGGGAAGTACTCTCCTTTTATCCCCTTGTAATTCAAAAAGGGGAAGGCATTCAGAATATTTTCTTCCAAAATAGCATTCCCCTGGTTATCTAGATCAGAGGTCTGCCTACAAAAGTGATAATGAAACTGCAGAACTATTTCAGTACAAGCTCGGCTCCAATAAATTACGTGACTACTTTAAATAGATGCTATGCATCAAACTAAAGTTCTCAATCTTATTTTAGCAAAACACCATATTCCTAGCATATTTTATCCACTAGTTATATATTAAACTTGCAGTTTAAATCAATATATGAAGGAAAACTACCGCAGGACTTTGTTATTCTTGTACAAAGCAAAGTGCAGAAGATGAAGTTCCTAGAAAGCAAAATGCTGATAAGAAAGATAACAACAGGGGACCATTTTGCTAATTTATTTTTGGTTTGAACTTTTTTGCTTTTACAGCTCTTRAGTTCCCCCACACGTAGGTGCTCTTCCCAGCCTGAGGCAAAACTCTGGCCCTTGGCAAGGGGATGGGTGTCAGAGTCTTCAGCTCTTTACCTTGTAAACACGAGCAGATTTCAAGGGGAGGCACTGCTGGTTCTCCTCCTTTTCCAAGAACATTCTACGTGAAATTCTAGAGAAAAGGAGCAAATCCTCATGCACGAGATCAAACCTGAACCACACTTTGAAAACTGTCTGAAAGATTAGAGCTGCGGGGCAGTTCAAGCTATGAAAGCCTGARAGCAAACCAGGAGTCAGGCGTGAGCAGGGCAGAGCCCAACACTAACAACTTCCAAMGGCAAAACCAGAAAGCACAAAGCCAAAAAACATTCAATGAAATGAAAGAGACAGTGTTTCTCAGCGAGCTTCACAAATCATCATGCACCAGGGGAGGTGATATTCACATCCAGAGCATATGGGGGTGGTGCTGGGGGRGTTGCTTTGTTTTGAGGATTGTCATATTTCTTTTGGCAGTGCCCACACCACAAAGGGCTCAAAGCTTTGATGCTTCTCTTTGACAGAAAGGATTCAGTTCTGCCTGCCTTCCTCACAGAACAGCCCTATGAAATCTGTTAYCACCATTCCTCCACCTCTTCTACATCACATACATTCATGGCCTGTACACAGCTCTCAAAACTTCATGGAAATGTGCTAAAAACAGTAACTTAAGGCACGCATTGAGGGTTTTTAAAAATAATTTATTCAAAGCTRAACACCAGAGAAAATCTAAGGTCACAGAGGTTTAAGTAGCAATTAGCAATGAATATTTTGTTACTGAATTTAGCTTTTTTTTTTCCTGCTTGCAAAATATGTAGGAGTGGAGTAAAAAGGTGTCATATTCACCATTGCTTACTAATTTCTACATAAAACATTTGATAAGATGGTATTTTCAAACCTCAGGTGAAAATATGCAGCATGTAAACTTTTGGGAATGCACCCTTGTCATGATTTTTTTACCAATGAAATGCAATACTCATCAYCACAATACAGGACTCCTTTCTGACTATAAATATATATGCTGAATTCACATTCACAAAATATGAATATTGGAAATTAAGTTGGTTTTACATAAATGTGCCTGCTACAAAAAAAAAATACATATCCCCAGGCAGAGAATTTTAAAATAGTTTTTCCTTTAATATTCCAAATGAAATGACAGCACTTTAGACATGTATTGTCAATATACAGATCAAAAGCCTGTGCTTGCTGAGTGCTTGAGAGTAACAGTTTCCACAACAGACAGATTATAATTACCAGACTGCTGATTTGCTTCATCTTGCAAAACTCAGTGGGAAAAGACTGTTCTGCTTCTGGGGTTTCCCCCTGGTGAACATGGACAGTTCAGTTTTGCTGAGTTTCTGGAGGCTTTTGCACGGCTCGCCCATTGCCTTCAGATGGCAAAACACAGGAACCCCTCTGCCATGGCTCCTGGACGAGCCAGCAGCCAAGGAAATCCTGTTCTGCCTGWGGGTGAACTGGAAAGCCCAGCCTTTTCCCAGGTCGTGGTGTCTGTGGGTGGGATTCACACAATCACTGCCTTTAAATTGACCAGGGAAGTGACAGATGGATGAGAGTTCCTYATGGCATCAGACAGCTCGGGCTCATCACATCCCATCTCTTCCCTCTGCTGGCATCCTCTCAACTGTCAGTGACAGAGCCACTGGGTACAACTTATTCAAGAAGCTCTGGGACTAGGGTTTCTTAAACAAGCTTTTCTAAGCAATTCCAAACCATGGAAGTTTTAAAAAATAGGGTTCAATCCGATTTAGACCAAAACCCAAGGGAAAGAAAGAAATCAGAGAGGGGAACAAATGAAATGCCCCCCCCCCCCAAACCAAAACCCAAACAAAAAAACCCACAATCCTACTATTTATGCTTATGCTTAAATTTAACATCTAAGAAATTCATATTTGACCCATATTTAAATGGTGCCAGTATTTTTACAAGATGTTTTTTTCATAAGTGGTAATGTTCAGTTGTTTGAAAGGCAGTTGGAGCTCCAAACGCATTGACTGGGTTCTGCTCATACTAAGTTTATGTAGCTTTGTCCTCAGCACTGGGCCTCTCCCCAGGTGTAAGAGGACATGGACAGTCAGGAACACTATTCCTGTTCTCTGTCACCACCCTGTGAGCTCCCACAGCAGGAGCACACGTCCCCTTGACATGAGCTGTCACTCTGAGCTGACCRGGAAATGACCCTCATGATTCTTTATGGTACATGAAAGCAAACATTCTGAACACATAAAACAACAATTGTCTTTCTCTCCAAATGAGCACTCAAAGCAGAAGAATTGCACGGATTCTGGCTCAGACCTCTGCTTCAGGCGCTGACCTTCACACACACAAAACCATGACATTATGTATCTTATGTACATGTGTAAATGTTCAGTCTGAAAATCTATTTTTAAGCTTGTAAATAGCCCTATAACTAAGATATTTTTGTTAAGGTTTCAGAAAAAGTCCTCAGAGCCTTTTTGTCCTCTGACACAACAGAAAGCAATTTCTCCTCCCAAAACATCAATTTGCTTTTGCTTTGTCCCTTGCCTTGGTSCTGGTCATAAAGAAACCTCTGAGCATGAGCTCAGAGAAACTCTCTAGAATACATTTATTTTGTCTCCAAAGGAGGTAGGGAAAAAAAAAATAAAAGAAACCTCACACCCTTTTACCAAGCAGTAACTGAATCAGAACTCCAGACCTTCAAAGTATTCCAGTTTGCCCAGGGCATTTCCAACTCCCCATGCCACAGTGCTGTGACAAGGATGGCACTTGTGGACCTGACCCTGGAAGGCATTCTGCTGCAGACTCCCCATCCTGAAGAACAAAACACTTCAACTTTYTCCATCCAGACATCTAGAAACTTCTTCACTAGCTCTAGCTAGCTTCACGATCTCACCTTGGCTGTTATAAACAGTTTAATTTAATGTCATCTGACATTGCTTTGTGCTTCGTTCTGCTCTGACTTGTTACAGAGGGTTTAAAAGAGTGTCTGATAAGGCATTAATAYATTTATCTGCTTTTATGCAAACAGAAACAGAAAACTTGCCTTTTCATGCACTGGAATGAAATTCAACGTGATCATAAGAATATGTTAACATCGTAAAATCTCTGATGAATAATTCAGGCTCTTAGGAGTGAAACACTGAAGGAGACAGTTTCAGATGACTGTGTTGACAGGCTCTGATGTCCAATATGTTCAGTGCAATAGAGAATGAGCTGGAGAGCCCATGAATGTAATTTTTCTAGTTCATTTACTTCTCAGTAATAATAAAGGGCATCATGTATTCATTTAAATTCCATACTGGAGAGACTGGAACACTCATGCTGGAAATGAAAAGTGCATCACAATGACGTCAATACCCAGATGCAGGAATGAGTCAGTCGTGTGCTTCTAACCGAGACAGCATTGAGAGGAGTTAAGAAAAAATATCCCAGTGTGRCCACAATATTTACAATGGGAAGTCACATGTGAGTTAATACGCCATGTGAGTTTTCTCCTCTGCTGGCAAGTTCAGGTTGGTAGGAGATGTTTTCTCTAATGCCTTTAGGTACGTGCTGAGCTCTGGCCAGGCTGCCCATCCATCTGTAAACTCCTGTTAAATAACTCCTGTATTTGTTTGCAGGCAGTCTTTTAYCCCTCCTAGGCTAAGATTTCATCAAGTCAAAAACAGCTTGCCTGGACCTTGAAGGTTTGAAGTGTTGGCCCATTGATTCTGATTTTGTAGAAACCAAGGCGAATGCATTAGAAACACGAACAGCAAAGAATTCAAGTTAAGCTTTTTTTGTGCCAAACAATTAAAAGTTTTCCTCACTCCCACAAGATGCTCAGTAGTCAAGCTCATGGAATAACGGGCATCRTTTTAAATAATTTATCATTTATATAATCACACTCAGGTCTATTGAGCACAATTAACCTCCACTGCTAAATCTCAGAAAAAAAAACAAAAAAAAAACCACAACAAACCTTTCACTATCGCACTTCTAATTAGTAAATAGCAGATTTCTCTAATTGCTGGAGAAACAAAGCTCACCTGTCAGAGCAGTGACCCTGCAGGTCGGCAGCACAAGGGAAARCAGGCAGCACAGCAGCCCTGCACAGAGCTGCCAGAGCTGCTTTCACAGAGTGGACACATCACACATCCTTTCTCACCTGCCTCAAAGCTGTTCCTTAGGTGGGGACATCTCACAAGCTGAAAGCTCAGACCTGTCAGCTCCCTTGTTTTCCCCAAGCTCCCTGGCCTTCCCTGCAAGGCAGAAGCAAAACAAAACAAGAGGTGTTGCCCAGGTGCCTCAAGTGCCATCCATGGCTGTTCCGACAGAATAAACCTGGTCCCTCTGCACATCCAGCAGGAGATTTCCTCTGGGCTGCCCAGGACTCCAGCACCATCAGACACTTTATTGGGATGGAGTTACCCATCATAGCAAATAACTCTTTTCAAGGAGAAAACCAAGCTCCCTGCCCCCTTCTCTGCACTGTGACCTTCTCCCAGCCAACCCACACTTGTTCTGGCACACAGCGTCTCTCCCTTGGTAAAAGCTCCAAGGTTTAGCCAAAGCTAAAGGTGATAAGATGAGAGCTGGTTTGCAAAATTCCAGCTCTCCTCAGACTCCAAGTCAAGTGCATACAGAAAATGTGTCACAAATCCCAAAGCTCAAGGCCAGACCAGTGGTTTAGAGTTTGGTGCAAGATGGAAGTCCCTACAGACTGGATTCTCAAAGGCATTTTGCCAATCAGTGCAATATTAACAGTAGTTATTGGTACCTGAAAGCCCTGAAATTATCTGAAGGTCTGACTTGGCAACTGTCCACATCAGTGCCCCATGAAGAGTATTTTTAACTTAGCCTCTTGTATATAGAGCTGTCCTTCCAACTCTGCAAAATTAAACTGCATCACAGCTGTAGGATAAAACTAATTAATGTTTTGATCATAAAGCCATAACTCTGACAAAGATATAAGATTAAAAATTACCTTTTGTGTGATTTCAACAGTAGCTTATTATCAAAATGTCAGGTGCAATCAATAACATTACCTTTTGGTATACCCCAGTGTACATGATTTATTTGCACTAATGTTCCATAATTACAACTAATATAAAATGACTCATCAAATTTACATTCTGACACTAGTTCACCACAGATAACTGATCTATATGCAACTTCCACCCTGTTGGCTATTTAGTGTCTTTTTAAAAGCAGTTCCATGGTCCTTAAATAAGCCAGTGAATCATGGTCCTTCATGCAGATTTTTATTTGTGTGTGTGTATAGATATATAGATATATATATATATACACACACAGAACTGACCAATGCTTTCCATCTGCCCATTAAAACATTTTACAAACCCGAAAAATTCACGTCAGGTGAAATGATTGAATATTTGACAAGTGACAGAAAATAAGCCAGCTTCTATTTCCTTTCAGCTTGTGTCATTACTTTATTGGATTACAGTTATTAGAAGCTGGGGGAGGAAAGTGGGCAGGAGAAGGGGGATTAGGTTTCGTTGTTCAGCCGACAATGTAACTTACTCATTTTGGCACGCACTGCAAAGCCTATTTTTACCCAGCCCATCGCTCTGCTCTCCCCAAGATGTGCCTTCACCCACACACCACTTGTGCTCTGTGCAAGTCACACTCCTTATGTAATGGTTTTGGATCATGGGCTGTGCCAGAGCATGGGAAGGGGAGCAGGAAGGAACCTTTCCTTGCAGAAGGGAACCAGCTGGAGGCTGGGGCAGGGGCAGGAGGAGTGGGATGGGCAGCTCCCAGCTGGAGAGCTGCTTGCAGATCTGAAAATCCTCAACAAAAGCAAAGATGAAAAGAATGAGCATAGACAGCACAACCTTGAGAGCCCAAATCAAAACAAGCCAGTGTGGCAGAAAAGGATTTACAGCACAAAAATCTCTTTCACATCATTCAAAATGGCCAGTGGCGTTTTTTCAATATTTTTTTATTTCCTCCTTTTTTAAAATCCCTCTGTGACAATACCATACCATGGTATTAGTGATATATATCTATAATTCTATGCTTTGGAACTACTGACTTTTGCTCCGTAGAAGTAAAAATAAAGTTTGRAATTAAAGGGAATCTCTGCTTTTTCCTGTAATTTAAAAGCTATAATTATAAAGCAGATATTTCAAACTTCAGTCAGTCATATGTCTTGCTCCCTCACATTATCTAAAAAAAGGATCAGTTTAGAAGAGAAATGAAAACTGAAGTCAAGCCAGTCAAATGAGGAGGTTTGGGCAAAACCATATGCAGCTATTGCTCATGTGAAAATCCTAATAGGAAGTTAAAACTACCTTAAAAAACCATTTTACATGATGGAACTTTCTTGAGTGTAAGTATACATTTCATATAAGCACTGAAAATTGATTTTTACTTTCATGTACATTGGTTAGAACACAAAACTACTTTTCTTTTAAAAATTTTCATCAATTGCATTCTAGAGGTCTTAAACAGCTCATACTCAAAATACATTTAAATTACCTGTGTTTGCCCTAATACATTACTGATACAGTAAACACAGGGGAAGAAAAGAAAACCTGTATACTATTAAAGAAAAGTACAGAAACATATTAACCACCAAAGTTTAATATCTTACAAAAAAACAGAGACCAGARTGGAATTGAAAAATCTCAGGACCCCAATGGGTGTGGGATGACTGTTGTCCCCGCTCCCTTGCCCTGCTGACTGCTCAGCAGGCTCAACTCCAACTCACCAACTTCTCCCTACAAGTCCATGACTTGACTTCTAAAGGATTCATATCGAGCAGATGAGATGCATGATCATGTTGTCCACAATTACTTTGCAAATTACTGCCAGCCAGATTCAGCACTGAATACATTTCAGAGAAAGGTCAGTTAAACATGCTAAAATATTATTATTAAATGATATAATAATYGAGATGACAAGCACAACAGACAGCTTTCAAGATTCCCCACAAGGAAACCAGCAGGCTTTGCTCTGCTATCTAGGGAGACAAATACATACAAACAGCTAATAATAGCAGAGTCATTGACTAATTCAAAAGATATAGTGGTTTTCCTTCCTACAGAGATTAAAATTATACAACAAAAATAAGATAGTAACAGGCTAATTCCATCATCATCATTATTATTAGCCTGTACAGTTTATGCAAATGTTAACAAGGGTTGTCAAGACAGTTCGATGATAAAGCATATGCAGCAGACAGATTGGTTCAGTTTAGCATCTGAATTTACATTTCAGCTAAACARAACAGTTTAAATACGAATTTAATTTGAATTAAAATATACAAAAGGATTTTCATAAAACGACCTTGTTCCCTATAGATCTACACAGTTATTTCAGCAGATTTCTTTCTGAAAGACATGAGATGGGTGATACAAAAGTGAATGAGCCTGGCAAAGTAAACCTTTCACTGATTTTCCCAGGGGCATGGGCAGACTCTGCTGTGGTTTTTGGTGTAAAGGATCCATGTGTGAAGATGGCACAGCCCTCCCATCCTCATCCACAGAGCCCTCCTGCAGCAGAGCACCAGCTCTGATTAAATCCGCTCTGGATGAGCACCAGCACCAGCAGAGAGGGTTTTCAGTGCTCTGGATGGTGCCAGCATTGGCACAGATCACCTGTTARGGCACATCGGGGTCAAACACGCTGGAAGGGGGCTCTGCTCTTTCTTTGCCCCGTGGAGRGGCAGCTCTTTGCAAAGACAAAGACAGAAGAGATGTCCAGCAGCACAGGGACAGGTGTCTGTCCCTGGCCACCTGTGAGAGCATCATCAAAGGAGCCCTGGAGAGCTGCCGTGGCATGGCAGGACTGGAGAACCAACCCACAGCCCAGTGGGGGCCTGGGGCATAAAAKATATGATTTTTGTAGTTTTTTCCTTCATCTCAATAACTCTATAATTTAAAACAGTCTGGGTTTTTTCTACCCTGTGGAGCAGTGCCAATATCCTCTAGGTCTTTTTTTCTATTTCTGCAGAAATCACAGTCTCTTCTATAAAGTCTAGACACCATTTTCACAATGTAAGCTCTAATTGGACACCAATATTGTTGTTTCCAGAACAGACATCTGCTGTCAACAAAGCAACACTGTGCATCTGGAACAATTTACTATATTATTTGAATAGGATTTAAGTTTTAGATKAATACAAACTTAAGTTCAATTCTACAGACACAAACTTAAGTCCAGTGCTATGGACATAGAAAATCTGTCTGCCTCAGGCAAACAAAAATGCTGAAATGTTTTGTCATTTCATTAGAACTGCCTTGGAATAATATTKGTATTCCCTCCATACACAAAGCACACTGCAGAATAAGACTGGAATATAAACTGGGAAAACAACAAAATGTTACCTCAAAATGAAATCTGTGACTTCAGCACTGATGATTATGAGTCCGTGGAAAATCATCATTCCATCAGCCAGAAAAAAAGATTGATTGGAAGGGAAACAACCAACTAACTGAGMAATACTTGAAATGGAAACCCCCCAAAAAATGCAATGTATTTTCACAGTGCCTTAGGAAATCCACAGATGACTGCTCAAGTTTGTGCTTCAGGGCCTGGGATATCCATTGGCACATTCCCAAAWGGCTCCTCTGCAGCAGCACAATGCTCCAGTCATGTGCAATTGCTGTTGCATGGAAGTTTCTTGTTTCCATAAGGTGACTGCAGCTGTTTTCCTACCATTCATTGCAAGCCCTCCTAGTGTGAATGACATCACAGTATTAAATTTTTTTCCTACTCTAACTGCACAAAGAATAAAATCGGGATTATGCATGCTGGCACACACACTCTCTGCATCTACAGGTCATAAAAGCAACAAATCCAGTAAATTGCCGTCACCCATTTTGCCAAGCAGAAATGAAACACATCATCACTTCCATAAAAAACAAATCTGCTAAGTCTTGAAAGTCAGTGCTGTATTTATATAAAAAGTGATCTAAGTATTAATCTTCTCAGACAGCGTGAACTTGAGAAAAAGGATTATGAATTTCAATTCTTATGCTACTGATAGATGCTTAGCAGTAATTTAAAAGTATTCTGTATGCCTGCTGGATGTTTGTACACAAATGCAAAAAAAAGTGTTGCATTACAGTTCATTACTGTATCCTGAGCTCTAARTGTGTCTTTCACACCGTTGCCCCACTCCAAATATTTATTTGTTTGGCTGGCTTTTTAACAACAACAGGAACAATGAAAAAAAAGTGCAAATAAACAAGAAATGTCCTATTGTGCATTTCAGAGAGAAGAAGGGAAAAGCGGTCTTGAACAAGAATTGTGACCTATTTGACAGCAAAGATACATGGAAGTCCAGCAGGGAGCTGGGAGCATATTGTGGGAATGGAGACCCAGGCAGGCAGTGAGAATTAAATTGGACTGAAAATAGCAGCAGAGAAATCAAGATCAATGAGTAGATGGGGGGAAAAAACTCCAAGCAAGAAAACAACCTACAGAGAGCACACAGGATAAGAGGAAAGATTGGCAAAACATAATTTAGGTGGGCACCAGAATGATGGAGAAATGCTTTGTAGGGTAAGGAAGGCCATCTGSCATGCACAAGACTCCCCTGTCCCTGAAGTTTGGTTATGGCTCATGGAGACACCTGCAGTGATTTTATAATGTACAATTCAGATGGGAAAGAAGAACACAACTGAAAATAAACTGAGTCACCAAACTCAAAGGGTGGACCTGGAAAAAGCAAATCCTAAATGCTCTGCTCTCACCAACCAGCCAGGACAGTCGAACTTGGTGATCACCCAGCAAACTATCAGGATTACAAACACACAGACATTTTAAGACAAGGAGAGAGACTGAATTCAAGCTTTGCTTTCCTCCAGAATGCAAAGTTTTCCTGTGGCAACAGATGCTTGCTAAGATTATTGYTTTTGTAGTTGCACTAATCTTCTCTGAGATTTGCATTCACATTATTATTTGTGGAAGAAAGAAGAATGACATCTTTAAGAACAGAAAAACAAAACACATTCAAGGAATTTATTATCGTGGTGTATTAACATAGACAGATATCTCAATAGCAAAGCAAGAAGAAGGCCTAAGGGAGGCACTTCCCCATTTGAATTTTCAGGCTCAGTCTCTATTTGCAGGAGTTTGCTTTGGAAAAAAAAAATTAGAAAGAGACAGAAAGGAAGATTTGCTCATTAGCAATTCCTGCTGAGGCTGCATAAAGCATAGATTTATAATGGCAATGTTTTCTGCTTCCACAGATATGACAAATATATAGCTTGYAATTACAAAAATGAGATATAACTAATGACACAGTTGAGTTTTAGATAATGAGATGGTATCTTGGAAAGCATAATTACATGATCAAGGGTGAATTTGAGGCCATTTCAGTGCCACTGCTTTTCTAATGGCTCCCAGATTTCCATTCACTGGTATAATAAAAACATTCGAGTTAAGACCCAGTAAAAATTCAAGTTGAGTTATCTTCACATCTCTGAAAATCCCTTTCCACAGGAAAGACTAAAAAACAAGGGTRCAGTGCCAGTAAAAGAAGTGGCATGTAGCARAAAGTGCAGTGCCTGCCAAGGTGGAGAAATGACAGAGCAAAACCAAGGGAAAAYGAGGAGGTGAGACCTGCAACACAGAACAACCAAAATCTTCCTCATTTCCAGCCCCACTGAGGGGCACTGGCACAGGAGACCACAGATGTTCAGCTGAAGGCAGGGCTGAAATCGTGCCATATTCAAAATAACCGCAGTGGTGCAAGTCCAAAATGCCCATTGATTAGCTGCTGGAAAACAAGGGCAGTGAGGACCAACCCTTTTTGCAAACTTATGGCAACCCTGAAYTACAACTGCTTTGTACAGTAAAAAGAAACTACTAAAAACCAGAAACTGAGATCACAGCACATCTTTCTGGCTGCCTTCATAAACTCCAAACTCACAGTGGCGTTCTGGCTCGGGGGAAGTCCATCAGGACCACTTTGCACTCTGCATTGCACCATTCCTACAAAGGCAGGTCCATTATTTTTCATAAGCAAAATTTATTTTACCTCTTGGCTGATGGGATGACTGCAAATGGCAATTTATCTTTGTAGAAACGCCTCCTGACACCGCTCCATGACGTGGCCTTTAAACGGTGCCACTTTCCACTCTCCCATTATCTCTTTCAGTGCACATCAGTGCTGCTCCATGGGGTCTCATCCTGCTGYTCTTACTCAGGCAAAACTCCAGCAATGCCTCTAGGAGTCCCATATGAGCACACTCACTGCACACAGGAGACATTTCATTCCTTTATTATTGAAAAACTAAGAGGGAAACAGTTTTTTCCCTTTCCCACTCTACAGCACTGCATTTGAAAGCCATAAATATAATTAACTACTGKCTTCAAAGGCCTTTCTCTTGGTTCCAGTCTCTCTCCCACAATTCCTCTGTTATGGTGGAAGATTATTTTATTAATTTTCTTTATCAGGGACATGTTTTTACTACAAMAATCTGGTCTAATTCRTCACCTAAGTGAACCAGAGCRCCTGCTTACAAACCTAAAYTGTCCAGGKCAAGGGCTCTCTCTTTGTGCCTGATGGAAAAGTTCTGAGCATGAGTGCCCTGTTGGGTGGGAAATGGGTCTAAAAGCAAACCTGGGCTTCAGACAGAAGGAACCACTTGAGCAGGATGTGAGGCAGAACAGGCCAGGACTGCTGTAAAGGGTATCAAATGCTCCTAAGGTGTGTGGATAACAGATCTGAATGGTGCTAATGACACCAATTTGCTATTCCCTCTTGGAGCATCCAGCCTGCTTCACTGCCAGTTTACTCCTTTTTGTCATTTTCCATTCTGCTTTCTCTCCCTCTCTCACACAGACCTACTTTAACACATAAGCTGGCTAAAGACAAGTGGGACAACTTTCAAGAACTACAGCTTTAAYGCTTGTGCCAAGCTCTCCTCCCCGAGTTCTTCTTTGCAGTTTGAACAAATAGTTTCCAAAAAGTCAAATGGTTTTGGTTTTATAAACATTTAATAAAAGTTTAATTAACTGAAGAAAAGGGATGGGAGTGGGAGAATTATGAAAATATTTTCTGTGAAGCACAACTTCTGTTTGAAGAGCTTTATAAACACAGTCACTTCTTAGGAACAAGATTTCCGCAGAACAACTCCTTTGTGAGMCATTGGGAGAGCACAAATCTAGAAAATGCATTATAGTCATCTTGCATGTGGTTCATTTCCCTGACTCTTCAAGCATAAATGAATCCATACGGGGCAAAAAGTAACCAAYCTCATTAAAAAAATCTAGAACTATTTTGGACAGATTATTTTCTGTATTACTGACATTTGCATAAACTTTTGGAACAGCACAGAATGTGTGATGGTTGGGGGAAATGAGGGAATAAGCTGCCTGCATTTTCTCTGCAGTTTGTCAATTTTATCACTTTGACCACATCATGTCCTAAATCAGTATCAGCATCATCAGCAACTTTAGCAGTACATCTGATTTTTTGCAGGTCTTTTGAACTCACRGAACAGTATCCACTGGTAACTGTTTAATCCCAACTATGACTCATTACCACTTCTAGAGATGCATTTTTTGACATCAATAACAGTGATGTTGAACCTATAAAATAGATTAATGGCTGGATATGCTGATTAACAACCCAGTGTGAGTCCTTGCACAACAATAAGCAGTCCAGAGGAGCTGGACCATTTACAAAACTGGAGCCAACACTGTTTTGCTTATTCATATTTAACACATTCAACCTGTTCTAGGTGTCCCCTTACACCATGTATCATTTATTTGTCTAAAAATCCATCTTTTACTGCTGCAGAATATTTTTTGCCCACATTTAGCCACTATGGGTGTTGCTGTCACTGCATTCTTGCCATCCCTGAAGCTGAACATGTCCTTTAACTCTTGTTTTCCAAAGAGTCTGCTGSGAGATCCATCTCACAGAGCACATTCACTTAATTCCAGTGTTCAGGCTTTTCTCTGGCATCACCATCCACTCAGTTGCTGTGAGATTTAATTTCCTGCCCCACTCAGTCTGTCCTACTGTCTTTATTTCCTAACAGCCCCAAGGACCTTCCAACCAGTTCCCTATTTTCTAAAGATTATTCTTTTGACTATTCCAGGATTACATCCCACCACAGATTCCTTAAGTTAACTTTGAGTATTCATGACATATATATGGATACAATACACACATTTCTATAAAAAAAAGGTACATGTACATATCTATATATAATACATCTGTATATATTCACCTGCCTATTTCCACAATTACCCCCAGAAATTCTGAGGCACCAGCCTTACAACAGGTCTCTGAGACATCTGTCTCACAATCATGTCACAGCACACTACTTGATGGATGACTTAGGGAGCAAATGATTCATTTGGTCTGAAATTATGGACTTTACCTCTTCGTCGGGAAAAAAAAAGACACTGCTTGAGCAGAACAATGAGTAGACACATCAATCAGGAATGCCAGTTCCCTTGCAAAGTCCCACATGTTTAAATAACAGAAACTTTTCAATATCAGACATGCAAACAGGAATTTCAAGAACACTGAGAGCTGCTGAAGAATTCTCAACAGCTGAATGACAGCAGCCATGAGTGTTACAGGAGAGAAAGGTGAAGAAGAAGGAACAGTTCTGTATTTTACAGTCAAGTGAGCCCACCACAAGATCAGCGTGTTTGGAAATCTGCAAGCCCACCCATGGAAATCTCCAAGAGGCCTGCAGGACCTGTGAGTCAGCGGGAAGGTAAACAGCTGCCCACGAGCATTTGGGGATCTCCATGACTCCCTAAGTCCAGCAAAAATTGAGCTTTAACCCCTCAGCAGCACCAACAGGACAAATGCACCCTTCATTTGACGAATCAACACACTATGGCACTTGGGGAAGCTTCTCCAAGGATCCATGCGAAGTCTGAACTGACTGGGAGGTCATTGGTTATATTTCATTCAAGTACCTTTTCTTTTTTTTTCCAGTTTTAATACAGGTTGTTTTGGTTTTTTGCCTTTTTTTTTTAATGTTGGTCTTAAAACAAAATACAGACCACCAGGTTTGGAAACCCAACAAGCCCATCCTCATGAAAATCCATTTTCAGCTGTGCTGTCGTGCCAGGATTGCCAAGGTCCCCTCTTCTGCCTTCTTCTGTCTCATACTGAGACTATTCATTCCCCACACAATCACTGAATTTCCACTTTGATTTTATTATACTCAGATATGATGCAACCGGTATTTAACAATGCATTACCATTTTCAAGGGCAAATATTTTTCTGTAATCCCAGCTATGTCATTATTCTCTTTCTATTACACATACTTTAAATGTCAAAATCCATCTCCTAGAACTAATCAAATATAAAACAAACCTAGCAGGAGAAAGTGAGATTGAAAGGGGTATTCCAAATGAAATAAAACCTTTCATGTCCTTATTTTAAAAAGAGACCTTGCCTATAATTTAAATCATTTTCTCAGGTTTTGAAAAGATGTCCCAGGGACAACATAAGGAAGRATCAGGTTTATGCCTGTCACAGCTCTGCTGAAATAACCCCCAATTTGGGGCAGTACTTGCTGTATGACTAAATGCAAAAGAAGAATTAACCTGTGTGTTATAAAAAAGATGGGAAAGAAACACATTGTCACCATCTCTGATATCAGTTTTTCCTTCCCTAACAGCCATCAGGAAAAGTAAAAGTACAAAGAAAATGTTAATGCAATGCATAACTATCAACATCAGATGTTAAAGTGATTGAGATTAAGCTGGAGAGTTATATTTCCATAAATTCCTTTCCCTGTATACTTTGGCAGACATACTTTATAGTGGTGTTTTACTGATAGTGGTAGAAGCCTGTAACAAGTGTTGTATTAATCTTACATAATGCACTAATAATTGGTTATCTTTAAATGCAGCTTCTAAATTTTATCTGGTGCTGCAATACACAACTAATTTTACATTTGTAGAACAAAAATCTTTTTGGGGTTGGTTCTGGTTTGTTTTTCTAACAAGAAGTCCGAAAGTAAAGCCTCTCTTCATGTTGATGCAATTATCTTTAAAGTGCTGAGTGATTTAAAATGCCTTTTCTGTTTGAAAGTTTTTAAACAGTAAACAAGTGCAATACGTAACTTCTATTTTTCTGGACTTTTATTCAGTTCAGAAAACACTTTTCCATTGGGACACAGCTCAGTTTACGACAAAAGTGGACCAACACCACTGTTCCTTTYCTGGCCTAACAARGACAGTGTCTGGACTGGATRAAATGAGMAACCTCTTCTGGGATTCCAGAATTTCCATGCAATTCAACACACTGAAATGTTTGTCACTTTTTAGGACCTAACTCCTTCAGGAAGTATGGAAACACATCAAGTCTTAAGGTACCTGGAGTCTCTCAGCTGGAATCTTTCATCTACTCCCAACTTCATCTGCTCATTTACATTTCCAATGAGACCCTGGGCATTGGTCCCCAAACTTTGATAACACCAGCTAGTGTTTCTGCCCAATTTACCTCTTCTTTCTTTCAGATAAGAAGCTTGATATACACTTGTCAGGCTCTCCATACTTGAAGCCCTCTGTTTTCCCCCCACTTTGAACATTCATTGGTCAGAAGTACATTTATCTTTGTAGGATACCACTGATATGACTACAGCTGCCTTGTTTGCAGAATGGCATTTTGTCCTKCATTCACTCCCAAGTTTAACACTGACTTGCTTTTCTGGAGCAGCAGTGGTGTCATCTTTGGGTGCTCTCACACAGATGGGCAAGAAAATGATACCCTGTGTAGTGTTAATTAAACCTAGAGCAGCTCTGTAAATATCTGTTCCTCATCTTAACAACGCAGATGGAGATGAGCTAAAAGAGCTGACAGTGACTTCAAGTGGCTGTTTCCCTTTCCCCTGTTCTGAGGCARGATAAAAAGCATATATTATCTGCCTTTACTATAAATCTTCCAACTGGGCTTTAACCCATAGTGAATTAATCAGTGAAGCAGATTTCATTACTCCCACAAGCAACCAGCTCTAATGCTTCACAGTCTCTGTAGTTTGAGAGTATTTCCTAAGTCAAAATTCATTATTCACTTCTCGTATTTTTTGCAATAGCCAGATAATTCACAGAAATTTCCTTCACAACAAACTTTTATATATTCCAAAATCACAGGAGCTCTTTTTAGTCTAAAAAACCCACTGTTCACTCAGCCTCTCCTCACCAGTCACATACTCTGCATCTCATTCTTTCCACCCTTCAAACACTGCCATTTCTCTGCAGAGGCCCAAAAGATGAAGCATGTCGTGTACCTCTTTAGGATAATACCCAAACCTTTGCCATCACCACTCTGAGCTTTTCAGGGGCACCATGAGGTGGTTTATTTATATCTGCATGCCATTTACCATGTCAATGGACCTAAAAATGGAAGTTTTTTCACTCTAATCAGTGAAGTCCCAGCTTAGGGGAGCCCCATGCTGGGCAGTCGATACGGTTGCCATCGGCAGAWTCCCCACTGTGAGTTCCTGCTGCGTTTACAGCTCCTTTTAACACACACGAAATTTTCATGACACTCCGAGCCTTGCGTGCCACCATAGAGATCTTTATAGATGTTCCCCTAAGGTGCAGTGAATCCAATTACATCACTGCACCTTCTTCCTCAATAAATTTTAAGACACAGATTTGTAAGACCATCTACAGTACCACAAAAGAAATTCATTTATATATATAAAGACAGACATACATTCCTCAACTGAATGAAGTCAAGGCATTTTAGACAAWAATAAAAAAGGTATTCCAAACTGTACAATTCTTAAACACAACTTCAGCAGATGAACAAGACAAACAGCTTTATTTGTTTTCCAGAAAAAGGTGTTTTCATGGTGTAAAATCCTAGCACCAAATACACAGAGATCCAGGAGAAAYAACAGTTCCCTTGTCACAGGACTACATAAAGCTTCATTTGCTGGTTTACACACAAAATTTACACATGCAGTTGCCACAGTATCCAAAGGAATGGTAAGCACTAATAAAAAGCAGGCATTCCTAGGACAGAGAAAGATGATCCTATGTCACATTAAAACCAGTTGAAGGTATTATTCAGCTACAAAACCAGGCAACTTCAGGGGGAAAAAGTTTAAAGAATTGTCATGCTAAACAAATTGAGGGCAGCAGTTTGCACACCCAGAAAGATCTCTATTTAACTGAGATTTCAACAAGTGGATTTTGTGAAGCTCTTATTTATGGAAAGATAATATTTTTTAAACAAGAAAATTAGGYAGGTTCACCTGGCTTTCACACCAGGAATTCCTCAATCTGGAATTGAATAATGCACTTAAGCACTTCTAAGAYTATATTTGGCAGTTAAAAACAGACACAGATCACACCACCCATACATGTACAGCAAAATCACACCTGAAAACATGCCAGGGACAAAGTAGAAGCAAAGGACAAGGCAAAGAAAGAAGGCAGCCAACAAGGACTAGAAAAATTAGCAAACTGAACATACTGATRGCTCAGGGCTACCTGGCCTTAGTCAGCACCAACTTAACTTTTCTTTCTAATCATCTTCTCCCTGTTAAACCCGCACTTAAAACATGGTGCATGTTTTGATACCTTCAGAAAAAAACACTGAAATTTCAGCAGAATTATGACTGTCCTCCAAGGCAGCTCAGGTTTTAGCCAGCTCCCCTCTAAGCACACCTTTGGGTTTAGAAGGTTTATAATTTGTGCAGGAGAGTTCTGGAGCTTCTCAGGGACCCAGCACAGCTCATGCTGCAGAGATTTTGGTCCCCTCACTGCTCACCAAAGGGGGCAATGCATGCTCAGAGTTATCAGTGCAAAGGAGAAAATTAAAGAGAAACTGATGAGAGACTTGTTGATGAACMTAAATTAAAGAAAAGGCCCTTAATCTGCCAGCCCTGTCTCTTGGAACAAGGCGAAGTAAAAGGTGGCACGTCGAAAAATGTAATTACTTACCTTCCAGGTGAAATAAATTATAAGCTCTTAAGCCTAGCTGACAGTTCTGAGGCCTGCAGAGCAGGAAGTAAATGAGAGGTAACTGCTCTGCAGGCTGGATAGTTCTTAAATCTCACCTCTTGCTTTTCTACACATCCTAAAGTTACAAAAGGGACTAGATGATCTTCTTCTTGAAAATCATAACCACATAAAGTACAGGGAGCCCAGCAGGAAGTGTGTTCTGACACAGATCCTGCATCTCTTTGGAAGTGAAGGGGTATTTTTCCTTCAATTGAAGAATGTGATTAATAATTTTGGGAGATGACTGGATGGAAATGCTCTTCCTTGCTTGCAGCATTGAGTCAGCACCTGAACATTGCAGTAAACTCAGTTACACACTGGACAAGGGCAGCTCAACACCCTCAGATTATCCATGGGCAGTGGGGAGGAAAAAGCCTCCTTCTGACATCTCTAAATCAAGACTGATTGAGAGATAAAAGGAAAACAGGGAGCCTAAAAGGAGCTTTACCTTCCAAACTGAGCAAACAAGCAAAAGATAATTATTGTACCTGGGCCTCAGCAGCGTGCAAGAAAAAATAGCCCAGTGGGGATCATGGATTGATGGTGCCTGAGGAAGCGTGGTCCTCGTGCCTCTCCCAGCAATGAAAATACCAATTTCTTGTGTCACTGACTCGTGTTTTGATTTGCCTCTTTCACCTTAATTTCTGCAAATTCTTTGATGTACCAGCTATTTCCCAATGGGGCTGAGGAGCCGGAAAGAGGAAAGCAAATGATGTTGAGATGCAAAAATGAAATGGTTGAAGAACTGACATAAATCTGGGGAAATTAATTATGAAAGTGTCATCAAAAATGTCACAGAGAATAGAGTCACACATTCTTTAGCTAGAGGATGGCCAATACCGAATCAARGGAAGGAGGAGAAGGCAACTTTCAGCATTTCACATGAGCTGGGAGCTGATCAAAACACAGACATGAAGATGGTATTCCTTTTAAACRAGTTTCCCTTCAGCTTGTCAAAATGGTTATAATTTTAAGTAGATTGTACTTTGCAGGTTGCTTACTGCTGGCTTTTGTTTTGTTCTTTGGTGCTTTTTATTTAAGTGTAGGTATTAGATTAGGTATCATAACCATCCTTCTACTCTTAAGACTTATTTTCACAAGACAGTAGAAATAGTAACAAAAACTTTTAAAAAGTGCCAAATTAGTGTACATAGMAAAACTTCTAAATAAAGAGTATGAGTGAATATTTCCACATTTATTATATAGAAACATAAATTAGGTTTATTACCCAAGAGATTCCTGGGCTTGGACCCACAAGCCCCCAAACGCCTTTCTCTCCCCAAGCTCTTGCTAGAGACATCAGTGCTCATTAATGCTGAGTAAAAAACTTCATGGAGCTGTGTAGAAAAAAGCAAACCAGGTTTGCCTTCCCAAAGGAAAAATTGGGGGTCTTAGCTCCATCTTACACCAGATCAAAGACAGAAGCCCAGCATTTGTCTRAACTCCTGAAGGGGAGCCCCAGGGGACTGAGAAGGAAATAGAAAAGAATGGAAAAGTCAGATAATACGCACTGCCGCTGCAACCTGTGAAGAGTATAAAAGTCATGCTCTGAGAAACAAAGTTTTGTCCTGTAGTAAATCCAGTATTTTATTTTAAATTCTCTCCATTGGAAGTGAGTTAATGTACTATATCAAGATTGTAACTTCTCAGGAATCAGGTAAGTGAAATAAAGGGCAGAAGAAATTTGGTACTTGTCCTGTGCTTAGCCWGCTCAGACTGAAGCTCCAGGTTATGCTCATGAGCAACCAYRTMCTGCTGCTAAAACAGGACCTGAGRGAMTGGCCTGAAGTTKTGTCAGGGGAGGTTTAGGTTGGATATCAGGAAAGGCTCTGCCCCCAGAGGGTGTTTGGGCACTGCAACAGGCTCTCCAGAGCAGTGGTCACAGCACCAGCCTGGCAGAGCTCAGGAATTTGGACAAKCCTCTGAGGCACAGGGTGGSATTCTTGGGACTGTCCTGTGCAGRGCCAGCAGTTGGATTTTGATGATCCTTATGGATTCCTTCCAACTGAGGAYATTCTATTCTAKTCTAGTCYAGTCYAKTCCATTCCATTCCAAAATTACAGCAGAGTTTTCAAAGTGTGTGCCTTGAAAAGAAGGATAATAATCTACGSTTACCACTTGTTATCAGCCTTCTCTGAGGACATAAAAGAAATAAAAAGCAATGAATGACCTAAGGAGAGGAGAGAGGGACATTATCAGAGGTGCCACCAAATGGTCTGGCTGACAGAAAGGTCACTTGCAGGGCCAGCTCAGGTCCGTCTTCTGGCCCAGAAGGGATTCCAGCCGAGTGTGAACACCCATGGCAAAGTCTCGTTGCTATGGCTATGAAAAGGAAAGAGCTCACTTTCCTCAAAAGCACGCTCGAACAAGGGGACAAGCTACCGTGATTACAAGCAATACAGAAATACCAAGGTTTAGRTCGTAAAAATGGTTTTCATTGTCTAAATCAGGCACCTTTCTCCCACTCATCCTGCTCCAGTAAAATCAGCAATTCCAGGCTGCTCTGGAGAGGAGCAGCAGGACAAGTAAACACCTATTTTTGACAGAACTTCTCATCTCTTGTTGACCATTCTTCATTAGCTAATTTCAAAGCAGTTTATAAAAAAAGRTCCAAATCAACAAGATAATGATGGCTCAGAGAAAAGGGACTTGTCTGTCATGAGGAGGCAAAATATGGGGAATTTCAAGAAGACAAAGCTGCCTACTTTAGTAATTTTTTGCTTGCATGTGCCTGGCAAATTTGATTTTTAGTTTTAGTGCACAAATGCCTTCTGTCTCTTCTGGGATTTTGCTCTCAATTGCAATCCTTAATTTCATATGATTGTAGAGGTACATGTGGATAATAAAYTACCATAATAATTTCCAAATATTCCAATCTGTTTGCATGAAGAGGAAATCAAGCCATAGCAGCTTTTCACACAGAGCAAAGCCACACCAGTTTAGTGCTTATGTACAGTCACAGGTATCTATGGTAACAGCAAATTCTATCACAYTGCCACAGCACTCTCACATTTGTTCCTTCCTTGCCTTTCATGTGATACACTGGCTGGGASTGAAGAGACCCACGAGAGCATCCAGTCAATACCTCTCCCAAATCACAATCAAAATGGAGTGTCCTATCCTGCAGCAGGTTTTCCTGAGCTGAATACTGAGGCAGGGAACACCTGCCCTTACACCTTCTGAAAGGATTTCCAAATGTTAGAATGCCTTCTGGTAAGCAACTCAGGTTTTTATTGACTTTTTCCCAACATACAGTTTTTACCTYCTCTAACCTGAGTTTTTCTCTCTCTTTAAGGTACTCCCTTGGCTCTGCCTTTATCTGCACACCCACACCTGCCAGAAATGCCTCTGTCCCACAGTAATCACAGCTCCTCTCAACCCCCATAGCTCCCCTAGTACTTTTCTAATGTTGAATGAGGTTGCTATTCCAGATCCACTCCTGCTATCACAGACAGCAGTGGTTTCTGCTTCTTTCYTCCAGGACTCAGCACTGACACATTATTATAGTTGTCATTTCTGCTGCTTCTTCATGTCACACAGTCATGCCTATTTGTCAGTCCTTTATTACCCTTACATCTCCCAGAGCTTTACTGGCCTTCCCCCTCTCAGCTCTGATTTATTTATCTTGGATTACAAGCCCTAAATTCATTAGCTGGTCCTTTCATGGATTGAATCTCAAAGGAGTTTTTTTGGCTGCACTTGGAATGTCTCTAGATACCTTTGAATTTTTTTTCCTTGGCATTTAGAGAGTCATCTMATTTACTATAATCTGTCACTTTTGATACAGCACTGTTTGTTCACTCTTTTAGATGATCAAGGGATATAGCAGCATCAGGAGAGGGGGAACAAAAAAGAGAGGAGATTTTATTGGAACTCCCTTCAAATCACCTTACAAGTGAACAGGACATCCTCTTTTCCACGCAGCTGAGGTTGCTGAAGCATTTTATGGATATTAACAGAGAGGAGGCCACAGCTAGTTCTAGCCACAGGTGCGCTCACAGACTCCATGGCAGTTGTCCAGACATTTGGGAATTCAGACATCTGATTTTGCATATTTTTAATTACCCTGATCTAGAAAATGAATAACAGAAAAACATAACTGCCGAAAGACCAAGATTGAAAATAGTAACTCTGTATTAAATAAATTTCAATTTCAGTTATCAAAGCAAGGTCCCRTAAGTCATGAGATGGTAGTTTCTTAAATATTCAGGAGCAGAAATAAGTCATTTGTTCTGTACATATCAATGATATTTAGAACTCCTTAGGATAATTGAGGAATTCTCCAGGGYTTGCCATTTAACTGGTTACTGCAGAGAAACACACCTTATAAGACAGTGGTCAATGTACAGTAGTTATTAAATGCTGTACATGTTGAAATGACACTCCAGGAGATGGGGAAAATAACATGTATTTTCAGAGATAACTGAAAAATTTCCAAGATGCAAATATCATGTAACTGTAAACAATATATAAATTAAAGCCAAAGCCAAGAAACCGTCCACGATAACTGACAGAGCAGAACACAGCTTTCTGACAATTAAATGACAAGATAATAAATTATTTTCAGTGATAGACCCAGGCAGGTGCAAACACACGCAAAAATCTTAAAATAATCTGGGATAATTGACAGTGGCTCAAAAATACTTTAAAAATGTTAATTGTYCACCTTGTCAGAACAGTGATTAACAGATTTTGGAACTGCATCTAAATGTTACCAAGCTGCAAGTTCRGATCCCCCTAAATACTCCAGAAACCACCAGATTTGTGCAAACTAAATGTGAAAGAATTTGTATGTTCTCTCCTCAAAATTGGAGAAGAGAAAAAAAAAAAAATCTCACAACAGCACGGGTGACAAGCCAAGCAAGAGCTGAACACCTCTGTCAGCAGAAAAGGCATCAGGAATAGCAGAGTGCATGGATCATTTTCCATCTTTTATAAGAAAAACCACCAAAAAGCCATTTTCCCAGATTTTCTACAAAATACTTTGGACTTCAGTTCTACTGAATAGCAAATTATTCTTTTAACCATAATCCCAAATGACAGGCAYTACACAGCGCTGATGTTTATTTTATTTCTCCTCATCACTGGCCATCTTAGAATCATTACCCTTTCCTCAGCTTTATTTACACAGCCCATTATTTTCCCACCAATCAGAGCAAAGTCCCAATTCTTCAAAAGCTTGTTTAGCTAATAGGTGAAAATGTTATTTACTGACTCCTTGTATCAAGCCTGGCAGTCTGCAAACCGGAGCAGACACAGTTCTCAGCCCACTCTGCCTGAGCGAGCATGACACTGACAATAAGGAGCAAAACCGCATCCCAGTAAAAATAGATATGAAAATGCAACTGCCATGGTTTTCATGAGTTTGGAGAGTCCAAGCTGTCAAGTGCCAGTAGGGTGCAAGGCAATAAACATCCAGAAAAATCAAGCTTCTGCCTACCCAGTTCATTTGCTGCTCAAGTACTTCCCCTGCAGCACACTGTGTAAGTGGGACATTAAGTCGGGGAAAAAGGAAGAGACATGACAAAGAGYAGACAGAAGAACAGCAAAGAGAACAAGTCGTTATTTCACTACAGATTTTTTTTTTATTCAGCTTTTCTTCCAAGGAAGTCTAAAAGTAACATTTATCTCTGTAAAGTCACGCTGCTGTTCTGTGAAGATATTCCTAAAACCCAGCAGTGTCCCAGAATTTGGCAAAAACAACGCAAAAACAAAAAGTGAGAAAAAAACCCTCACCAACAGTTTGGAAATATGGCCCAGCTCTCATTGTGTGTTCAACAATGTTCTCCAACCCACACATTCAACCTAACCCATATGATTACTGTCTTCAAAAATGTCATAAAATTCAGAATTAGATTGTTTTATAAAATAAATCATGGGTAGGAGCCATTTCCAGAGATCACAGCCTGATCCATCTTTTCTGGAATGGCATATACTACATCCTTGAACATCTCATTTGCATATTTATAAATATATAGCACCTAGAATAAGACTTCCTTACAGTATGAAGTAAAAACAATGACATGGTTTCTCCATTCAGCTTTAGCCAAGGATTTGAAACCCCTGGTTAAGAGTTGAACTAAATGTACCCTTTGTGGAACTGAAGTGCAGAGAGACAGGGGTAAAGAAGCTGCACAGGAACACCCGGGCACAGCCTTTGGCTGATCAGGTAACAAGAACCTGCCCAATGGTGGTGAATTGGTGGAAGCAGCTCAGAGASCTGCAAGGGTTTCAGTCCTGGGGGTGAAAAATCAGACTAAGTGTATGTAAAAGCCATAGGATTGCATATTCTGCATTTCAGGTCAGCCAGCAAAGCATACAGAAGCTTCTTACAAGCTCTGAACACCTCATTTGCTCGACAGCATGAACTCTGCACTCAACCCTAAACATTGTACACAGGGCACAGGCATTAAACACTAAAAAGAACACAGAGCACACTCTGGGAAATCCATGGTCTTCTAAATTAACATAGGACATGGAAAGCCATTTATTGAACCATTTGAAATCTTGGTTCAAAGCACAAAGACATGTGGTGGAAAATTCCTACACAGCTTGCCATCCAGAAGCACACTCCCTTCCATGATTTCGGATAACCTAATGTGCCTGGCAACAGATCATTCCCAGGCAGAACACTGGCACACCATGTTTACTGCGCCCAGAAACACAAAACTAATTCTCAGTCGTGTGAAGCATTTAATTCCAGGCACAATCCAGGGCCATTTCAGGGTCAAGAAGGAATTTCTCGAGACTGACCAGCCTGGCTAAGGAGGCAGGACTGAAAATGAGCATAATTTTATCTATCTAAGGAAGACACAAATGAGAGCAGAAATTTTCCAATGTTGCAGGATGATCTAGTTCTTAGAGGTCAAAACTAATTAGTCAAATTAAAAATCTTTTAGTCCTGCTAAAGGCTAACCTGTGAATGGAAGCATTTGGCTGAAGGTAAGGGGAGCTCAAATAAAGTGAGTGAAGCCTTTAATATCCAGGAGATGAGGTCTGTCCTTGAGGAATTCTCCAGTGACAGGTATAAAAGGAACATTGGATACATACTTGCATACGTATACACATAAATGGGTGGTAAAATATATCTCACATCTTTAAATATAAATATATATGCATATATTGATGTATGTACACATTTTAAAAATCCACAAAGGTTTCTGCTTGGATATTTCAGTTCAATATCAATTTCAATATCATCCTTTACCTGTAGTGGAGCCAAAACACAAAACATTTAAACCAAGTGGTGTTTAACTATTCAGCTCTTACATTCCCCCAGTGGCAGCAGTATATAACAGATTCTTGCGATTACAGACTTAATAAATCATATTTTATATCAGTGCTACATGGCAAACCCTCATTGGATTTATTGATTCGTTCTTTTTTCCTTAGGTCAAGCTAAAACTTTCTTGTGCAGATAAATATAGAGTCAGAGYTAAAAAACGACCTGAAGCACATTCAATTTTGAGCTTTCTTTCTCCATACTGTGTTGCAGGTTATGCTACCTCATGGCCAAAATTGAGAAGCCAAAAATCCATCTTCTGAGATAATTAAAAAAATTCAACTGTGAAATGAAACTATCAGCATGCCACCTTTTAACTAACAAGATTAGAGCCACAAAAGCTGTGAGCTTACACAGGTCTCACCAGTGTAAGTCCCTGTGGAACTGAAAGCTTTATAAAGGATTTCAATACAAACCCAAAATATCTGAGCATGCCTGAAACACACAGAAGAAAGTTATTTTATTTTATTGAGGCATCACASCAGAAGACACCCCCAGATGGCCCAACACAACGAAAAACAAAGACTTGTGGGAACAAGGACTTAAAAGGTTGTCAYTGCATCTGCAGCACGCTCTGTAACCTTATTTTGTGCACTTGCTCTTAGCAGGTTCAGTGAAATAAAATTCACAAAACAGGGTTTTTCCATACCCCACTTGGGCAAAACACAACAGAGTCAGCTCTTGTATACAAAAAGCATTATGAAAATAAATGCTAAAGCAGAGCTGAATCACTTTACCAATCACCACTGGTGCCCAAGCCAGGCTTCCCATCTTACTCATGAGAATCTGAACACTTTGCCTCTGCACAAGGGCTCACTGGATCCATCTCAAAATTCYGAAAACTGAATTTTCATCTTTGATTTTAAAAAGTAAAACCTAACCCTTCAATCCTGTATAAATGTTAGAAGGAAGATTTCCATTCCTAGCAATGTTTAGCTCGCAAAGCACCTTTTCAGAGCCACACATTCTGGAGCTGCTGGAGACTCTGAGCCAGCTCAGGGCACTGCTCTTGTGTAACACGAGGCTGTGGGCTCCTGGTTTGTTTGGTCCAGAAGGAAGGATGGATCCTGATGGAATCTGGAATCAGTGAACTTACTGCACTTGCAGCACTGCCAGCTAGAGGGGATCCACTGCCAAAAAGTTGTAATTTGGGTGTAGTTCAACACATGCAGCCCTCAGCATCACTCCTGGATGGACTGGGATAAACATTCCCAGTGTAATCCTAATGGGCCAGCATTTCCTCTCTGGGATCCCCCTGCACTGCTGCAGCTCTGGAAATGGCCTCTGGTGCTCTGAAGTGCACAGATTTGAGGAGCCCCGTAATACAAACCCTCGAGGCAGACAGCAGTGGAGCAAAACAACAAAGAACAGCAGCTGGAAATCACTATTGAAGGAATAACAAAACTGGGATTACACAGATTTCTACCATCTCATGGAAAATCCCTCTTGCAAAGGGCCTGTAGCTCTCCAGACTCCTCCCAGCCCCTCCTGCAGATGGGCATCACAGCTGCCCACTTTCAGTCAAAGGGCACACGACATCCTTGTAGTCCCCTGAGCTGCTCACCTCTTCCTCCAAAAGTCATAAACTCTGTTTTTATCCTGAGTTCCAGAGTTTTCCTSCTTTCACCCCCTGCCCTTTGCCTGCTGTGCATTGGTGTGGGGGCTCCTCAGCTGAGCTGCTGACCCTGCCACTTTTTTGGGAGGGGAGAKGACACAAGTCCCGTGTGACATTCCCAGGTGAATCTGTGGGTTTTAACACATCAATAACCTCTCCAGAGAGAGCTGGCCAAATGACCTTGCCAGCACATCCTCCCTCAGTGTTGCTGTGCCCGCTGTTATCCCCACCCACCCTCTGGCAAGCCTGGAATATTCTGTCAGGAAGGAAAAAAACCCCACTGAATCAAGGGGAAAGCAGGGCCTTCCCCATGCAGTCACACTCGTAACAAATCCCCATTAAAATTATGATTCTCCAACCAAGCAATGTCTCTTCTCCAGAAGAATTTGAAACATGATGTCTCTCCCAACTCAGAGAAACAATTACCATGGTTAATTAAACAATCCATAATAAAAAAATTACATGTTCTGGCATGCACAAGGAAAGTGCAAGCACTCAATACCACATCTGGTGATGAAGAATAAACAGTTTGCACGTCCTGTAATTTTAATCTTGGAATTCAGAGCAGTSGATAAACACACTTTGGGGCAAAGTGCACAGTAACTGGTTACCTTCAGAGRGAAAGCAGGAAAGAAAATTGCTGCAAAGTCTGCTACTCCAGGCAAGCACCAGCCAGCAAAAATAACACACACACAAGTGGAAGCAACAGGCTGCCCTGAAAAGTAGAAGTTTAGTTTTGCTGAAGGAAAAAAATAATTACCCTCAATAATTTAGATGCCATCTGATATCCATGAACTTTAATTCTAGGTTGCTAAGTCAGAGCTATTAAAAAACAGGGTTTCTTAAAGCTATTTAGTGACTTACATGGTTCTAATTTCAGCCCAAGTTGGCAAGGTGAACTGGGGGAAAAAAGCGAAGAAAATATCTGTGCATCCATGTGATCTTATTTTTGCTAAATAAAAATTAGTTCCCACACATCAAGTCAGATTCTGAAGTGCCACACTCATTTTTGGCTCCTAGCAACTGTTACATAGATCTGGTCCAGACACAGAGCAGTATTTTTGTAAGCATTTCCACAAAAATACCCTTTTGTCTGTTCCAGTTCAGAATTGTATCAATATGAAGAAAAATAAGATTTCTCAGAAAYGTCCACCTATTGAAATGTGGAATTTCATTGAAAACATGCCTGTGATGGCAAATTTTCTACAGCTTCACTCAGCTCCAATAACTGGGTACTAAAAAGAATATTTGCTTTGCTTCCTTAARGTACCAAGAAGATTTCATCCCTTCAAAAGTGATTGAAGACCCAAGATCTTGAGCACAACCTTTTGCAGGCTCTCTCCTATACAAGCAGCTCAGTAAGATGTACTTTTGTGCCCTTTACATTTGTATCCCCCAGCCTTTACTGTTGTCATATATAATATTCTGAAAATCACACTTCTAATCAGACACCCAATCCCCCTCGTGCTCCAGCCCACCCCCTCAAACAATCAAAAATAGAAAGATTGGGAGGGGAAGAAAGGAAGGCAAAAGCAAACCTTCTCAGGCACAAATTCTGGCTCTTGTTCTTACCCTCCTCAAAGGCCACAGCACCCAAGGGTGATGTGACAGCTCTGGGGCTTCTTCTCCATCAACCCCAGCAGCTCCAGGAGCCTTTGGCCAGCAGGTCAAAGAAAAGTCAGGAAATAAAGTAAATCATGTCCCTAAAGAAGAAGCATAAGCTCATTCTCAGACATGAGAGGATKATATGAAGTGCCCAACTTCACTTCAATGGTATGAATCACCCTTCTGGCCCTCAGACAAAGTTCTTGCCTGTGCTGTTCAGTGTGAGAGCGCTTCCACTGAGAGATCTGCTGCACAGCAAGGTTGTGCTTCTCTGAAATCCTGCACATGTTCCAAGTAAACACTCAAACACTCTACTGAGCTAAAACACATAACCTTTGTGAGGGAAATTATCTTAGCCATGCTGCATTCTCTGAAATAKCTGGTATTTCTCCCCAGATGAAGCAGTAAGAAGAACATTTCTCAGACTAACTCACAACATTACAGCAGAGTCACATGCACTGAGGGAATACCAGCTCAGGAGTTTCACATTAACATAAAACTGCCCTAAAAGCAGATGGTATTCAGAAGAAGCTAGAAATATCATGATCTGTGAACGTACAAATAAATGAATTAAAAGAACACATGGCCAAGTCTTTCCATGATGGGTTTTCGAGGGAGAATAAATTAGCAATGACATTTCAGAGGTCACGCTTAAACGACTTGAGAATCCTCACTCCATTTTCAAAAAACGGCAATTAGCAAAGGGACACAGGAATCACAGCCACCTGCACTAAGAGAATCACAAGTGTGGCACATTTTGGCAGCCCCACATGAGCTTTAACAAGGCAAAAGCCGGGTAACAGCAGCACTGTGGTGACAGAGAGCAATGGGAGCTGCTTAATCTCCTGGATTTTTGTTACTGCACGAGCACAGGGGTTTGGTTTTCTCCACATGGCAAAATGTGACTCTGCTACCCTGTTGAGTACACATGAACAAGTCTAATGTAAGTTTTATTTGCCAAAGACACATTCCTATCCTGATCTTGAGAAAATGTTCCCTCATGCTGTCAGTGCTAGGACCTGGCAACACAATTCCTTCCTGCAAGCGAGTCAGGCTGTGACATGAGCTAAATAAACTCAAACCAAAATGCAGGACACGTGCTCTGTAAAAGTCTTCCCTCAAAAAGTCCTAAGAAAGGGTGTCTGGAATGGAAAGCAAGGCAGGAATGCAGGAGGTGGGAGAGAGAGAGAAAAGGGGAAGGACATCACTTCACTGTAGGAAATGCAAAGGAGATGGGGCTGAATGAGCCTACACCACACCCTGAGCGTGCTACAGCAAATACCAAAAATGTGACAGACACAAAGGAGACAGCRCATCCTCCTCAACTGCGTGGTGTTTTGGTGACAAACAAAACAGGAAAAACTCMCTTCTTCCACAAACTAGGCTTGCAATAAAAGCCAGGTCCTTACTTTAGTCAGAGTTAAAAGTTGGCACCCCTGAGCCCCGGCAGAGCTCTGCAGAGGAGCAGGGAGCACGTTTGCAGCCTGCCATGGTCATGCTGGGCTATTCCATSACTGCCCTGTCCCAGCACACAGAAMTGGGSACAGGCASAGCCTGACCTGGCAGCTGCACTGTGTGAATGAASAGGGGTGAGCTGGGCAGGAGCTGCCTGCAGCTGGACAAACTGCCCTCAGGACAGCCCTGTGCCCAGCCAACAGAGCCCTCAGGGCAGCAACAGCCCTGAGAACACCCTGATATTCCCACAAAAACAGTGCTTCCCTCTAAAATATGTTCAGAGATGACAAACTCACCAAGGGCTGACATTCCCTTAGATTCCTGGTGGTATTTATTGGTGGTTGTCACCTCCTGGTGATGGTTTCATTTGGAGCACCAGGCTGATCTCCAGGTTAGCAAAAGGAGACAGAAGTGGGGCTGGTACCTCTGGCAGTTCCTGTCCCCAAGGAGGTCCCAAAGGACTTTTCCTGCCCCATCCCTGGGGAGACCCACATGGGCAGGGCTGCTGGATGGGCTGGCCTCACCCTAAAGTGCTATTAGAGGAACAACTCTCTCCCAAAATACCTGCTGGAGCCTAAGCATGCTTCTCTTGGCTCTTTGTAATYCTAGCTTGCATCTACAGATGTCAATATATTCCCTCCTACCCTCTCCACAGAATGATGCATATGCACAAGCCCTTGCTTTTTTTTTCCTCCCTCAAATTTCCACCTCTTTCCTTCCATCAAAGTACTTCTGGTCCTCTCACCACCTCCAGTACAGAACAGCACTACATTTTTAGCATGCAGTATTTAACCTCGCTATTTATGCTTTTCTTTTTTGTTTGGTCTGTTACATCCAGGGAGAAARCATTTCCATTAATGGACATGGTGTCAATTCAGAGTCAGAAAATGTGAAATTTCRCAGCTGCCTCAGTTGGGAGCCTCCTGACCAGGATCCCACAGCTTTGCTCAGGAGCAGTCTGAGCGTGGCTTTGGCTCAGGACAGACTGAGKGTGGCAGCCAGGCCAGACCTGGCCAGGGGCAGCTGCTGCAGAAATCCAGGCACTCCCAGAGCTCTGCCAGGGGAGGAACAAGAGATAGCTGAATAGAGGCAAAAAATGACTGTGGCTGCCAGGATTCCAGCCCCACTGAGCTGCAGGAGCTGTCAGCACAGACAGATAAATGCCCTTCTCCATGAAAACCTCTTCACTATCAGCTCCAAAGCTCTGTGATGGGCACAGGACACTACCCCCCTAGGGCAGTAATCCTGCAGTTTTTACACCCTGTGGGCATCCCTCCCTTGCAGGGCTGGCAGTTCCTGTCTATAGGAGACAGCACAGGGTTCCCAGGAGCACAGGAGGGAGGGAAAGGTGAGAAGAGCTGAGCTCGACCCATTCCCTCCTCGCTCTGCCCATGCACACAACCACCACAGAAAACAGAGACATGGCCTGGGAGGGAAAACAGCAGAGCACATCCATGCTCCAGTCACAGTCAGGATGCTCAGCAGCGAAGGAAATCGAGTTTAATCTATATTCAAGACATATGTTTCCTCATATCTATAAATTCTGCGGCAAATCTTAGACAGAAGAACCAAACCAATTGAGCAGTTCTGCAAATCATGTGCAGATGTCTCAAAAAAAAAAAACCCAACAATTTATTCTACAGTGAATACTATTTTACTAATGTGTTTTCTGAATGCTTTTTCACATAGACCTTAAGTACTTAAGTGTTCCCAGCAACCTATATGGATTTTAGTACCTTCTGCATAAGGAAAATACCAAGATAATGGGTGCTTTTGAATTATGTCAAAGGAATTAGGCAAGATGCTGACTGGCTAGTATAATCCTCAAAAATTCAAGTGTTCCTCTAAAGCCATAGATAAAATTACTGATAATACAATTATTGCATTAAGATAAAAACATTAAAAATTGTATTTATTTAGGGCAGAAGCTCCAAAACCACCAGACACATTGGACAAAGCTACAATTACAAGAGGTTACAGTCCTTGTAGGGCATTACCTCTCCTCCCCTTTTTCTTTTTTCTGCTGGGACCTATAAGCTGTTAAAACTTTCCATCAGAATATATTTGTTGACCATCCCTGCACACAGAAACGATGGTGCCATCAGCCTGGCAGTGTCCAAACACTCCAGTGAGCTGCTGGGGGATGCACAGGGCAGGTGCCTGCTCTGCTGCTCATTTCTTGTGTTAACAGCAATGTCCTCACTCTTCCTAATGAAGACAGGACTGCAAATTACTGTGTCATCTTCGAAATTTGCAGAGTGCCTGGCTAAAATTCAATTATGATAAACTCTGTTCTAATCCTGTTAAAGTTTGATATGAACTTTAAAGGAGAAGGTGTTAAAATCTTACCACACCACTGAATATATGGGTTAAAGGCAGCTCCTCATTCAGTTATTTTCATTTCTATTTTGCAAATAAAGATCAGTTCTCCACACATATTCTAATCACACTGCCTCTGAATTTCCTGGTCAGGGTGTGGAGTGCAGCAGCAAGGGAAATTTAAACAAGAAAATCATTTGCACAGGGGCTGTGAGAAGTCGGAATARCTGCACCGTAATGAAAACGTGTTGGAATGAATTCATTGCCATCTGTCTTTATTTTGCTAACCAGCTCAATCAGACACCACAAATATACTCAAACATGAGAAAAATATTTAAATTATTTGTGTTAGGTCCTTTTTCAACATGTAWCTCTCAGTGTCAGTGTTTTTGTCGGTTTGAATGCTCATCAATAGCAGTGAATTCATTTGTGCTCAGCCTTTGGGGATATACTTTTGCAACTTCAAACCCACATTATCAGCACAATGCAAAAAAGCCCACAGTGAAAGTCAGAATATTACAATTTTAAAGTTGTTCAAGGAAGCATGACAACAAAAAATACCAAAAGAAACTTTGTTCCTCCTTGTCACTGTAATTAAAAAGCCCTACAGCTTTTCTAATTGCTGGATAGGAAAAAGCTCAAAACAAAAATATTGTGTAGTTCTACAACAACATTTCTCATGCAAAGTATAATCTTACAGAGTGAGAAGGAAATGATGGAGAAAGGGGAAAACAGAAGAAAGAAAATGGACTGTAAGAAAAAGACACAAAATAATGAGAAACCGGAATCTATTAATCTGAAAACAGTTAATCAACAGGAATGAAACAAACACAGGGCTCTGCCCTCCACAGAGCTGCAGGAATATGCCCTGGAAGACACTTTCTCCCTGGACCCTGTCCCTCATCCCTGTGCCTTCACCTGCAGCCCCTGTCATTCCTGATCCACAGGGGCAGGAAAGGAGCCAGCAGGGATTGCTTTAGGAGAGCCCAGAGCCACTCCTGAGGAGAGGAGAATTACCAGATGAGGTCAGCTTCGAAAGGCAGCTTCAAGCCTTGAGCCCAGGGTGCGAGGAGGCAGAGCTGCAGTGGGTGCCATCCCCTGGGCAGCTCCTGTGCCACAGCCTGACCCTGCAGACAGCACCCAGCGGTGGAGGGGGCTTTGAGTACCCAAAGTGGTACAGAATGAAGTGATGCAGAATGAAGGTTTGGACTCAATGGTCTTAAGAGAGCTTTCCGCCCTAAATGCTTCTATATTCTGTATCTGCTTCAGAGCTTGGCTTTGTCCAAAGAAAGGTGCAGCATTGCCAATGTGAAATGCATCCCCTCCTCCCAGCACAGCAGCACCCCACTCCATCACTTTTTCTCAAACACCAGCAGGGCAGGATCCAGCCCCACCCGAGCACCAAACTCCTCACACACACCCACCTTCCTCTACCCAGCGCTCCCGATCCCGCTGATCCTCAGCAGCAGAAACAGGAGAAGGGTGTGGATTGAAGGACTGCTCACAGCAGGGCACACTCACAAACCCTCGGCACRGCAAACCTGCCCAGGTTCAGGCAGTCCCCTCTCTGCAGAGGGCTCGCTRGCAGCAGCAGAGCAGAGCACCGGCAGAAAGGGAAACCCTGCCCCAGCAGCCTCACCCCCTGGCACAAAGTTAAAAAAGTGATTTACGAGGGCAGCAGATAATGGAAGCACAAGGTGCTGGGTAGTTCAGATTCCTATTCCACGTGCAGTTGTAGAGAAGGGGACCAGAACATGTGGAAGACACAGATTTGCAGTCCTGCTCTTTACTGGTTATTTAGGGTTTAAAGTTTCAAGCTCTCCCTGTATCACAGGCTTCAGTCCCCAGCACTCATTCCCTCCACCAGCCCTGCACATGTGAAATGCTCCTGCTCCCAACAAACAAGAGCTGAGCAAGGCTGTTGACAGCAAGAAACAAATTTCATGCTGCACCCAGTAGGGCTGCAAGTGTGTTATCAGAGCAAAAATCAGCACTTCACTGAGGTTCAAGACTTCTACAGTGGACACACATGAAGGAACACTGCTGAATCTTTGCATTTCTCTTTTTTTAGCCCTTTTCTGCCCGAGTTTGTATTTTTCCACCACATGCAGACAATACTAAATTTGGAATTCCTCAGCTGTGCACAGCAGTAAAAACATGTAGTCCTTTAATGCTGCCTCTTATGAAATCTCTTTTTCTGGCACAACATCTTGCTTGCTAGAACAGGCTAGAGATACAGAGAATTCCTCAGCGCAACCTAGAGTCTAAATTTATTTTATGTAAATAAACATTTTGAAATAACTTTGACTAGCAGCTGGTGYTGCCATCAGGCACCCCAGAATATAACCACCACTGCCAGGCTGAACATGAGCAGCTGAACCCCATCGTGGAGCAAGAGAAAGAGGAGCTGARGGAAACAGAGTCAGCACCTCAGCACCTACACCACTGGACAGAGAACAGAGAGCTCCTGACACCCCCAAAAAAACAGGCACAAGCCACACAGGGCCACTTGGAGGAGAAGAAATATCATAAATATGGCATTACTGAAAGATCGAAAATATCTTCATGAAAAGAAACTGGAAAAGCAAATAAAGGAAAGAATAAAAAGAAAAACCATGAAAAAACCATATTGAAACCAGAAAGAAACATCAGAAAGAGCTTTCTTCATTGAAAATTCCCTGTAGCTCAGAGGCTGATAAATGGACATTTGGGAGGTAATTCGTTTCCATCCCTTTTGCAGTTTAGCACTGATGCTCTAAACGATTCCATTCACTGCTTCAGATGCAAASCTCATTTACCATCAGAGGACCAAACACCACGGACTGTCAGGTGAAGGATRTTTGAGGCTGCGAGGTTGGACACAGCCTAGGTACAGGAGATTCTGAATAATGCAGTTTGAGAGTCACTCAGGTCCATAATTTTTCATCTAAATCCTCCRTCAGGGAATAAGTCTTTCAGCATCCTTTCCTTCACAGAAAACTCATTTAATTCAAAACAGCAGAGACAAAATGAAACACTTCCCATTTGAAAAAAACCAAAGGTCAAAGAAAGTTTCAATCTTTGGATTAAAAATAATAATAATCGGTAACTCTAGCCCCTCCATTGATTTAATTATAAAGAGGTAATTAAAAAGTGTTCTTGCTCAGAAAGAGTGACRAAGCAGGTTTGCAAATGAATACCCAGACAATTGCATGCCTGAAATCTGGGCACATGGCATGAATAATGGGATGGCTGAGAGTTGTTCCAGTTTGCCATTTTTCTTTATCCACATAGGGAGTTGATGGAAACTACAAACACAGAGAGGATATTTGATAATGGAGTATTCATTATGAAAAGATGGCTTAAGATGCAGATGTTGAAGACTGGAATGTGCCTCAATCCTCTTACAGAGGTTGTTCCCACAGCCCTTGTGCCCTGAACAGTCCATCACAAACTCTTCTTGCTTTTGCAATATTGCTAGATCAGCTCTTAAAAAAAAAAAAAAAAAATATGTTTTCCTGAAATGTGAAACAAACAGGATGCCCACAGAGCATGTGAGAAGCAGCCTGATGTGGACAACTTATGGTGCACATAGATGAGAGGCAAACACCAGCAGAAGTTATCTACAATAAAATATTCAGTAACCAGGCCATTATCAGGCACTTTCATCATGATAACAGCCTCCCAGCTGAGACTGGGGTATTAATATTGGTTGCTTGATACCTTCCTCTAATAACTTTGGCCTAAAAACATAAGCGGCTTTTACATTTTTAATTATGACCGGATTTTATTCTGAGGCTATAATCCTTTTCCAGCAATTGGATTAATGAAAATAGTGATTTATAGGGAGGAATAAAAAATAATCTGGTGAGAGCAAAAYTACCCTGGCAGAGGAGAGTCCCAGCCCTCAAGGAGACCTTTGCTGTTTCGGACACRCAGAACGAGGTCAGAGGAGCTCTCAGCTCCCCACCATGCAGGACTGGGCTTTGAGGGGTGACATCCCAGATCCTCTTCCAAAAATACCTGGAAGCAAAGCACTGCTTTCATGGTACTCTCTGCACTGGGTAATTATTTTTTTCTCTCAAACATCAGAAGTTAATCATCTCACATCAGTCTTTGCACCCATGTATGCTCAGGACAGGCGATGAGATGAGGATGCTGAGATGATACCCCCACAGTCCAGTTCCCCCAAAAATTGTTTGATGGCACATCCTCACTGTCCCTGTAAACCTGTCCCATGCCACCACCCACCCCTCYTTTTTAAATTTAATCTCAGCACAGTGTAAGGAGCACAGAAGTTCCTATTCTTGAGCATGGCTTCAGGTCCTGAAAGCAGATTTTGGCCCATTACAGATTCAGGCTGAATCCAGCTGAGAATGGACTTTTGTTTTTGCAAACTCCACGGGTCACTTCAGRTGCAATATTTTATCCCCTGCAATAACTTTCACTTTAAATATCTAATTGTTTATATTTCATTTTAAATATCCAATTCCTTGTATTTTAGCACTTACAAGGGTAAGTGCTATTCACACAAATGTTCAGTTTGTCACAATCACCTGGTGAAAAACCCCATCATTTAACAGTGTTAATTCATGGCAGGGAAAACATGGAACSTGGCTCTGTGTTTGCTAATGTAGATGAGTGAATAGAACTGCCAAAAAAGGAACAACAATTAAAACACTTTTCACGGAATAACATGTTTAAAATACTAGGATAAAAATGAGAGGGTTTTTTTTTTATTATTATTTAAAACAAACCAGAAGATTTGGTCTTGCTTTGCTCTTTTGGTTTTTGAAATAAAACAAACAAAAATAAAAACAGTCAAACAAGCAAAAACCCCACCCAAACTTAAATGTTSATATAAGATTTGCACAACATTTTCTTGTAACATGAGAAAGGTAGGTTTTTCCCCAAACTCTCAGTACAAAGCACAGGATGCGCAAAAATATTAAACACAACAAAATAACACGAATGGAATACATGTACCTAAAGTGAATCACCCTGCTATCAGGAGCCAAAATTAGATTCCTGCATTATTTAGCTCCTGCTAATAGATTYCTTTTGTGGAGGTCTGGAGAACTGCAATGACCCTGTGAGTTCTTGCCCCTGCCTTATTTTCCTGTATCTACAACACAATTTTTGGACTCCATCTCTCATACAAGAACAGCATGCATACCAGGAAAGTTTTAGAACACAACAAAACTTTCAAAATAAAAAAAAAACAAAACCCCAAAACCAAACAACAACAACAACAAAAAACCAAAACCAAAAAAAAACCAAAAAAAAAAACCCCAAAAAAACAACCAACCACCCAAAAAACATGACCAAGCCCATGACAACATTTCTTGCAGRTATTTTTCCTACTGTCAGGTGGCCATTGAGCTCCATTATGTCCACATTGCATGCGCTGTGTATGTGACAAATACACACAGCATGTACAATGAGGACACGATAAAGCCAGAGTGGAGAGGTCACAGGGTGCTGCAGAAAGGAAAATCAGCCTCTGGTGGCCCAAGCCCTGCAAACAGATCTCTACTGGAAAGAAAAGTGGTGCAAACAACTGGAATCCCCAAGAGTCGATTGTAGGAAGAGAGCAACTACTTCAGGTCTAAGTTAGAGGAGAGGGAGCACATCACGAGGCACTGTAAGAAGAAAGTGTACGGGAAATAATCTAAGTTTAATTGCAATTATCAATATTTCAGTCTAATGGCACTGCAGTGTTACTGGAAGCCAACAGATTTATTGGTGCTTTAGCAGAAGTTTTAGAATCAGCTGCACTTGCACTTTCTTTTTAATCACTTGTGCTATAACCTGGATCTTTAAAAAACACATTATTGACAACTACTAGGAGCACTGCAAATTAGGAGAAAAAATTCCTGATTCCCTCATCCATAAGTATTTTGAAAGCTTTTGAAAAGCAGTCCTAAAAGTACACTTTTAAAACTTTGTGCTTTAGGCAAAAAAAGTTCATAACAAATAAAACTTTATTAAAGCTCACAAATGTTTTTTATGGGTATTGCAACTAGGCATTTATAAAATCACAGCAGAAGAGATGGGCTGGAGATGCATTAGCAATCTCTSACAAAAGATCAAACTACAATAGATACATTAATAAAGTTTAAAATAAAAAAAAAAGACCAGGAAAAATAAGATTAGAAATAAAGCAATACCACAACACATTTCCTCTCTCCATCTCTCACTTTGTCACTGACAACACAAGAAAAATGAGGTTTTCCACAYSCCCTGAGAGCTCAAGCAATGATTCTTCCTGGCATTAAGGTATTGGCAGGGTGTTTTCCACATGAAATKACCCAAATAAATACTTTCCAGAAATTTCTTCCCATTAACACTCTGTAGGAAATATCCTTCTTTTTTTATCCTAATGGAGAGGTATTTAATATGGAAAGAATTATATAGAATATATAATACAGATATAGCTAATATAGAGAATGTAATCTATCTATATTCTCTATCTATATCAATACAGAATTCTTGGCCTCACAATATTTGCAAAACCAGCGTCCGTACTCTCCTCAAATATTTGGTGGAAACCAAATAATTCATTCGACTCTTTGTTAATATTACATTATTGCTATTTTCTCACCTTCCAAAAAACTCCTTTTTCATTGAGTTTTTTGTTTCATCTGCCATYACACACCAAAGAAATAAATATAAGCATCTTTGTTTCACAAAARGGTAACGTAAGGTAGAGAATTTAGTCTTTCTTCCCATTCTTCACAACCTTTTAAAATATTCCTCAAGACAGCTTTGAGCACAGTCAGCAGCCTAAATATACACTCACAAATCTGACTTTCCATACAGCACCACAGCACTGCTATTCTCATACTCTTCATCATAATATAAACAGTTTCTCAGTCAAGCCTGGTTTTTGCAAATCAAAGCTACCCCTTGGCCTGAAACAAGGTCAGAACCTCAGGAGAGAAGGCAGAACCTTGGGTGTTAGGCAAACACAATTTGTTCAATATTTGGCTTAATTCAGGTTTTCTAATAACTGGGGGATTTCTCACTCTTTGCACTCCTATGTTGCTATGGCAGCATAAGATATATTATAGCAGCTCCTATGAATGCAGTCAGTTTCCAAAATGCAATTCTTCTTTCCAGGTATTAATTCATAGAATGATAAATAAAGTCAGATTAAAATTCTTCCGTTCACACCAAACACAGTTTCCTATTCTTGACCTACAGGAACTGCTTGGCCRTTGAAAAAATAACATTCACCGAAGTTTCAACCAATCTCAGACATATTGTGAGTTCAGCAAAACTGCTCCCTTCACTGATAYCCTTCACCAGGTCAGTGAACCGTGCTCGTTCCTGGCTCAGAGGCTGGGGCTGCAGAAAATAGAACCCAAACAGAGCCTGATTTCAGCAGCTGCTGATCCTTCCAGCCCCTGCCTGGTCAGCACAGTGAGMACCAGCTCACAGCAGGGACAGCAGTCAGCACTGCACAGCTCCTGCACCAGGAGCACCCATCCTGCAGAGCCCCACAGTCCCACCCAGACACGGCAGCACAGGGCAGCCAATTATTTATGGTAGGTCAGTTAAGCAGGTGAAATATCTACTCTTAAAATTAAAATTAAAAAAACAACAACATAAAGAACGCGTTGCTATCAACATCATCCATTTCTGTGTCCGCTTCAGGAAAACACTTCTATGCTTATGGTGAACAGAGGTTGCAATCTCTGCAAATCAGATACTTGCAAAACCTCTGCAAAACAGAGGTTGCAAATCTCAGTAAAACACAGAAGATGATTCAAAGAGCAAGAAAGGTTTGCTGGAAGTAGAGAATTGACACCCTGCTTTGTGCACCAGCACCAGGGAGGTGGATCCTTCTTTCGCCCACAAACCTCTCTTTCACGAATTCAAAAATTCTGAACTGAATCTTCATAAAATGTGAAAAAAATGGTGTTATTTTTTACCAGACCYCTTGGCAGAAAATGATTTAAATTTATATCAAGTGTAGGCATACGTAATTACCCAAGTATATATTCTATATCAAGMTGATAATGGGTGCTATTGAATATCCATTACATCTGAATGAACAAATACAACCACTGAATACCAGAAGCACATTCAGAATATTTAAAATTTCATATAGTGAAGCCACTGACAATTTTTGAAATRCTGAATTATGAATCCTTCAGCACCACAGGCTCAGGAAACAGAAAATGATGATAAACTACCTAGGTTACAAGCTAATTTCAAAGGTCATTTGAAAACTTTTCACRTGTTTCCATAAACCACCAGAAGGACAGAAAGGAGAATAATCAAAGCTTTCAATACATATTAATCCAAAATGTTGCCATATACAGTATTCACTTCTCAATTATATAATGCCTGTGCACATTCATGTTCTAATTTTATAAAAGAGGCAGGTCTTATTATGTCTAAAAAAAAAGGATATCTGTCTACAGGGCAGATTAACCATTGATTTACCCACAGACCTGTTCATCAATCACACGTGATCAGACTGACAACAGCCTTTAGCAGGGACACGATTTCTGTCTCTGGACRGCATCAGCAATGATGCAGGGACACTGAACATTTTTTCAATAGAAAAAGGAAAATCCTGGAAGGTTTCCAGCTCACTGCATGTCAGCATGTGCCCAAACACACCTGCTGTGTGTCGAGAGACTTTACTGTCCCAAACTGGAGTTGGGGCACATGGTCATGTTTCTGTCTTCAAACCCAAAATGTCAGGGAGTGACCYCCATGGAGAGGGGTCATGGAGCTACAGACAGGAGCAAAGTGCTATCCCAGATCCACACCTCAACACAGAGGGAAAGTCAAAGCTCCAGCACCCCTAAAAAGCTGGGGGTGTGAGGGTTCAGAAAGCCAGGAAAAGGCTGAGCTCTCTCKGCTGTGGTCAAAGAGGAGATGTGGGGAGAAAGAAAACCTGGCAAGAGAAAGGTGATAAAGGATGCTGCCATGACAGCTGGTGATGGCCACTGAGAGGTGGATGTTGGGGTACAGAATTCACAAAGMCATCAAGAGCTGGTCCCTTTGATCTCCTGCCCAGTGCAGCAGTGACAGTGTCATGAGCTCCCCAGGGTTTTCCAAACCTTCCTTTGCTCCTGGCAGTGCCAGACCCAGCACCTCCACCAGACCCGTTCATGTGACCCCAAAATGCTCCTGCCTTATACCTCCAGCCTTCAGAGAGGCCCATCTGCCCAAAGCTGTTCACACTCCCTGAAGGATTATTTTAGGAGAAGGAGAATTATTAATGAAAACYAGAAAATGAACATAAAACTCCTTTTTCTTCAAGGGCATTAATCCAAACTCTGATAGTTTGTGTTTCCAAGCACCACTTGAAGTCAGCTCAAATTTTRCTAATTAATGAGCAGCAATGCTCCTTATCCTTTAAAGCATTCTGGCAACAGAAATCCCCAAATCCAAAGCTTTGGAGAGGAGGTCATGCCCAGCCCATCACTCTCTCCAAAGGACACGCTTGGTCTCCAAAGCTCAGGGGAGCATTTTCCCCTCTTTGAAACAATGCAAGGCTTACCTAGAGGGTTGAACCCTGGCATCTGCTTTGGGACTGAGTGCAAGCCAGGGGTCCTGCTAACAGAGGGGTTTTAGCWTGTTCTGAAGCTGCTCTGTGTCCTTCCATCCCTCCCCTGGGAGCAGGAATGGGGGCACAGCTGCTCTCTCTTCTCTTTCCACCTTCTGCAGCTCTCCTACCTGCCCTTACTCCTACCAGGTTTCCCTGTTCTCCAGGAAAGGCGATGGTTCAGAGTAGTCCAACATTTACTTTCATGAAAGCACGTCATTTCACATAGAAAATAATGTCATATTAAAAAGAAAGAAAWCTGATTRTTCTGAGAGCAATCTAGTTTTATTTCTGTATACAAACACTAAAAAAAAGCAAGGACTGGGAATGCTAAAACAATTCTCATTCCTGCAATGGAATTTGAACAGASTACTATGAGTAAACAGGATTTCAGATAACTTTTTTTTCCCCCCTAAACTCCTGTGCTATCAATCTTATTAGAAATTCCACAGAAGCCAAGTCCCTAATARTTTTTGTCTTCTTACTGGGATTTCATCAGACCAAAACCAAAGCAACTTTCAGAGAAATAATGTTATCACACYACAAAGCATCTGTGTGAGTCCACTTAAAATTAAGTATTTAAAACCCTCAGATACCAGGCCTATCCAACATTTCTATTACCATTATAAAGCCTGACAAAATCACCAAGCAAATACAGGCTGCCACTCCTTCCAATAACAGCATGTTCTTCACACCCTGATTTCATTCTCTTCAAYCACATTTCTGATTCTAAAATAAAACCAAGAACTTCTTGGAAAATGTGACTACAAACAGGCCCACAACAAAAAGTTGCTCCCATCTTCACAACCGTGCACAAGGGCAGAACCACAAWATGCTCAGCACCTCTCTGAATTCATCTTGTGACTCTGTCAGAAGTTACTGCTCTCAATAAAATATATATATCTGACAGTTTCAGTGCAGCTTGTGGAACACAGGTGTTTGTGAGGAAAAACAAAAAGGTTCAKCACATACAACACTCTCCATTTTCAGCACAGGAGGCAAAGTTTCAACTGACCAGAAGCAGAAAAGGCAAAGACTCTCTTTTTCAAGCAGAACACCTATCTGCCATCAGGTGTACAACAGTCAAATATTAAATGGGCAAAGCAAAACAGGAAAAAAAACTAAAAGAAAGATTCATATGTGCAATAACCATTCTTTCAGAAAACACTCTACAGAACATGACTGTTCTGACAACCAGCTACTACCAAGGTGGGCTGTATTTAAAAAGCTACTCTCTGAGCATCTGGGGGCAGGATATCTGCTGGGTGAGAGAKCACAGCTGCAAGATTTAGCTGAAGAGATACTGAAAGCTTTGGAGAAGTGCAAAATCTTTAAAAGAATTCATTCCTGCACAGCAGGAGAGCTGAAAGGTGGGTTTTCACTGAACAATACAAAATGACAGTAAGCAACACACAGAGAAGTCCATCAAAAATGAACTTATTCAGAGCATAAAGCACCACTCAGAGATGAAGTCTCAAATACCCAGTGCCTTTTCCCCTAATAACACAAGGGCTGGGGTGAGAGTCAAAAAACTCCCTGCAGCACTGGCCAAGTTTGGTCTTTTCATTCTTTCTCCTCATTGTCAGCGTGTATCTGCCTCCACACTACAGCCAGAGCAACAGGAGCTGAGACAGGTCAGCTGGAGGAGGAAAAGATGGGAAACATCAGGGAAGGAGGGATGGGCAGGGGGCTGTCAGGAGGGAATGGAGCTGCTCATGATGCAGTCCCACCTTTGCCTGCAGTGCAGGTGCACCTCAAGAGGCTGACACTTGATGGACAGCAGCTCAAATGCAACGTGGCAATCTTTGTATTCCTGAAACACAGCTCAGCATCTCACATTGATGCCAGCAAGGAAGCAGAGCTCTGACAGGAAGGTCRTCATTTTGATGGCTAGAGCAGATATTGATTAAACACTGAAACCATCTCAGAGATGGTCATAAATAMAACGGCTACTTCACAAACACACCTTCGGCAAAATGCACGCCAGGCTCAGCCCTAACAGGGCAGTATTTATAGGCACCCCACAATATACACTCTCCAGCTACAATAAAACACCTGAAAKGCTCAATGCTGAATTTAATGCTTCCTGAAGAAGAAAACTGCTTTGCATAAGCTTCTGTAAACTACATTTTATAAAATCTCTTTACAAGCCCATATTTTCTCAGATTACACCGTGTTTGGTAAGCTGTGTCTTTCAATGCTTTTTAATTCCATTAAATTGCAAACAACAGTGAGATAATGGGAAAGCCAAGGAAATTCAGTGATGTACTACTACAATTAATTAGAAATATCTCCAAGTCATCATTGTGGAATAAAGCATTTTAAATATGTAAGGTTTACAAGTTGCAGCCATTTGTGTAAAACTATCAAAGAYTTTMTTGCTACAAAGCTTTAATTCCCATCTCAGGAAACTGAAAAAAAGCTAACCTACTTTTTTTATTATTAGGTCAGGAAACACACCACACAAATTATCCTGGATGAATGTGCCAGTATTTCCATATTAATAGGTTGCATCCACAATGCATAACATCATCCATTAGATAATAAGAAGCTTTGTTATTATTTTTCAATGCACTGGATGAATACATACACCTAGTAGCCCTATTGAAATGATAATTAATTATACTTTAATATAATAAACCGAGATGGTGCCTCTGAGCTACAATCCATATTTGAGTTAGGTTACATGGTGTCACAGTACTTGGAAGAGATCCTTTTGTCATGATTTAACTACTCACAAAACCATCTGGACATCCCATGGTGCTCCTGGGATGATCCTGCCCTGGTGATCCTGCTGAGATCAGGATGAGGAATGGGGAGCAGGAGGAAAAGGAGGGGCACATTTTATTATGAACACTTTCTGTTCTGGTGCAGTTGCACAGTAGAATCTGCATCAGTCTCCTCACACCAGCAAGATAAACCAGCCCAGAGTCCAGYTCAGCAGTGGCAGATCCAGGAGGGATTTGGTGCAAGGTGGCTCTTGGCAACTGCAGGCAAGGGGAAGATGTGTCCCCTGAGAATAGAAACGAGGAGGGACATGGGATTACAAGGCTGGGTTCATCAGCATCTCTGCCCTGAAAGCAGACAGCCCAGCAGCTCCTGGCTGAACAGGGAGAGGCTCCACATGCCAGCAGGAGGGATTGGATTGTGCCGTGGTGACTGAGGCTCTCCCTGCTCCTGCTGAGCTCTCTGTGCACAGGAAGGCTCCAGCCCAAAGCTCTGTCTCCCACGGAGCCAGCAGCGTCAGCAACCTTTGGTCCTGCCTGGAGGGACCAGACAGTCCCAGAGCCCACCAGAGTCCCCAGTGCAGRCTCTGAGGGGATGGCACACACTGGATAGGTGGCCCATGTCACCATTAACTGGCACAGCTGGCACCTGTGGGCTCACTGAGGCAGCTGGCACCACAAATGCCACCAGAACCTTCCCACCTCACCCTCTGGAGCTCCCCAGGACCCCTGTGGGTATCATCCACATGAAGAAAGGGTTACTTGGCACACTGACTTGTACAGCCACAGGAAAAAAAAACATGGAGCTGTCCAAAACAACGAGATACTGTGAGCCACGAATTGCATTCTTCAGGTCTGCTGGTAAAACCATCTTTACTGAGTCAACAACACAAAGCATCAGTGTGATATTTCTATAACTCCAGAGAAAAGGTGAAATACTTTATCACACTCAGTACTGATCAAACTACATGTCTTCAAAACCAGTCAAATATTAGAACATAGAATTTCTCTCCCCTATGGTATTCATATAAATTTTTGCCTTCCACTTTACTACTGAATTATAATTTTCTCAAAAATTATTTCTAACTCACAGCTTCCAATTCAAATATTCTCCGAATTTATTTTACCATGCAAGTTAACCGGAAAAATGCACTTTTAGCATTAACTTCATTCCTGTATGGTTCTGTGGTTTCCCCAGTGGTTGCACAATATGCAAACATGTATTTTAGGACAAAACAAAACCCACTCAAGCAGAGTGAGCCTAAAAGAGCCACGAAGTGCAATTACATCACATACAATACCCAGYAAATTCTAAGTACTTTACAGATGGGATATCCCCACTAAACAGACATGGAAAACAAATTCCACTGCTCATGAGCACCTTTGGGCAGAGCCCAGAAAGTCCAGAATGGTCATTCCATCCAAAGACACCGAGCTCATTAGCTCATAAGTGCTCTTTTTGGAAATACAAGCATTTACTCAGAGGATCAGGAGGTACAGAAAGGAAAGGGACATTTCCAGGATCACCAAGGAATCACTGCTGGCTTTATTATGGACCCGAAGTCTCAGTGCAGATTTCAGATCAAAGGGGTTATTGGGGCACAAGAGGCTTTCATAAATTCACTGGAGAACAATTCATCCCAACATCTTTGAAGTAAATCTCCAGTCAGTTTGGAAAGTTAGAAGTACATCAGCATGACATAAGAGCTGAATGCAGCAGATGAACTTATAGTAGGTTAATAGAGAATGAATGTAAATCAATAATTTAGAGTCACACTGGAAATGGTTAGCTGGGAGTAGGGGGCTCTTCCAGCTATTTCTGTGTCCTTTTGATATAAATAGTGTCAATTGGTACACAGATGGCTCCACACTGGGTACATTTTCACATAACAAATTATGCAGTTTGTACACYGTTGTTTGGAATGTTAACTAACAAGGTAGAACAAAGGGCTATCATTTAAATGATCTTTTAATTTCACTTTTTTTTTTTCCTTTCTAATTTTACCCACCAGGGAATTACTGAGCAATCTGCAGACTGTTACAGGTCTACACCACTGGAAACACAAAACAGTTCAGTGAACTCTGTCTGTGGAGAAATACATTCTCACTGTAACCGAAAGAAACTTGTCCAAGACAAGTTTATTGACCRCAAATAAAATCCAGAATCACATGGAGACGCTCTTGAAAGGCACCACACTAAAAAGCTGCACAAAAAAAAGGGTCTTTTTGAAACTGGAGTAGGAAACACTTTTTGCAGAACAAGATGCCAGGTCAAAGCACCAGGGGCTAATAACACATCCTAATATTGGAGTATGATTTATTTACCTTACAAAGAATCCTGACTATGAGTATAGTTCTTGAAATACCACACAAAAGTTAATCCTGTACTTTACAGGAAGATGGCTGATAAATCAGATTAGCAAACCAAACAGAAGAGGAGACAGAGGCATGGAGTGAGACAGAGATGGAGCAGAGCCAACAGTATTTCTGATCTGTTCTCTGCTGGGAGGCACAGGACAAGCGGGCAGGAGCAGCTCTCTCTTGGGCACACACCCCCCACACACAGCCAGGTTTGCATCCTCCCTCACGTTCATTCCTCCTCTGGAGCCCCCCCTGCCCTCGGTGCTGCCCATGGGAGGCAGTGGGGACAGAGCTCCAGTGTCCCCTGTGCCCTGAGCTGCCATGCCAAGGTGAGCATCGCTGGCTCAGAGATGAGCACGGTGACTGTGCCAAACTGCAGCCCTGGATACACCTGCAGAACTGAAATAAAACCCTTTACCCTGCCAGTCAMAGCAGTGTTTGTAGGGGCTGTGGCAGAGCAGCACAGCAAAGGTGGATCCAGGTGATAACTCTGCTCCCCCTTCCCAGAGATGGGATGTTTTAGCACAGAGCCTGGTGCTGTGAGCACGCTCCGTGCCACCCTGATGGACTGCCCTTTCCACTCAGAAGACAGGCCAGGAGAATTAAAAACAGATAGATATATAAATATCACACACCAGCCCAGCAATCCTAGTATTAAAATACTATATGGGGGGGGGAAATAAGATAGATCAGTGTACACCTACTGCTCATGGTTGCTCTGATGGCAAGTGGACAGCTCTGCCCCAAGGAAAAAAAAACCAACATAAATAACAAATCTTATTACCATTTCCAGCCTGCCAAAGGGAAGAACGATATGTCATAATCTGAAAGCTAGATGACTCTGCAGCCTTTCTGGTCCATCTAATGAGGGTATACGGGATGGCAACACCAGCTTTATAGTCATAGAGGGAGCACTTTGGATCTGCTAAAAGCATGAAGCTCAACTTCATTTATATTTATTAAGTTTGTTTCTTAGCAATAGACCAAAAACGGATGCCTGAAAATACCTGGTGTGTTTTAGAGCTGCAGAAATACCCCACTTTGATTTTTAAGAGATTGTCCTATAACACAGAAGGCTTGTGCTGTTAGGTTCAGCACAAGCAGCTGAATTATCATTGTTTAACTCCTCCAGCTTCACACTCCATGCCACGGGGTATGAAAGCKACCCTGCATTAATGCCTATGGTACAATAAAGCTGTGAAAGCTATTATTTATTACTAATAGGAAAATTCAATTAACAAAGCATCATAAATAACAGGAAATAACCAGATTGCAAGTGCAGGCAGACCAAGTTAGACCATTCATTTACAGCACATTGCCAGAAGGGATTATTCCCACCCTAGGGTACCTGGGAAAGCTTTCCACACCACAGTCTTCCCCTACCACTCAGATTTCTGTACTGCCTCTGCAAAGATGTGGATAAAAGATTCAGTGGCAGATCTTTGTGTGCTGTTTTGAAGATGTTCAACAGCAATTATAAAGCATATATATAATATACAGCAATATATTCTTCTCTCATCATTTGTTTTTTARCTTTGCCACTCAAGAGCTCCCAGGGTCACTGCAGACTCAGACCATCAGCAGAGTTTGTAGCCATAAATTGAAACCAATGCTGCTACCACAGGATAATTGGGAAAGGACAAGGAATATTGTGGCACAGAAACCGTGCATTGCAGCATCTGATCATTAAAAAGCCTGTTACATTTGCCCTTATGCTTAAAACTGGAGGGATGTGATTCTCCAGTGGTCACCACACATTTTTCTGGACATGGCCAGAAAAACCCTGAAGAAGCTCTCTGACACACAGCAATCATTTGCTGACCTTACAAAAATATTTGCTGAGCAAAAGGTGCATTTATTCCTTTTCATTTTAGGTGTAGAGATGAAAATCKTGAAGGAAAGTGATGTGAAGAGGCTTCATTATAACCAGTATATAAAAGTGCCACTGCATACTGATAATAACATCCTTCACTCTGAAGTTTTCTTTCACAGTGAAACTTAAAAGCTGATGCATAATAAGGAAAGCAATGATAAAAAAMCAAAGTTTAAATCTGTGAAGATTCTTTGAAATATTTATGAAACAGGGGGGTTTAAATCTAGCTCTTCAGGCTCATTGTTCTATTATAAAATATTGCCCACAATGTTTTTGTTCTGCTTCTCTTTTGAATAGCAGAATAGACTGATATCCTTAAAGAGAGGTGCAAGGTACTATTTTAACATCAACCTTTAATGCTTGCTTTTTCTGCTACTTGCAGAAAAAAGTGATCACAAGGCAGCTCTTTGGTTTTCAAGTTACTGAAAGTAGTTGCATTTGACYTTTTTTGGTAATATCTATATCTATGAGAGAGCATCATCAATATGAGATGTTCTTTCCCCAAATCACAAACCATCCAGGGTAGAATTTCCCTGTCATTTTACATTGGCCAAAGTAATTTTTTGCAGCCACAGAGTAATGTTTTGAACATTTCAAATCTGAAGCTGAATATATTACTGCTTTGAGAAATTTCACTTAATCCCCTCATTACTTAAGAATAATGCTTTCTSTTCACTCTCTGGAGAAGCTTGGCTGTCAAAAAGAATAATGATTTCCAGTCTTTTCACTAGAAAAGACCAATATTGCTGCAAAATCTGTCTGGATGGATTTTGAGTGGTTACACTTGTACCACATTACAAAAACAGAGGATGGGTAAAAAGTACAACAGAAACCAAACCAAAATTGGCTCAGGATGTGCAGCAACAGCTTCACATCCCCAACACAGCACGGACCAGGGCATGTGGGGCACAGCCCTGAGCTACCCACGAGTTTGCAATCCCAGCTCTGGATTTGGGATCACCAGAGCTTTGGGATGGAAGCCAAAGCATCTCCTGTTTGCTCCTGCAGCTGAACCAGCCAGGCACACCAAGCCCTGGGTAACTCACACCCTTCACTCCTGCCTTCCCCCTCTTGTTTCTCCCCAAGCAGCAGCTCTGTTCAGCTGGGTTTTAAAAAATGTTTAGTAACATTTTTGCAAAGACACAAACTGATGGAACATGCTGATCTCCTGCAGCAGCTTTCATCCCTCTGCAATCTGTCCCGGTTTAGTGGCCAGAGCTTTCATCATCCCTCTTGTCCAGATGGGAAATGAGCTACCAGGTGACTCAGCCT
>NW_026623406.1:866632-936806 GCF_030028575.1 Malurus melanocephalus | reverse complement strand
AGGGAAGGGCTAATGTCCAGATAACTGGACATCTCCTGACACACTGGGACTGGAGGTTTTGCAGAGGTGTCCTCTGCTTTCTGTGAMTTCAGCAAGTTAAGTGGGACCAAATGTAGAAAAAAACAGTGTCAAAACCTCTGCAGTTCTGCTACTTTTTTTTTAATGTGTAAACTTTTAAAGTATCTGAATTTTATTGCAACTTAAGCAGTCAAACAATTCTTCTTCTGTTAAAGCTTCATTGGGATTTCATTCCACATTCAAATTGAAGATGCTCTGGAATTCACTGAGAATTGTAGAGAGCATAAAGTAATAGCATTAAAGGCAGAACACCAGACCCATTCTGACTTAACCTGTATATCAGTGTGTTTAAAAATAAATCATAACTGTGATTCACACTTAAGAAAGATTTTGTAGGGCAGTGAACACTTCCTTTCTGCCTGCAGGCATTCAAAAAAACAAAATAGAAAACGGTGTAACCAGAAAATGCTAGCTATTTACCTTCACAGCCTGGAAATGTAACCTGAAAAATTAAGATTCAAGGGTTATCCCTTTCCAGTGCTTAGTTGAACTAAAGCCCAGGACAAGAGGTGAAAAGCTGAATATAATCCCATAAGTGTCTGTGGTTTGTGCACAGCAGTACCTGCAGTGGCAGGACAATTTCTGAGACCAGGAAAACACTGTGGCAGTGCTGTCCTCTACCCATCTGCRGGGACACTGAGAAACAACAAAATCACTTCTCACTGTTTTGTCTGAATTAAAAAAAAAAACGACACCCTAAAATAGCACCATTGTCTATAAGAGAGCATTCAATATCCGGCCAAATGRGGAAATTTGACAAACAAAAGACAGCCAAGGGACCTGGTGCTTTATGGACAGCTGAGAAACCCTCCTGAGACCCTCCCCTGCCCCTCTGCTGGGACACACACGGAGCTGGAACAGGAGGGAGGAGGGCAAAGAACCTCTCCTGGGGAGATGGGGCTGCATCCCTCATTTGCTGCAAATTATTCTGGAAAGTTTCCCAGACTACAGTTCTRCTCCTCTAGTTTGCAGGCCCACRTATAAGAATRGAAAGGAAATCTGAATTGCTGTCAYTGAGGTYTGCAGGAGCTTTCTTTGTTATTGTGTTGGTTCAGGTCCCAGTTGGATATTTATTTTCTTACAGTTGTCTCATACTGCACAATGTACAACRGAATCTACAAAACTTCCATGTCCTGCTGCAATATTATGAGATTCAAAGGCATGGAGTTTCTCCCTGAAAAGCTAATTCATTTACCACCAGTTAGTTTATCTTCATCATTTTTCTCTGGCTAAAAATAAATAAATAATGATGGAACAAGAAAATGAAAAAAAATAAAAATCCATCAACCCAAAAGAAACCAAGAAATATTTAAGAGGTTACATTTATCTTTCCAGCTGGCAATGAAGATAAGCACTTCTGACAGTCACTTTTTTAAACTCCCAGAGTGGATAAAAGCAACACACAGCTCACCACAACTACAGTGTTTTAACATTTCCTGGAGCACTTGTGTTGTTTCAGGTTCAGTGAAAGGAGCTGCCCACATCCCAGACATGTAAAAATTGCAAGGAAAGGTAAATATATCACTTCACACTTCTCAAAAAAAAAAAAAAATAAATAGCTCTTGTTAATCCCGTTTGCTTTTTGGATATTGTGGTCAACTGAAACTGCACTTTGAACACAGCCAGGACAGCACTTGCCATGGCATACTCTGGCTTCTTCCAGGAGGCATCTGCCCTTCTACTGAGTCTCAGATCAATTGGGAAATGAAAACATTTCAGCAGCAGATAAAACCATGACCAGCAAGACCCACAGAAACAGACTGTGCAGGGAGGGAACAGGAAATCCCTCTGGTGTGTGCTGTCTCCTGAGCTCAGCTTCTTGCAGTGAGCACGGAGCAGCATCCAGGCTCCCAGCCCTGCCAGGTTTGCCTGAGCCATCCCAGGGGATGCAGAGAAGAGAGGGGAAGGCAGGGAGTGAGGACAGGGATGGCAGCAGCTCAGCTCAGCCCAAAATACCACTGCTCTAATGGACCTGGGAGGGGAGGGCAGCAAAACTCAGCAAGCAAAAATGCAAGGGCAAATGTACTTCCAAATGTACTTGAAAAGTTAAATAAATCAAAAAGAACAATTCCATTAAAAATGTAAAGCAGGAAAAAGAGCAAAAATAATCCAGTAGCAGTTAAAAGCTGTCATTAAATAAAAGGGGTATGGATTTAGGATTTTTTTTTTTTTGGTTTTAACATTTATGCAGCCTTTATAAGCTCATGGTTGGTGTTTGAATTTCTTTTTATATCTACTTATTTCAMGCACTAGACCTCAGGTCTGGAAACCATCAGCTCCAGGCTGGTGGCTCTTTGAAAATCCAGCTGGCCGGTAGCAAGCCGCTGAAATTCTTCAGCTGGAGCATTGTTACAGATTGATTTGAGAAATTCTCTCAGCACATGAACCCTGTGCTGACAGCAGTGCTCGTTTTGAATGCTCACACCAAGAGCCAGCAATGTCCATTCCTRTGGCTACACAAAGGGGAGGTTACACCTTCATCCTCTGCAGCCAGAACAAAAATCACTTGGAGATGTTTCTCCAAGGGTGAGTGGGGTCTGCCCCTTGCTCCAGGTCTAAATGCAACTCTGCCACCTAGGAAYGAGTGAGAATGAAGAAATGCAGCCACAGCTTGGCAAAAAATTAGAGGTGTTACAAAGAAAAATGGTTTGCAGTGTTCTTGTTTCTTTTCATGGAACAGATTATTATATATATAAACCCCCCAAACACATTTCATTTAAACACTGTGCAACAGCTCAACAAAATGCTGAAGTACCACAGAGGAGGGCCAATTTATATAAGTATCTAAATCACCAGGACTTCCCCAGACATTCACATTAAGCTAAAATCTAATGTTAAACACAATTAAAAAAGAAAGAGAAAAAAAAAAACCAAACACAAAAACCCCAACCAGAAATCTGCTACGCGGGTGAGGGGATAATTCATAAAGACAACTACTAATTTTTCCTATGATTCATTCAGTGAGTAACCCCCACAGCTGCTGTTCTCCAAGCAGCAAGGAAAAGTTGATTAAGGTACAAAATAACTGCATGATTAAAGTTTTTGTAACGATGCTGGGGGGATCTGCAAGCACAGAAATCTGGGGCAAGGAAGGTCCATCACCAAACCCCCATGGCAGCTCAGGGGAGATTTCTGCCCAGTTTCTGCAGCACATTCTGGTGGAGCTGCTTTGTTGTGCCCACAGGACCAGCACTTCACTCCACCACCACCTCTCACCCCAGGCTTACAAAGATGCTAATTTATTTTTGTGTATTTTGCTGCTCCCCTGCTGTGCTGCCACATTAATACTCATGTAAGTTCCTCACCTGAGAAGGGACTTGAACTTTTAACTGCTATTCCTGTCAAGCCTCKCCGATAAAAGGTTTTTCTAATCTTAGCTCTATTCCAACTCGTTAAGCACTAAACTTTCTGCATTCACTATAGGGCATAGATTGAGCTTGTTTAGGTCTCAATAAGTAATGGTCAATTCTTCAATAAGAAGAAAGAAAAAAAGAYGGCTTTGCAGCAGAAAAACCATTTACACAGGAGCCAAGTGCAGAGCTGGGCTCACCCAGGACAGAGCTATTTTAGAGCTGCTCACAGGGTGTCTGAAGAAGAAGCTGTAGTTATCATTCCTAACCCACACCAGACACCCAAAACCTCTCCCTCCTCCAGCCCTAAATATCAAACTCTAAGAGAYACTCAAGGATGCACAAACACAGTAAAATAAAATGCACAACTCAAAATACCTTTTTAGTGCTCCATTATCTGCATTGCTGGGTACGTTAAGGGAGTCTCTTCTTCCTAAATTGCCTGTTGTCAGCAATTCCTCATGCCCAAAGCACTCTGAACCAGAAGCTGTCCTTGTGAGTTTTTAAGGGTTAGGCTCCCACCCCTCCCTCCCACTTTGGTGGCATTTCCAGCACAGCTGCAGCAGATTTGAGTGAACCAGAGCTCAGCTGGGAGCAGTTACCCACCCAACCACTCCCAAAGCATTTACACCTGAGCAGCCTCAGGAACAAATTGACCTGCTAGCAGGACAGGATGGCAGGGGACATCATCCAGACACCAGCAGCACTCTAGGCAGCAGTTTAAGCATCCCACAGAAGATGCAGTCTGATGAAAGCAGGAAGGAAAAAAAAAAAAAAGGTTGGGATTTTTTTAAGCTGAAACAATAATCTTTGAGCGTTCTTCCTGCAGAGAGCCTCCTATGTGCCTGCAAGACTGGGGAGGCAGACAAGTGAGAGGCAGAAAGCTGTTCAGACWCATAAACACAGCAAAACCTGCAGTACAGAATCCAGCCCTTGCCATGATTCAAAATCAGGACGTGGTAGAGGGGACCAGAGATGCTGCTCTGCCTTGGCCTGCGGGCAAGGGGAGGGTGGTGGAGGAGGAGTGTGGAAAGGAACGGGGAAAAGCCGAGCCTAAGGGGCAGCAGAGATAAAAACTGGTGCCTGAGAACCTGTTAAATCTGGATAAACACAGCCTGTGCCACAGGTATGGCCCCTGCACCACTCGGAGGGGCACAGGGGAGAGCCCTGGGGGAAAACAGCAGAGATCACAGTGCCACAATGCTCCTGCCACAACAACCTTTCATCCCATCCATCCTCTGCAGTGCTGCAGCTGTCACATCCAGCCTCATTTTGTGGCAACTTTTCAGGATCTAAAAATGACCCAAAGTTTTCTTCTGTCCTTTACAGGATGTGGTAAGGTCATTCCATCTTTTAAGCTACAGCTCAAAGAGGATGGAAGGATTCCATCCCAACCCAGGAGACATCTCCAAGAGCTGAGCAGGGATGGGACAGAAAGGGAGCTGGCTACCAAAATTCAAGGGGGGAAATATCTACCTGGGKGAGGAAAGAACTTCCCAGAAGGCTGGGAGAGCCAAGAGGTGACCGTGAGCCATCTCAGACAGAACAGGAGAAAACAAAAACTATCAGGGCACCCTGCTCAGAGCTGCAAAGCACCCACCCTCTGCTGAGTGGGCACAGTGGCAATGCCTGGTGGTTGTTCCCCTTCCTGCCGCTCCTCAGCTCCCTGCRTGCCTGCAAGGGAGTAACTATTTAACTCACAACTGCAGGAATTAGCAGGGAGAGGTAGAAATATCTTTTTTTCTCATCTTCTGTCTGTGCAGTGGCAGAACATCAGTGCTCTCACTGAACAATTTGCCAGTGTCAGTGGTGAAAGGGGAGAAACAAGTCTGAGTGGAAGGAAGAACTGAAAATAGAGCCAGCTGGAAAAAAGATTTCCATAMAGCTAATTTTTAGCCAAAGCCCTCTTTTCCTCCTCCAAGTACATCTCTGTAGGAGATTTCTAATCGTAATTACCCTAATGAATTAGTCCATGGGAGAAAAAGCAAACATACACTTCAATACTTGGCCAGTTCTAGCTGATACACTCTCCAGAAGAACAATATTTAGCATTTCACACAAATGGCTTACATCCAGTGACTAATTAATCCTCTTTACACAGAGGCATGTGATATTTTTTTCCGTTAATGTTAAAAAACCCCAAAAAGTGCACCATCGCATGCTGATCTGCAATTACAAAACGTTCACTTCTTTACCAGGGAACAGGAATGCTACTTTAGAACCTGATGCTGTGGGTCTGTTCCAGCTCCACATTTCCTCTGAAGAGAACATTCCCTGAAAACCAGGGCACCATGGCTCACCACTGCCAGTGACCCAAAAGGACAGACATTCAACAGGAAATTAGCTCCCTTAAAACCACTCAGGGAAGCTGATTCCCTAGTCTAGTGACTCCTTAGGAACGATGTTTATTTCCCCAGCAAGGTCTAGATTAAATTCAAACACATTTGAGTATACAGCAGCATCTATCACAGTGACTTTTCATTGATAAGGTTTACAGTTACACTGCCATAAAATATTGCTGAGAGCAGAGAGAAAAATATGGAGAGCAGCTCCATCCCTGAGACAGAATATTATCTGAGGGTTAAAACAGCTGYGTCTCCACAAAGCTCTGGGCACAGAGTGCTCCAAACAACCAGGAGAGGCTTGAGAGGCTCTTGCCCATGGCCTGGAGATGCTAAAATGGATCTTTGCCTGACAGTGGAGAAGAACTGTGTGGAGCAAGCAGAAGGGATAATTTGGATGCTGTTTCCAGGGCAATAACAATATAACAGAGTGGGTCATCCCAAGAGTTGGCCYATCATTAAATATCACACAACTCCCCCAGTTTTGCCTCTCCACAGAAATCAAGCTGACCCACTCTGTTCTTTACACCCACACCAGCGTTCAAGAACAGTCGTCAGAAATGGGTTAAAAACGTTTAAAAAGACAATGGCTCAGAGCCAATTGTTGATGTGCTCCTGAATAAAGATGTCAAGAATTCTGCAGAGGATCACACACAGTKCTCACATGACTACCATGGCAATCAAATGATTTTTTCTTCCAATGGTTTGAGAGCGTGTTTTGGGGCTTTACATTTCTGATGCAGTAATTGTTCAAACATAAAAGCACAGGCCATATGGCACTTCCTAGAACACAATTCATTTTCAGTGCAAAGCTGCTATGAATTTAGGTAAATTTTCATGAATATGTAAAAAGGTAATTTTCAAAGATTCACAGACTCTGTTCATAGAAAATATCCTTCTTAGCCAGGCCAGGCATTGACCATCAGGCAATGACTCACATCCTGCACACTCAGGTTGACAGGAATTGCTTTCAGCTCTTCCATATGCAAAGTGAATCAGCATAAAACTTGTCAGATTSCACCAAACTCTAATGCAAGTCACACTCAGAGTTACAACCCTGGACAGCAAATATTAGATCTGTTCCCTCCTTGGTAAAATATTGTTATCATCCTAAGTTTATTATGCAAACAGCTATCATCTTCAGGAAATTTCCCTGAGGTCAGAAACTAAACAGGTACAACACGTTTCAAGTGGTAATGTGTTTAATATCTGAAAATCTTCATTACAAAATCATAATGGTGCTCATAAAGCACTGTAAACCCTCATCCAGCAGAGACAGAGCATCTCTCCAGAGAAGATGTGAGTGCAAAGGCATGAGGAGCTCTATCACAGGACAGCACCACAGCTCTCTGCCTGACCAACCCCAGCTTTGAGGGGAGGGAAAAGTGCAACAGATGTGCTGGGATCCAGGCAAGGAGGCTGGGATAGGATTGGGATACCTCAGACACAGTTTGAGCCTGGCATGGTGTGGACAGATGAGCAGAAATGCTGAAGGTGGAAATAASAGAGAATGAGGAGTGAACATTTGGTTAAAAATAAATAAAAATCGCAGCATTCACATTGGAGGAGCCCAACACAATGCCTTCCTGGAGCAAGATTTATAAGAGAAGAAGGAACTCACGCTGAGAGGTGAACACAGAGACAAGGAAGGGCTGCAAGAGGAATGACAGAGGCACAAGGGGTGAAGAGCAGGGCAGCAGTCAGCAAGTCAGATTACAGGGAGCACAAATCCTGCCACAGGACAAGCAGGAGGATTCAAGGAATGCCTCTTTTCTGAGGACTGGTTCAGGTCCTGGAGGCAGCAGCCGGGCASAGGGATGGGCAGGAAGGAGGAGGGCAGCTCTGGCCACATGGACAGGGGATGCTGCTGGGGTCAGAGGGCATTTGGAGAGGAGACACAGAACAGAAACACCGAGAGGAGCTGTAAATGTGAAAAAACCTCTTCAGGAATAAAAGTGGAAGGTGAACCACCAAAATAGTGCTTCAGACTCTCAAAAAAAAAMCCCAAATAAACAAACAAGGGGGGTGGGGGAAGACAAAGGAACAAAATGAAACAAACAAAMAAAAACAACAAACAAATAAAACCAACCAAATGAAAAGGCTGAGAAATAGTCTATAAATCTATAGAGACTCTGCCAAAACTCACTGTGGTCATTGTACTCAAAATTCTGAGACTATTGAAGCTACATTATTTAAAGTTGGTTTGTAAATAYATTACAAGAAGTTCCTGACAAAGAACAACTTATATTTCCAAATTATTGTTTGAGCATGCAATACCTTCAGTGATTCCACATTGGATTTTTTCCAAAAACTACAAACCTTTTAGTCCCAAACTGTGAAATTAAGACAAGGAGCATGGACACGCTCAGAATAGGGCCCCATGTACACAGAGAGTGACACATTCAGAGCAGCCARAAGAGCATCCTCAGTGGTGGTGAGGATTGTTCTGGGATCTCCTGAAAGTGAGAGAGGTTAAAACTGTGGTTTCACACAGAGGGGAAAGTTCCAGCTCTGAGGTCAGAGGGATGAAAGGACACCCAAATCTGTACCAAATCCAGAGTCAATATCAGCTGGACTGATCCAACAGGCTGACCAAGAGGTCCATCCTTTCTGTGCTCATGAAATGGAGAGATTTTCTCTCATGCACATAACAGTTTTGGCTGTTTTAGGAGAAGTAGAGATTCCAATTGATCTACCTTGCTGCCTGTTCTAAAGAAAYGCAACATCTTTTGCCAGCAGATGAAGAGGTCACCATCTGAAGTCAACCTGCATCTTTGGGCTGCTTCAATTCAAACTAGACTACCGTATTTTATATTTTTTTCAGCATTTTACTGGAGCCAGTATCAAAGAGGAAACTACAGACAGGCACTTATTTGGCTCTGCTCACATCTTTTCATCAGCAGATTTCGGTGCTGATCAAGATTTCATTCAAAGCAGTCCCTCATCTGGTCCAGGCTGATAAACTGCCCGCATGTTCTGGATCCCTAAATCACAGGAACGTTTGACAAGGCTTCAAAGTCACTTCTTATGCTGTTCTAGAAAGTCTGAATTAATTATTTTCCTCCACTGCATAAGAAGAAGTACTAATTCTTAAAGCAGATCCAAAGAGCTATCAGAAGATGAATCACCTAATGAATTACTCAAGTATGTGATTCTCTCGCTTTCTGCTGCAGCTCCCCACATGTTCTATTTCTTTCCCCTTGTGGCTTGTGCAGTACTATAAGCCAAAGCACGAGTCTTTCTATTCCAAAACAACATCACAGAAACCTCAGACAAACATTGCACTTCACCCTGGAGATGGCTCCCACAGCAGACAGTAAACTCCAGGATGCTGCTGAAAYGCTTCCTACAGAAAGTTAAGCCAATCCCAACCATGTAAAGTTCATCCAGCCATACAGAGATGCTTTATGAAGTTTTGTGGTCGTAGCCCATCCAGTTCCAACATGACACACCTGCAGACAGCCACGCAAATCCAGCTGAAATCCCAGAAGGAAACCTRTTTCAGAGGCAGCTCTGAAAACAGTGGCCAAACTCATTGCCTGCCCCAGGTTTACACCTGCAGGCTTAACTAAAATGGTTTTACTCCATCCACCCTCAGCAGTTTCTCCTCATTGAACACAGAAATAGAAGTCAGTTCCCTTGTGCAGAAGGAATAACCATCACCCAGCAGCACCAGCAGACTCTTACCTCCTTCCACAAAGCAGCATAAAAGCAGTGAAATAACTTCAACGGGTTTCAAGAAATATTTACTCTGCGTCCCTATGGAGTTGTGTTTCCCCAGAGGTAATGCAGCTCATTTTTTTTCCTGCAACCACACAGACTGATACAGATATTTGTACTCCAACTACAACATATCAGGTAAAATTAAAATGACTAGTCTCAAGGAGCATTAAAAAAAGCAATGAAATTTATGTCATGAGGGTGCACGGCTTAYAAGGGGCTTCTGCTTAAAAGTGTGACACAACAAAAAAACTCCAATCCCTGTTGGAGCTCCAGAATTGTACCCAGGACCCACTCACCCCATTGTGGTAAACAGTGATCTCAACAGAGCAGGATGGACACAGACAGGGTAAGCAATAATCCAGTTTCTCTGGCAGGGCAGGGATGTCCTCACCCACCTGAAGCCATGGCCCAGTGCTGCCTTGTCACCATGTGTCCCACCAGAGATTATATTCCTCTCCAAGCATTTGAGGTGTCTGTGTCAACAGCCCTTAAACTGTCCCAGCAATAATGAGCCTGCTCAGCTCTGATTTTTCCTTTCCCTTTTCATTAACTGAGCTCACTCGGTGCTGCTTTACCCATTCCAACACAAACTATTCCACAGGAGCTSGGTGCAGGCAGCCCTTGTCACCTGTCAAAGCTGTCAGTGCAGGGGTTGCACCCCGATGGAGCACTGGMATGTCTCATAACACATAACCTTACAATTAACCAAATCTCAGACTTTTTTTAGTAAAGCAAGACTTATTATGATGAAAATTAACTAATTTGCTTTTATATCTCTACTATGGCAAGCTTGCTGCATATTTACAGACCTCTGTCAGCATTTGCAGGCCTCAGTTGTCCTCTGCAAACCATGGGAGTAGCACTGCTGTCTGCAGTCTTTGTCCAGATGTTCTGCTGGTAACCAACCCTCCCTTCCTGTCACAAGAGTGCTTGTTAACAACAGTACACACTTWATTTGTTGTTTTCTGTAGGGCTGCATCCAGACAGTTTGGACAGTTTTCTAGTTTTGCTTCAGCTTTTCTTCTGACAGATACTTTACCTCAAAACTGACAGTGTTTCCCCAAGGTGCAGCACACACAGCCCTGCCTTTGCACTTCCAAGTGGATTTCCCTCCACCCTGGGTTTCACAGAGGCAGCCCCAAAGCTCTTTGCTGCAGCACATCCTTTCTTAAGCCCCCACCTCAGTGACAAACCAAAAAGGGAGACAGGACATGTGCAGGTGCCACCCTTGCGAGTGACTGATCCACAAGAAACTTTTTGTGCATCTTCCCCCTTTCACCCACCCCTCCCACCTCCACATTTACTGCCCTTGATAGATCCTCAGGAAACTTCTCACCCTGCATGGCTTAATCCTGYTCAGGTTTTGCCCTAAAGCCCAATAACTCCCACTGTCTCCAGAACTGTGTTGTACAAATAGGAAATTAATCTCTCCCTCTCAGATGAAAACCAGCTAAAATTGGCACAGCTATCAATTATAAGTGGGAAAAGTGCTAATATGTTTGCCTATAAGTGTATTTTACATCCAGAACTATAAAAGAGGTATTATTATTCCAAAGAACTGTAATTATATTCTCCTGTTTAGCCAGGCAACAGTACCAGTGGCTGGCAAAAGGCCACTGGCACACAGATTATAAAAGGTAGAAAGAATAATGTTGAGGATGGAATGAGGAGAGGACAGGGCAGGCTGTGGGAAATTATGAGCATTTCAGCAAACAGTGAAATGTGGAAAGATACAGAGACAAATTAATAACTGCAAGGGCATCAGCTGAGCACAAGAGCCCTCAGAAATGCACCTGAATGAAAGATACAGCACGGCTGATAGAAGATTATGAAGACACACTTCAGTAAACAATGACCTTAAAGAGATCAAAAAGCTCAACAATGGTGAGGAAAGAGATCTTTTGAAGGAGAGGTGTTAGCCCTCAGACAGTTACATTAGGAGCACAGCCTTTCACAGAGAATTTGTTTCACAGGCTTATTCCAATTTAGAAGGAAGCAGAACTGATGCTCTGGCTGCAATGTCCCACCCCACGAGCCCAGGGACAGTCAGGATGCTCACAGTGCTCTAACAGGCTGTAAAATCTCAGCAGGGCATGAAGACAGAGAAACTGACTCCCTGCACAGAGCAGAACTGAAATTCCCACATACATCTCTTCCATGCAGGTAATCCTTGTGCTGGGTTACACATCGAAATGGAAGACCCCAAAGACCAGAGCTACAGACATAAAAGCAGTTTCAGAGAAGAAATTACTAACAGAGATGTGTCAGCACAGTCTTCCTTTCTTCATTCCTAATCCAAACCTTGTACCACAAAAATCCCAGATGAGTCAGGAGGCCAAAAAGCAATTATTCCCATGTTAAACCTATGCAGGCAYAGCAGAGAGCTATCACCCCGGCTGATTTATATCCTGAGCAGGTGATTGCCACACTCTGCTCCACACCAAGCTGTTCTTTGCCTCCCCTTTGACTCAGCTCCCACTCAGAACATCTTTCCAGCCACCTTGGAGCGAGGGAAAGCTTCATCCCTTACCTGGTTCCGTGCTGCCAGCGGGAGCAGGGACAGGCACAGCGGAGCTTTCTGAGCACAAGGGCCAGCCCACTCATTCTCTGGTGCTCACAAATTCCCTTCTTATCTGGCCTCACTCGCAGATAAAACTAAGCCGCTACATAGAGACAAATCCCAAACACTGACAGCTCGTAAAAGGCTTAGTGCTGAGCGCTGCTATGAAGTATTATTTCATGGCATAATTTGCTTTCCAGAGCAAGCTGCGTTTGGCTGCCAGAGGAGAAGCTGTTGGGGGTTCAGAGAAAGCTCCTGAATCACAGCTGGGGAGGCAGGCACAGCGCAGGGCACTGGGTACAGGCACTGCTGAGAGTGCCAGGAATCTGCCAAACACACAAGAAAAATTCTGTTCACCTGTACAGGAAAGTGAAAAGCCAACAGCATCTTCAAAACACACAGCGTTATGCACCAAGTGTGTGAGGTTCTTTCTGAGCTTCAGGAGTAGCTAAAACCGAGCCCCCCGTGGGAAAAGAAGTTACTTTTGCTTTTGAGCAGCTTGTCAATTCAGTTTGCTGCTTGTGTGAGCACACAGGATGGAATGGARCATGGACACAAGTGAAAACTTAAAAATATCAAGATTTTATTTCAGCATCAGAGCAGACTTGGAGCCTGCAGCTGACTTTACAGACACTGCTTGATTTTCCTTCATAATATTCACAGTAGTGTTTTATGATTTAGCCTTATTTTACCAAATGCTAACACCTAATTTYCAGAAACAGACCCTTTGTAAAATGGATTTTACTAAGCTGATTATTTAATATGTCAACTTTATTTTTTTAATGATACTAAATATTTTCTGCTTTCACATTTCATGGAAAGCCCAGACCATTCATGCCTGCCTCACTGACTGACATCCCCTTCCCAGCAGCTCATCACATCCTCAGGCACATCTGAATAGCCTTCTGTGTCCAGAGGGAGGGGATATTTAGCAGCAACAGATACTTTTGGAACCATTCGTTTCAGAAATTTCCCACCGATTTGACAAATAAATTATAAAGTACCTCCCTWGTTTCAGCAAAGTGCTTCTGATTTGCATTTCTGTAGATAAAAATAGGATTCAGGGGAAAAGTCCACGACAGGCCCAGCTTGAWGCAGTTCCCTGTTTATTCCCAGTGCTCAGTGAGTCACTAATGAAAAGCTTATGGGACAGCCAGCATCTCTGGCCTTTTCTTGAAAGTCCTCCTGGAAACAGAGGCGGTGCCACAARCCTTTGAATCCTCATCTTCCTGCTCACGTCAGTTCTAGACAGAAAGAATCCCAGGCACCAGAGGCTGGACCAGGCTCACACCCATGCAGTGTTCTGGGAAGGTTTCTTTGGGCAGCTCTGGTGCCAGGTTTCCATTCTGCTGCTCTGCCCCGTTTCATTCTCAGCTCGTTCCCATCTGCACAAGCTGTACATCTCATTTTTTGACACTTTTATGTCAGAAATAACCGCAATAAAAAACAAAAGGAGCGAGGAACCTACAGACACCAGGCCATAAATGTCCAGGCTTGTCCTTCTTGTAGGGCTGTGAAATGAGAGAACAGTCGCAGGGATGAAGAGCCAGCAATTTCAAACTGCACATAAAATATCAGCTAATCCACTGGAGCTTTGTGCCAAACACGAGAGGTTGGGACTGGAGCAGGGGTTAAAAGAGGATGGAGCACTGATACCAGCTGACAAGTACATTTAGGTTCCAGCACRCTGAACAAGGCTCTCCAGTGACGACAAGCCCCTGATTTCCTTGCAGGGGATCATTAGTTCAGCCTCAAGCCTGTTCCATCCTTCCCTGCAGGAAGTTTCTTGCTGCTCCCCTTGAAGCAAAGGTCTCCAAGACCAAGCAGGAAAAATCCCATGCCAAGCAGAGATCTGAACCAGCTCAGCCGCTCCCACGCCCCAAAAGCAGCACCCCTCTGTCCCAGAGCCCTCCTGCCAACCCTTTGTCCCAAACTAAGATTACACAAAATCCTCTGAGTCAGAAAACCCTTTCACTGCTGCTTTGGCTGCATGCTGAGAGTGCATCGTGCAGAGTTATTGCAGGCTTCCCTTGGCTTCCCCTTGGAGGCTGTGGGTGTCCCCAGGGCACAGGGGCTGTGTCCCTGGGTACAGGGGCTGTGGGTGTCCCCAGGGTGCAGGGGCTGTGTCCCTGGGTACAGGGGCTGTGGGTGTCCCCAGGGTGCAGGGGCTGTGTCCCTGGGTACAGGGACTGTGAGTGTCCCCAGGGTGCAGGGGCTGTGGGTGTCCCCAGGGTGTAGGGGCTGAGAGTGTCCCTAGGGTGTAGGGCTGTGTCCCCAGGGTGCAGGGGCTGTGGGTGTCCCCAGGGTGCAGGGGCTGTGGGTGTCCCCAGGGTACCTGCAGTGGTCCTGCTCACGGATCCACTGCTCTGCACCCACCCATCATCCTCTGCACACTCCAGCTGGAAACAGGAGGGAAACCAAGGCAGCAAGTGGAAAAAAAAAGACACTGAAAGAATCACCTCAGAGAAGAGCCCCTCAATTTCTCTGATTGCCATCTCTATGACATAACTGGGCATGCTGCGGCAAGACCTGGCTTCCCAAACCAAACCAAACCAAACCAAACCAAACCAAACCAAACCAAACCAAACCAAACCAAACCAAACCAAACCAAACCAAACCAAACCAAACCAAACGTAACCCAAACCAAACCAAACCCAAATCAAACCAAACCCAACTCAAACCAAACCCAACTCAAACCAAACCAAATCATAGCAGCAGCAGCAGCAGCAAAAGCTGCACATGTTCAGGAGCTTTTGACTTGATCATGCTCTCCAGTGGAACCCAGGGATTTTGACTTCTCCCAGTTTCTGGAGAAGCTATCCTGCATCTCATCTCCCAGTCTGTGCCCAATCTATCTGACAGTCCCTTGGCCCCATTGTGTCAGTCTCTCCTTCTCCCATTGCTCATCTTTACATGGGTTTTTCCCAAAAGAATTCCATCTGACATTCCATAACCCACTGCAGTGGCACAACCCCGGGCCCACACTACCCATCGTGGCTGTACAAAGCACAAATAACTATTAAAAAACAGCTCAAGGTCCACTCAAGCCAATGCTTTGCCACATGCAGCTCCCTTCTGAGGCTCAGATTCACCACCACCTCTCCTCCTGATGCACAGCATAGCCTTGCTGAAGCTATTCTTCCACTGCCTTTTAAAACTGAAACCAGTAAAATTAATTTCATTAGATTTGCAAGGTATGTAAGAGACACTATATTTYCTTTTATTATCTTAATCTGCAATTTTCTGATTGTTCCCTCATCAAAAGAACATAGTTACTACAGTGCATGATAATTTAGAACACATTTGTCTTTATTAAAAAAATAATAAAAAGGAAAGCCTAAAATAAGCTGAGGCTGCAACAAAATGTAGTGGATTCTGGCTCACCTCTTGAAAGGACTGAAGCATTTTTATCAGCTGCCTGAGTTAATGAAAAAAGCCCAAAGGTGGCTGCAGGTGGTTATGAATGGAAAGCTCTTCCTCTCCCCAGGGCTCACTGAATAGTTTAAATACTCAGCTTAAAACAGTAGAGGAATGCTTTTTGATACTTAAAAAAGAGATTATCCTCTTCAGTACTCCTTTTTCATATTTGTGCAAAAACAAAAATCAAGAAGCAGCTCTGAAGTGCTTGCTGTCTGTTCTGTGACTAGAGAGGACTGATGGCCCTGCTCATTGCAGGGCACTTGGGCAGGATGATCTTTAAAGGTCCCTTTCAACCCAAACTGTTCTATGATTCCATGTTCTGCATTGCTCTTAAAGCAATCTGTCTCTCTTCCTGGAGATAAAAATGTGCTTCAGAAAAAAAAATGCAGAGAAAATGAAGTCACCTGTATTTTTGGCTTCATTGCCCGAAACGAAACTGCTCCACTTACATCCAAATCAGACAAGAGAGAAAATTTGAAAGTAACCCAGAATTAGGGCCTTGGCATTCAGACTGTGAACAGAGGCAGAGTTGGATTGTTTGCAAAGAAAAAGCTTGAGGATACCAACACCAGCCAGCCATCACGAGCTTACTCGGGTACACAGAGCAGAGCAGGGCAGCCTGTTTGCGCCTGCAAATGTCCCTGAATTTTGGTGACATAAGTCTGGTTAAAACTAGCATGAGGTTGTACCTTCAACCCTAACGAAAGTCAGATTTCAATCCTTAAATGTCATTTTGCTTTGTGGCTCACAGCTTACCAGAGATTTAGCAAGAGAAGCAAACAGTCACACAGCATAATGTACCCAGAGGAGTTGCTCTGATAAGGTGAGACCCCTCAGAAAAATGACATTATCAAGATCTAAAGTTAATGACAGGTTACCAAGCCCTTCACAGGTTTTTTGGGCCTTTTCCAAGTAAGGAACCCAACAGGAGCTCAGCACTGAACTCTTCCTCCCACCAGCTGAGCCAAACCACAAGGCAGTACTTCCATGACAAAGGATATGTAGTAACAATTAGCTATTATGTTCGAATCTGGAACTCCTGGCTTTTAGCAGCTCTGTTTCTGGAGGATTCCCACCTGCCCTTTGCAGGTGATGCACTGATAGCTGTGATTTTCTCAAGCTGCAGGCATGGCCAGGTCAAAGCTCCGTGTAGCAGATTCTTCTGATCCAGACCTCAGCAGCACGGAGAACACTGGCCTTTCACTCTGCTGTGGATTTAGAGTATCCCAGCAAGAAATCTCAGAACCAGTGAGCCCTGTCTGCTAAGTCTTGGAGCTGAGGACATTAGAAATCCAGCCCAAAAAAGTTTCCCTGTAAGGGAAGGAGCACAGCCAGTCTTGAGACAGCCACAGAGCCCTTCAGGCATCTCAGTTGTTTAGCATTTTTCTCATTCTCCTTGTTAAAACACTGCTTTAAAAATATTTGGTGTGTCTGGAAGCTAGGAGCATAATCTTAATCCTTCCCTCCATCATTAATTCACTCAATCATGACTTCCCCTGGTTCGCAATCAACGTTTTGCCCTGGTAGCTCAATGTCAATTGTGCTATTAGGACAGCAGCTGGGAGCCAGAGCCCCTCTGTAGCACTGATTCCATGTCTGAGTGCAGGGAAAGGAAAAAAGRCAGAATCTGCTGCAGGGTTAAAACCAGAGCCAACAGCAGGTGGGGAGACAGAGGAAAGAGATAATAAAAATATAGACATGTATAATTCTTCTCCAATCAGAAACAGCAATCACAGCTCACCACCTGCTCTTAATGCTCTTTTTCAGTGGACCAAGTCATCAGAGCAGTTTGCAGATAAACACAATTAGTTGTTTAGTTTAGGCATCCACAGAGATTAGGGGGCTGCAGAGATTACTGTGCAAAGAGAGCACAACRCACACGTGTGGACACAGCAATCACACAGTGGATGCTGAATGCTCTAAGGGGATTGCAGAAAGGAATTAGAATATATAAGAGACAAAAAAAATGGAGAAAATTAATMAAAGAAGAATAGAGAGATGAATGCCAGGCAAGCTACAGGGGTTTATCTCTTCCCATTCCYGGAAAAGCCACTCAATGGAACTGATTAAATCATCTCCCTAATCAGAACAGGAAGAAACCCACTGACATACAGATATGCCTTTTATGCAGCAGAAGACAGACCAAAAGGTCTTTTCTCATCTCCAGTTCTGATGATAAATGTAAATTATATAAATTATTTAGCACCTGAACATTTGTGCTATAAGAATCATGAGCACAATCCCAACAGWTAAGTTGAAGTCCTGTGAGAGAATCATTTGGAACTGGCCAGGTGTCCCTGCACACAAAGCTGTAGCCCTCCCTCTCATATCCTGAGCTTGAGAGCAAACCTGCCACCTCCTTTTAGGCCATGGAGTTTTTATTTTCATTCTTCCTGTTTAGCAAGAGGGAACCATGTTGCTAGGGTAGCTTTCTTTAGGAAATAAAACATTGAAAGATGCCTTTTTGAACCCAACAGGTTTTCCAGACACATTCCTTTTGCTTTCACTGGAGAACTACCACCACGTCAACCTCAATTTGTTCATTCACARACATATTGCTAAGCTATTATTCATATGCTGGGAAATATTTTGCTAGATGGCAAGTCTGTCAAACAACAGTAATAACTCTTGTTTGCAACAGCTAGGACACATGAAGCATAATCCCAAATAGAAACTGTTTATAGGGTTTTCTGTCCTGCTCTTGTCAATCACTACATACCAGACTGGTTAGTGCTTTGACTTGTTTCTGTTTTCCTTTGAATGTTTTCACTCTTTTAAGCCTGTTTTCAGACACAGTTGACATTGTTCTGAATTCACCTCTTTATATTTTCCTTATGGTTTTGCAGAAATATCTCAAAAATAACTGCAGGTTGCTTCTGGCATTCAAACCCCTGCTCTGGCTCACAACAGTTTCAGTGCATCATTTTGTCTTGGCCATAATCTAACTTCTTAATGACATTTTTTCTTCAAATAACTGTGGGTGCTTCTATCTGTTCCTTCTCCAAAGCTGTCAGTCAGGTTTAAACCTCTCTGCTCTTACATTTGGTAGAAGACAACCTGAAAGTTTCACACCAAATTCAATTTGTATTTATCTCACCTTTTCCAARTCTGGCATTAATGAAGAGCCAGAAGTCATTTAGAGTTTTAATTACAGACACAAACACAATTTAAAAGAAGTTACTGTCTGGGTGCAGTGAGGGCTGGGGTCCCTGGGTGCCCGGGCAGTCCTCACCAGCCCATCCAGGGGTCAGGGCAGGTTTGGGGTGTGCCAGCCCAGGGCATCAGACACCTCTGAGCAAACAGGGATGAACTCAGTGGGACATCAGCCCACAGGTGGTTGGAGACACAAGGGGAGGGTCATGACCAGGATTTCTCTTGCCCCTTTCCCCTCCTTGCTGGACCCTGTCCCCTGATTTTACTGAGGAGATATCCCAGGGAGTCCTGCCCKCCACAGAATTTGTGCCACACCCTTTCCATCCCTCTCATGGTTTAGAACTCTCTCCCAGTGCTCAAACATGTCCTACAGGGCACARATATGCTCCCACCACGCAGGGAAACATTTCATCCCATGCTGCACACAGATCTGGCACACACATCATCCCCWGCCTTGCATGTGCTGCTGAGTGAGCTCAAAGACGTGGCATTACTAAAGGGTGAGCAGCTTTTGTTTGAGCTCATCTAGAATTAATCAAGATGTAGGCATCACTTGTGTACAAACCCCCTTTTCCTGAAGCCATCTGCACAATGACATTAAGAATGGCAAGTGAGCTACTGACAAACCATCTGATTTGCATTTGTGGTTACTGCAGACAAGAAACTGTTGGGCTACAAGTGAGATCCAGAGCTGCTTTTTCTCTCTGGTGTCAGCTCGAGAGAAAAACRCACCAAGAGCCAGTGAGGAAGCACTGGAGATCTGTGTAGGAAAAAAGAAACTAGACCTGAATACTGAATTAATTCAGATACACAAACACTTCACAGAGCACACTCCAGTCATCCACAAGACCTTAAATTGTGTATTAGGTCARACCTTAAAAGGAGAAGGGGGGGAGGGGAAATACAACTGACTAATTTGTGATGACATACACCAGCAAAAACATGGGGCATCATCAGTGCAGTCCTGACTTTGCCAGCCAGCACTCCCAGGATTTTCTGCCCCAGCAGACTGCTGCCACTTCCTCTCCCTCCCAGGTCTCTGTGCCTTCCCATGATGAGTAGCAAAGTGGCTGCTGGTATTTCATTTAGGGCAATACCAAACTGGGCTGCCATTAATGAAAACCAAAACCACTGAGCTTGTTACCCAAAAAAGGCTATCTCTCTATAACATTTAAATGTTCTGTTTATACATGATATCATGCACTGCTTTTCATGATTTCTTTATTCATATACTCCTTTGAATGAGTGTTTAATCCATGGGGTAACTATGCACAAAAATTCAAATTGTAAGTAGTGTTATGGGTTTGGTTCATGCTACATGTCTTTTAACATTCTATTTATTCATCTCCCTGTCTGTACATCCTCCTCCATATAATATCACTGGTGCCTGGTGGAGACTGCAATCCGTTCATAGAGATGCAGATATTCCACTCAGTAATATCTAATATTTTAACTTACCTGCCATGCCCTGTAAGCACACAGGTACAAATTTGGATTTACCTTTTTTTCCATGCCTTTGCAGCTGTGCTTTATCCTACATTACAGCAGTAGGTGACACAGCCCACAAGAGACACTCATTCAATTAATTAAAGGAGATCACTCCCTGCCACTCAGGCACACACAACTTGTCTGCTTTTGTGCACTCACTTGAACGCTCAGAGCCCAGCCCTGCTCTCATTACATTTGGAGTTACAGCAGCAGTAACTCAGCACCTGTCAGTGGAATCACATCACCACACGATGAGAATCTGCCTTTGACCATACACACAGAAACATCACTGCAGTGGTTCTTAAATACATAAAATGCAGGTGGTTTATACTTTAAAGCTAACTTCAGCTGTCACCAGGACAGTTTTGAGCTTCATTTCAACACTGCAGCACCCAAATTTGGCACAGAAAGGACTTCTCAGATGTAAAAAACCAAACACACAGCAATCTTATGCATGTCCAGGGCCACATTTCCAGGGCAATGCAATGTTTTGGTACTTTACGGTCACAATAACTTAAGTTAGTCCAACCTCAGGAAAAATGTTAACATTGGATGAATGAACCCCTTAGGAATTATCTCTTTACCCAAAATATGCTGCAGGTCGTGTGAGCCTGCATGGCTCCTCTTGCCTCAATCAGGAAATATTTCCTGCGAGTTTCCCAGCAGCAGAGCTGACAGCTCMCTGCCATTACAGAGACAGGCAAAGTGTGAGCAGTGGGGAGCACTGGGCTGGGTTTTTGTCAGCCTGACCCTACAGACTGATTATTGCCTCTGGTGGGGATTTCCCATGAGSGTGGTCAGGCTCTAAAAGTTTAATTATGAATTATGGACCCTGGAGATGCAGAGAGGCTGCACTGTCYCCCCATGAATATGAGCAGCTGTGGGAGCAGGGGCCAGCCAGKCAGAGATGCTGTTATCCCATTTTTGTAAATAACCCTTCCTGGTGCCTGGGGTGCTCCACATGGGTGCTCTGATCTGCACAGAGCTGGCCAAAATGTACCCAACTTCAGCAGTGAGTGAGGAGGCAGCACAAAACCTCTGCAGCTGCCCATGAGGGCCCTTTGGAGAGGCAGAGGAGCCTTTGGGCACTCAGAACAGGACACGGGGTGAGCTGGAGGATGCTCATGGGCATATCCAGGAGACCTTTTCTGAGCTGCACACGAGTCACAGCTCCCATCCCTATGGAAAGATACACAGCACTAACCTCCCCTGCCTAACAGAATGGAATAAGCAGGGTAGGATGGGCTAAACCAGCAGCTCAGATAATTGTGCTGGTATGGGAGAGCACAAACAGCAAAAGCAGTGGGTCAAAGGGTCTGATTCAGGGTCTGAGAAGAGTTTTGATTTCTTCTGTCCTGGTTAAAAAAATCACATTGTTACACTTGTGCTTCAGTTGGCTGGTTGCATTTTTTAAAATGCCTTTTAAGCTGAAGAATTTACAGTTCTGATGCTTCCTGTGGGCACTGAAACAGCTCCACAATATGGTGAAACAATGAGGCTCCAGCACAGGGGAGAACAGGCAGATCTCAGGGCCRGGGAGATGGAGTCCCTTGGATGCTGATAAGCAGCAGAAGGTCATCCCAATGTCATCGATTAGTCAGATGCATTTTTGCCATTTCAGACACTGAGGGAGATCAGACTCAGATACAAATCATCCAGTGTCAGAAAACTGCCAAAAAAAAATGCCTTGGCAAATGCCAAACTCTCTGTGCTATGTGCAAACTGGCAGACACTCCAAGTTTCTGCCAACTCATATAATTACTCTTTTAAAAATTAAGAAAAAAAAAAGAAAAAAAATAAATGTCTTGGCCTATTTTTTCCATTTTTTTAAGACAAGAAATCTGCTAGATGCTATCTTTCTCTCAGAGAGCTTGGTGGCATAGGTCTGACACAGACAACCTGAACTAGATGCATTTTTTTTTGCTGTTTTTCTCCCTCAAAAAGCTACTCCTTTTTCATATTCCCAAGGTACAGGCTGCTCCAAAGCTTGGAGATTCGGGGCATAAGATCAGCCATGAGTGAGATGTGCATCTCCTCAAGCAGCTGAAGGTCTACGCGATGAATGATTCACAGCTGTCCTCACCATCGCCTACTCTCTGTCTTCAGAGAAATGAAATCTTGCCTTGGCAAAAAAGAAAAGCAACTGCATTTCTACCTCCTCTTTCAATATTTTTAAACTTTTCTTTCATTCCTGTTGGAAATTAGATGTTTTAAGAATAGGCTTAAAAACAAGGTTAAAAAAAGAGCATGCAAATACATTTGCACATCATGAGCAATTGCTGAGGTACTTTCATGGCTTTTTTTTTTTGTTTATTCCCATACAGGAAACATACTGAAAAAATTTTTCAAAATGAAAAGCAATGAAGTCTCACTGAGGTATTTCATGTTTTTCCAYTGGGGGATAAAAACACGAATGAAAGTCAGAATTTTGTCAGTATTCAGAAAAATGTAGTATGTCCTTGAAAACTTCGGACACAGTAAACTGGATTTAGCAGCAGGATCAAAACACAGCAGCAGAATACAAAACCAAAGGTGGTTAAAACCCAAACCACATGTAAGGAAACAACCCAACCCATTTGACGATTGAACCCTGATGCCATCACTTCTCCTCCCTTCAGTGGAGTAACAGGGAGAGCAAAGGAGAAACATCTGCATCCCAATCTAGATTTGTGCATGAGTGTCACTGCACATCCAGCAGAGAGAAATGCAGCCTGTCCCGTGCCAAGGACAGTGTYCCAGACACAGAAAACAGTCTGCAGTGGCCAGAGCTGCTCCTCCAGCTGCCCTCACAGAGCCCAGCCCAGGGATGGGCAGTTTGGGCAGGCAGAGCTGAGTTGAGAGCTGGGCAGGGACGTTCCACAGCTCCAGAGGGACAGCAGGAGGAGAGAACTCTGGAGTTGATGGTTCCCTGGGAGGTTCCAGGAGAGGATCTCASCAGAGCCCCTCAGTCATTCAGGGAGGACTGACTGCTGCTCCTGTGCATCAGCCTGCTCAAATGGAAGGAGACAAGCAGGAAAGAAAGGCTTAGAAAAGGAACAAGTGGAAAAGAACATCAATATACTCCACCATTTTCTAGACTAGTGGGGAACAATCCTCCAAAAGCTGTGACTGGTGCTCAGTCAGAAATAGGCTTTTAACTGAAGGTAGTTTTTCTATCCCCCAAAAGACAAAAAACACCTGTCTTGTGTTAGCCTGAGAAACAGGAACACCAAGGAATTGCAACACCAACAAGAGCTTCACTCAGAAGAGGWAAAGTTACTCCTACACTTCAGTGGAACTGTGTGTGCCCTGCAGGTGAGAGATCAGAGCTCTGCACATTGTGACTCCACAGTGGCAAAGCTTCCTCACATATTTCTGCATCTTTAAGTTGAGGGCACTTATTTTGCTGCACAATTGAATCAGTAAACAGGCTAAATGGATACAATTCCCTAGAGTGATGGTGGTGKTTTTTTCCCTTCTTGTAATTTATGCTTTAAATATCGCTACTTATTCAAGGACTCCCTTTAACCAAGGAGAAACTAAAATACATAACCAAACACTCATCCCAGAACATTTGAAGTGTCATAGGAAATGCTGTTATATTGCCATAATTAGTCATAATCATGAACTCCCACATTCATCATGTTTCTCAATACGTTTCTGTGCTACCTCAGTCACCAACATGTACCAGGGCTCCACTTSCAAGCATTTCACAAACACAAGCCACGATGACTGTCCTTGTTCCCAGTTTCCAGTTCACTAAACACAAGCCTCTCCTGCTTTATCCCCCTTGGCACAGCTCCTCAAGCCATTGGATTTTTGGCTTTTTGCTGGTATTTCTGGGTGCCATCCCTAACTCAGACCCCCACACTCACTCTCAGCCTCACCTTGGGCTGAGAGGGAATTCTGCAGCCYGTGCCAGAAAGTTGCTTTAAAATTCACTGGGCAAGTAGCTCTCCACTGTCACTGCAAAAAGAATTACTATGCAGTAATTGTGTTTGAGGGCACTGCTAGCAAAGTGTTCCTGCACAGAACTACTTGTCATAATTTCTGCTTTTATTCCTATGGCAGATATATTTGAAGAAGGCGCCCATTTTTAATGCAAGAATTTAAACAAAGGAAAAATTATCTGGAGGCAAGTTTCACATGCAGAAAATTAAGAATTTTAACAGCACTGAAAAGAGGCCTTGAAATCTGAATGTTCTGTGATTTGTATCTTTTTCCCGTTACTGGAACCAGTAAAGCCTCAGAACCTCAAATTAAACAATTGAACCCACAATTTAATTGCTGGCCTGCATCTCTGGAAAACTCCATTCAGCTTTTCTCTTGGCTACCTACTCCCTAACAGCAGGGACACTTAATAGTTCAGTGTTATTACCGCAGGTGCTTGTTCAGTGTTTCTGCTGACATGATTCACAGACGTGCACACACACAAAGTCCTTTCAGAAGGGTAATTTTTGTGGTGGAGCACTCCCACAGAGCAGGAAGCTCTTCAGACCTCACCCACAGGCAGGGAGCACCTTCCCCCTCACAGTGCTATCTTTCTGCTAGTGCAGGTAGCTGTTGGCAGTTCAGCTGGGTAATTTTTCCTTCAGGCAAAGTAGTGTTGAAATTAAACCAAAGCAAGGAAAACCAGCAAAAAGCCAAAAATCCAACAAGAAAAGGACTTAAAAAAAAAAAAAAGCCAAAATACTAAACACCCACCAAAACAAAATATTATCTTCTTTTTGATTTTTTTTTCATTTGTGCCAGTATTTGGAGTGAGCACTTCTATTCATATAAAAGGCAAATAGCAGCCACCTGTTGCATTCATTTGTCAAGTGAACTGAGATAGAAATATTTGMKTTGTTTTCCAYGGCATTTTGATGCTCCAATCACCAKAAATAARACAAGAGCYCATAAGAGGTGTAGCTGCAATATAAAGGCAATGCAGAGGTGAATTTGAACTCACCAAAGGACTCACTAAACCAGTCCTTCATTTCTAGAACATCCCCCAGGGAACAGCAGGCTCACCACCGTCACCCCCAGCCACACAGATGTGGTTTGGAGCAGTTTTTGGCAGAAGGATGGGATGCAGAGCAGCTCTGTCCCTTCAAATGAGCTCTCCCAGCCCTTCACACTGGCAAATCCGGTTTTTGTGCAGTGCACTGTTCAATAGTGTGGAGCATCAAGACAAATCTCTTGCTAATGCATAGGTTTGACATTTTCAGATGTATTCAGACGTATTACCCATAAAATGGCTCTAACACAATAAAGGACATAATCAGAATTGTCTGTTCCCAGGATGTTTGGCACTTCATAACTCAGATGCATTTAACTCAATAGCTCTCATACATTTGGATAATTTGCTGTGGTAATGTATAATCTTGCCTAGAGGATTCATACCTTCAGAAATTTAATAAATTCAATAGAAACCTGCATAGCCCACATTTACTAGTCATCATTCCATTTAAAAAGCCCACCCCAGAGTGGCAGCACTGCATGATCTCATCATCTTTCTGCAAGGTAGGGATGATCAGACAGCATTTTACTGCAGGTTTCACCACCCCCCAGGTGGAAGTGGTGGCTCATCCTATTGCCTTCAAACATTTCCAGGCCACTCCAGGCCAGAGGCAGCAGGGATCACTTTAGGCTCACAGCTCCAGGTAAAATGCACATTCCAGCTCTCTCCAGAGCAGTCAGAGAAGGAGGTCAGAGACAGAAAGAGAAAGAAATCAAATACCTGCTCACCTCTACACTCAAGTCAGGGCCAAAAGACAGGAAACAAAAAAAGGGAAAAAATACCAGTCAGTGCCTCATCCTCCTACAGGACTGCAATTTTCAAGGCAATCTCGGCACCGCTCTCAAGTGGTGCAATCACCATCTCTGGAGCTTCAAAATGCGTGGATGTGGCATTTGAAGACATGGGTTAGCAGTGGACAAGGCTGTGTTACACCAACAGCAGGCTTGATGATCTTAGAGATCTTTTCCAGCCTTAAGAATTCCAGGAGTCTGTGAATTCAATTCCTGAGCCAGCAGCAGGGCATCAGTCCAGTCTCTGCCTGTGCAGATTCACTTCCAAATGAGTCTCATCTGCAGATCTCTGGCATAGGACAGGRTGGGGGCACCCCAACTTTCTTAACAGTGCTCCATACCCACTCCTTTAAACAACAAATCCTCTCTGCAGAGACCTTGTGGAGGGTACGAGCTGAGGGAGGTGCTGTGTGAAAAAWTCAGAAGGTCCAGGACCTGCAAAGTCCCAAAGTGCACCAAAGTCCCCACCAAATGTCTTCCCATGCCTATCAAAATCCAGCTTGCCACCTCATAATTCAAGTTCCTGCCTGCTGCTAAATAAATATCTAAAAGTAGAAACCCTCRGAACCACRRAGTCACAGCATGGTTTGGGTTGGCAGCGACCTGAAAAAGCACCTCATGTCAAACTCCCTGCTGAGGGCAGGGACACTTTCYAGTRGCCCAGGTYTCTCAGGGCCCCATCCAATCTGSCCTTGAAYAATTCCAGAGGTGGGGCATCCACATTTTGTTTGGTCAGTCTGTTCCTGGCCCCACCACCCTCCCAGGGAGGAGTTTCTTCCTAACATCTGACCTAAACCTGCTCTCTATCAGCTTAAAGCCATTCCCCCTTTGCTTTCACTCGATGCCCTTGTCAGTAGTCCCTCTCCAGTTCTCTCAGAACCCCATTAGGTACTGGGAGGTTTTCTAAGCTCTTCCTGGAGCCTTCTCCAGGCTGAACAGTCCCAAGTCTCCCAGGAGAGGGGTTCCATCCCTCTGAACAGATTTGTGGCTGCTCTGGGCTCACACAGCAGCACATCTGCTCCMGGTGTCAGGCTGCAGCTGCCCAGCTCTGAAACTCCTTGGCAGCTCCTGCCCTTAGGAGGATCCCTGTGCCTCTGGCACAGCAAAGCTAAGCTCCTTCTGAATTTGAGACAATCAGTCTAAAAGTTTCAGTCTAAGAAGAACATGATCCYGTAAAGAGAGCCACAAATTCAGGTCTCATCAGTGCTTTAATTACACTGGGTTATTTGCCTTGTTGTTTGCAGATTTACCAGTATGAGATAATTGCACTTATAGGAAAGCAACACTTAGAGTTGGAAACACTCACAGGAACAGAATCTATAATGCCAAAATCCACCTAGACAGTGCTGTTTTATTTCATTTTATTTCATTTATTTCATGCAGACGGCATGGGATCTTCCTCTCTGAGATTTTCCCAGCACAACAGTGCCCCAGACTGTTCCCATCATCTCTGGGCACAGGATTCCTGCCCTCAGTGCCAGTCTGGGTGGTGACCTGAGGCCATCAGTGCTGGCCAAGGTGCTGTGCTGAGCCCTTGGAACCTGCACCAGCTCTCGCAGAAAGAAAACTGCAGCAGGGGCTGGCTGCTGTGAGAACCTGAGATGGAGAACTGATGGAAGAAAAACAATATTATCCTTGCAGAATGATACAAATATTATAAATTCCACCCTCTCATAGCAAAGCCAGAGGGAAAAGCACTCACACATCCAAAACAGGCCTGAAAGGGTGCTGTTCCCTGTGTCTAAGCCCTCTGTCAGACAACTCACACGTTTTCAAAATGTGCAGGGCTAGACAAACTAGTCTATTGTAGATAGACTTCTTTGTTTCATGAAGCCCTTGTTCATTTATTATGAAATAGATATAAAAGAGTCTTAGAAAAGGATTTCCTTGAAGATGTTTCTGACAAATTATTACGCTTCTGAAGAGCCCTGACAGCATTCATTGATCACTAAGCTCTTTTTTAGTATTTCCTCAAGTATTCATCTCTTTCCTTACTGTGATTTCTATTTTGAAGATGCAAGTGATGATGTTTTTAGGGTGAGCTGGCACACCAATAACTCATTTATCTGTATACTTCACTCATTCTACTGCATCTTAGCACAGAAAAACATGGGCTTTTATTTTCTTTAGGTATTAAAGATTATATATGCAAACAGCAACAAAGCTAAGAGCAGAAGTCCCTGAATATGCTGTAATTATATATGTAAACAGCATCAAAGCTAACAGTAGAAATCACCRAGCACGAGGCCATCTGCTGCAATGAATTTTCAGAGCATCAGAGGATGTAAAATGTTGCTTTGTCATAAATTTCCATGAATTCTCTTACAGCAAGACCTTCTGTTTCTGTCCAGCATCTCCTTGTGCAGGAGAAGAATCCCTATTCATCTCACATGCCAGGCAGATGATATTTCTCAAGACAGGTTGAACACTCAGGGTCTGCTACAAAATCTCACGCAATACAACAAAATAGGGTAAGAAATGCAGAATAAAACTATATCAATGGGAAGATAGCTTAGAAGAATATAATTGCACAGGCTAGAATTTAGCAAGAGTACTCGTATTGGCACATTACTATCAGGGTTTGTGGTTAACAGCACCAGAGAATATCCCAAAAGCTGTGATAACWGCCCAGTGCTGGGGTCTCAGGTTTTGCTGTTTTCCAGAAGGAATCAGTGTGTGACCCCTCTGTGCCAGGGCCCTTGCTGCTTCCCCCAAACCGTGGGTTCAGTCGAGGCTCCACCACCCTCCAGCCTTCCTCAAAGCTCCTTTTTCACTCCARGGCTGCAGCCAGCACGCAGGTTCATCCTCCTGCTGGGTGTCACACAGCACACTGGAACTGTGTCATTCAGGGAGAGGTAATGTGCACCAATTACTGTGACAGACACCGAGAGATTGACCTGCTCCGTGCATTAATACAGTGCCTGTTCATTTCTAAAAGAGGCAGTTCAGAGTCATTGCTCCTGCTGCATACTCCAATCTCCGAGTTAATTCATTCCACAGTTTTAAGTGCAACAGATAAGACATGTAAAAATCAAATCTGAAGAACTTATTTTTGATTCTATAGCAACAAGCTGTTTTCTTCATAGTAAACATCCTGCAAGAAAATTACTTGCCTCTTTTTTTCCTTGAGACTTCAACGCAGAGAATTGCTTTCTGACTTGAATTTTGCATGACAAGTTTCAGATGTATTTGAATTTATAAGGCCAAACAAACAACTCCTGAAAACAGTGATTTAAAGTTTAAACACCAGCCTTATGAAATAGATGATGTGGTTAGATTAGTTTTCCAGAAGTTATAAGATATAGCATATTCAGTTTAAAATGTCTTAAACTGTGACATGGGGACAAATATCTGCATTTCTGGAAGGTGATACAATTGCCTTGTTCTCACTGGCTCAAACACACTAAGAATTTAGTTTCCTATTACTCAAAACTGTAATTTTTAATTTGCAGCAAAAAAAACAATAATTGCATCAACTAATTAGCAGCAATGAATGTCTCAGCAGGTGCAAGCCTYCTCGGTACCTCCCTCCAATTTCCCATCACATCCTTTTCCCCGCTCAGTGGCTCCCCAGAGGGGAGCTCCCCACAGTGCCCGGGAGGATCAAGCTCTGGGGCGGTCACTACACATGGGGTGGCAGCAGCAGCTGCTCAACAAAACAAAATTACAGTCCAGGGAACTCTGTTATGAAAAATATTCCATATTTAATAACACACTCAGGCTCAATACCCTCCAATTTTCTGTGCAAGCTCTGGAGTCCTGACCAACAATCCTGTGATGCCAGCAGATGCTGGGGGGCAGCCCGCAAGTTTCTTCCCATTACAACTACTCTGTATTTCCTAATTCAAGAGATTTTTCTCTTTCAGGACCTACACTAGAGAGGTTTCCTTACTACTTACAGTAAAATACATGCCACATGCAAAATGCTGCGAGTTTATTTACTTCTAACCAGTTGTTGTATGAAATATGAGATTAAAACACCTCTTCTTCTACAGAAAGCACAAAGAACAAAGCTTGATTGGCATAAAAAGAATTTCCTGGGAAGGAGGAATTTCTCTTGAGCTTCCAGTGCTGTACCCAGGAGGAGATAATGTGAGCAAGCCCCTGAGTCAGGCAGGATCCCTAAATGACAGCACTGGATGTCCAGTGCCATGGGGCACAGCTGCCTCTGTGATGGGCTGGATATTGGTCACCCTTCCTCCCGAAAAAGTGAAGTGTCCTTAGTACAGAGAATGTGGGGACTGGATGATTTAGGAAATGTGAGTTTGATTCTGGCACTTACTTATTAAAGGCCACTAATTAAAAAAGGAAAAAAAGATGCTGCACAACTTTGAAACCAGGGGTTTGTAAATTGGCCTTTTGGGTATCTTCTCAAGCTGGGAAGCACCAAGCCCAGCACACACAATGAACAAGAGATCAACACTGGGGAGGATCTCACATTCAGAGCTTGGCTTCTGGGCTGGGCCAACACATTCTGCATTTCTTCTGTGCCTGGAGCCTAAATCAGATTTATACTGCGTTACCTGCTCATCACAGCAGCTGTCCTGAGCACTGAGAGCCAGCTCAAGGAGCCACCAGAGACAGCAGTCACCCTGCACATCCACATCCTGCATTCTGTGTCTGCAGCAATAACAGGAAGAGCAGACCTCCCTTGAGTTTCAACAGCTGCATTCATAACTCGTGCTTTTGGCAAAGCAAGCGAGGCTGAGAATCAATGTAAAAATCTCAGCTCAAGAATCAATAGAGTGTAAATCTCAGCCTTTTGCTCCTGGGATGATGCTTACTTGATGTTTTTTTAAGTATTCTTGTTAATAGGTGGATTTAATTGTATGAGCATTGCAGCTATTGCACTTTATAAGCTTTATCCACTGGTTTTGTGGACTTGCATTCATGTTTATCTGGGTAAATAAAGCTGAAATTTAGTCAGGATCACAAGACATGTTCTGATGAACRATTGTCATTCTTATCAAATGTAAATTGCACAGAGAGTGGTTGACTCAAGAAACTCATTGCAATTAATTACTATGATCATTGTTATTTTAAAATTAATTTTGAAAAGATCCATTATTGGTAAGCACCATTAATTTGTTCTATTCTCCTGACTGTTTTTATGGGACACTGAAATTATATATGCCATAAAAATTGTTCATTTTAAAGTGTTATTAAAACTTAATACAATGACAGTAAAATTATCCATGCTATAGAATGTGTCCTTTGTTACCAAAAACTGGTAAATTGCTAAATAAATAACAGGCTCAGTGAGAAGGAAAGCAAATTTTTACTGCATAGGAATTGATCTACTTTACATTCTACTTCYCCTAGGACACAGAAATGAGGGGTACAATGTATTAAAGTTACATTTTTTTGCAGGTACATAGAAGCTCATATTGGAAATCTCTATTTTGTGTTAATATTTCCCCAGAAGTCCCACAAACAGACAATGATCTTGTGATGAGGCAATGCCAATGTATCTGGGGGGATATCCAGATTATTTTCCTGTATCTGCTTTAAAATAAACCAAACTGGGAATTCTGGTTGCAGAGAATGACTCAGAGCTGGATTATCCATGCATTCTCATTTGTCCACGCAGAGAGAGCAAATGAGCACATCACACATSTGCTCCAGCAGCAGCAGCCCCTCTGTTCCAAAGGAAACCTCAGGATCAGGCACAGCTCAGCCACCTCCCTAAATTGAGAGGCAATTGCCTGCTGGCAAAGCGTTCAGAGGTCAATAATGCTGCCAAATACAAGCAATGCCAGGGGAATACTTCTCCCAGCATTCAAGGCAGGAGTACATTTAAGAGCTACTGTGGGGCTGAGTGCAGGTGTCTGTAGGGGATGTTACTGAAAGAATAAGCAAGRGCTCTGTCCCAGAAAATGTGCATTATTAATATAAATTAACCTTAAACTGAGGAGGGGTGGAATGTRCTGGGTTTGTGCKGTCAGGTTTTGGTAGCAGGAGGTGATGGGGAGGAGACCATAGATGGGGCTTCTCTGAAAAGAGAAAAGTGGAAATAAAGCAGAGTCCATGAGGAAGGGAGGGGTCAGGGTGGAGGTGTTGTTACATTTGCTTTCATTTCTCATTACCCTGGTCYGATTTGATTGGTAATTAATTAAACTAATCTGAGTGTTCTGCCCATGACARTAACTGCTGAGTGATCTCCYTGTCCTTACCTCCACCCACCAGCCTTTTGTTGTGTTTTCTCTSCCCTTGCACTTGAGAGGGAGGTGACAGCAGCTTTGATGGGTACCTGACCCCAGCCAGAGTCAAATCTCTCTGGTCCCAGCGCTAAAACCACAGTGGTACCAGACCTTTGCTGATAAGAGAGGAGGAAAATGGAGATTTTATGAAAATCTTTCAACATAATATATATAATCAACAAAATATATCAACATATATTTATATAATATATCAACACGTGCCCAAACTCATAGCATCAGTCTCCCAATGCTTGTTGATTCTCTTGGCAATTGTCCCTTTTACTTGCATTTAACCAGGTCTTCTGCAAGGCTSCCACATCAACACAGGATTTAGGTCCCTCTAAAGAATTTCTTTGCCTTCACAAACAAGAGGTTGCACTAATAGATTTTCCCACCTTTCCTTTTATTTTTAATAACCTGTGGAGAGGAGCCTAGGGTGTACTCCAGGAAGCACTGGGGCTATTTATTCCACCAGATAAATTGATTCCTAATGATCCAACTTCAAATAAACTACAGGAACACTCACACTACTCCAGACACTGACACAGTACCTTTTTTTCTCAACAGGGCTGCGAGGCTGCTCTAGAGCTGCTGTGACTGTGAAGATGAGCAAGTTGGTTTCACATGGGGATGCTACAGGCAAACCTGGTTGCTACAACCTGTTCAGAGGAGCTTAGTGATGCTACTACATCTATCCATAATATCCATTTCAGTGAGAAAAGCCTTTTCTGCAGAATTACTTTGTCCCACTTTGCTCCTTGTGGAGCAGAGATCTCACACCCACTGGCAGCTCCTGCCAGGCTGCTCCTACCCAGGGTCTCAAGCTTTATTTTGCACGGTCACCACCCAAACACATCAGAAACACCAAAAGGAAACTTAGCAGCAAATAAAGGAACAGTAGATATTGAAGGTATCTAATGAGGCCCAGACTCAGACCTCTGAGATCTAAATGGAAGTGGAAAGATGAGAAGGTTTAAGGAGAAAAAAAAAATACAAACTCTTTCTGTGCTAATACACAAATGGAGTAAAGAGGACAAATTGAAAGTGAACACTTACTATATTTCTCTGAAGTCCTAAGTGATTTTATAAAACTTGTTTTCAGTCAAAATGAAGACATTTTCAGCTCTCAAAGAATATCTGATTAATACATTTCAGCTGTTGTATTTTCCAGCTGAACACAATAAGCAAAGACAAGAGAAAAATCAGTTTAATTAAATATAGCAGAGTTATTGCTGAGCAATCGAAAATGAAAATAATTTGTCTAGTAAACATGATGCTCAAAACCAAAACAAAATGCTAATAAGTTATTGTTCATGATGATCTATCCCTCATTAGCAATCAAAAAAATATAAACTTAATAGTTATTTAAGTTATTGCACCACTTCAAAGGTATCATCAGCTCCTCAGCAAACATCTTCTGCTGTGCATACCCATACACTCAGCATCACTTTAACTTGACAGAATTTCCCCAAAATGTAGATTTCTTGCAAGCAAAGCCAAGCATTTTTGTAACAGACTAGAAAGAAAAACTTAAGAAACTGAAAATCAGTATTTGATAAACTTATAACTTTATTCCCCAAGTTCTTTTTTACAGAATGAGATGGAAAGAGATTCCTCAGCATACCACAAGTGACACATTTTAAACAGAGCAAGGATAAAGCATTTTGAGAATTTAATACCTCACAAAAGCATGTGGCTCACTGTTTTATTTTTCACCTAAAAAATAGCATTCCTGTGATCAGGGTGTATTCAATACAGTGCTGGATGCAGGTGCTTATATCAACTGGATTTTTCAATGTATTAAATGATGGGAGAGAAAGAGAATCTTAGGAAAGAATGGAGGAATGAAGTACAATTTAAAATAGATAGTAGACATTCCAAACTGGGATTTCTTTTCTTTTATTAGTGTGCTAATTTATGTTAATATCAAGAAGAGGAGACTCCTCACTAAGGAATTTAATAAGAAAGTAATGATCTGAAAAATAATAAAGCAAAATACATACAGATCCTGCACTGTAATTCCTGATGGCTGGGGCGCCGGCAGTCATGGAACAGAAACCATTCAGAATACTGCATGCCCAGATTATTAGGTATTTTCATTATTTCAGTCAGATGGATCACAGGTGAGCCATGACCCACAGGAAGGAGAAAATCAGCGCTGTGACCCAGAGCAGCTGCTGAAACAAGAGCACTGTCCCCAGTGTGAGGAAGGCAGGGCACTGCCTGCAGCTGCAGGAAAGCAGAATCTACCTGCTCCTACTCCAAACCACACTGGCAGCTCCTTTTGCTGTGCATGGGGAACAAGGATTCCCCAAGGACTGGCAGTCCACACACAGAGCATCTGAGAAAAGAAAAGGGAAGGATGGAAAGGGGATATTAATGAAATTCAAGCCCCACTACCATTGCAAATACTTTCTATTTTACATCCAGCATACTGGAATCTATTTCCATTTCCCACACACAGTTGTTAATTATCGATCAAAAGTGTGAGGGCTATCTGAACAAAACAAATCCTGGTGGAAGAGTACAYGAAGAATGGCACACAGGCAGTACTTGCCCAGTTATTCCACAGACACTTAAGAAGGCAAAACATTTAACATGTTATGCTGAGAATGAAGMCTTTGAGTTACATAAATGAGCTGGAATCAGCAGTCCCTCACTCCTCAGCCTTGAGTTTACCATGTTTGGAATCTGTGGTTTCCAGATGTTTGTTCCTAAATCGGGTGGGTGGAGCTGTGGGGCAGAGCCCTGGGCAGAGCTGTGCCCATCCCTGACCCCTGAGCGTTCCCAATCCCATCTTTCTCACGCTCAGCCTGCCCTGCAGCTGTGCACATTTGTTGGGTACCCATAACTGGAAATGCAGATTTGACAGACCTGTAGCTCTCCCTGCCCTGTTCTTCCCCGTGCCTGTGTTCATTTCCTTATTTCCCTTTTTTTGGCCCAAACCCATTTTATTCCATTGCTGTTGGGCAGTCCAAACCTGGCTCAGCACTCCAGCATTGACAAGTCCATGGATTTAAACCTGCACCTCCAGCCTGGTGGAGTTCCCTCCCACACAAATCTGATAGTCCATCACTRAAACCAACTCCCAAACAGCACCAAATTCTCTTAATGCTGACATTTTCAAATTCAGGGATTCCTGCCTCGAAGATGGCACACAATAGCCTCCAATAGGCTAAGAAATCATGCAAACAGAGTGGACCCTTCTTAGTCTCATAGGCTGATTGCTAAATGTTCATTTTACCCTGGTAGTATTAATCCTGTGGGTCTGGAAGCTTTTGCAATGCTGCTGCTACCAATTTGGAGCAACTTTCATGGGAAATGAACATATTTTGCACATTAGCTTGAACAAGTTTGAGCTAGCATTCAAAGTGGGTATTATGAATGCATGAGTTCCACTCTGGTTCAAGGCTTATATCCTTTTATAGTTTAACCTCAGATAAGAGAATGAACTTCATACAAGAATATGCCAGTATTTATTACACACTGATTTTTAAAATGCTTAAATAATTTATCAAGGCATTTTCCCTAAAGAGATGAGTAATTTAATTTTCAATCTGGCCATCACAAAGAATCCAAACACACATTTTCACAGACATTATCATAGCATTCTGCAGCACGGAAATATCTTACAGGAGGATCTATAAATGTTTATCTTCTGTAAGTATGGGAAAATAAAGGATTTTGGTGCCGGAGGCATGGACACATTCTTAGGCATCCAAACATTTCTGTGCTGAAAAGATTAGGGCTTAAATGGAAACAGCAACAGATGAACTGCTCTGATACACATTGGACGTGATTATTTCCCTCCTTAAAAACATAACTCCAACTAAAAATCAGTTCCAATGTAGATTAATTATAATCTGATTTTTAATGGATAACTGAATACCAGGGTGGATGAAACTTTATACTTAGAGCTCAACTCCTCCGTAGGCAGCCCCGCAGCACTTCAGTGCCCAGCACTGCACACCAGATAAATATAGCCATCAGTGGGAGAAGTCCTAGCAAGTTTTACCACTCTGTCATGAAATTACTTCTATTATGGGGTTTTAGCTTGTTTTTTATTGCTCTAGCAGTTATAAAATATTAGCTTATACAGGCTCAAGTCCACAGCATTCAGAGAAGTTMTTTTGGAGCCCAAATTAGTTTGGGGACTGAGAGGTGAAGCGCATTTCAAAAATCAGTATAACTTCTATGTGGCAGCTGAGTTACCCCTAATTAGGGGACAACTTTACATTACAAAGTTATCAAAAGCAATAACATGAAAATAAAAGAACAGTTATTTGGGGACGACAACAGATTTTAAATAATTACATATACAATGTATTCAGTTGATAATAAATACCATGGACCTCAAAAATGAGAGCTTAGCTTACATTGTTCTCAGAGAACATTTAAACCAGGCGCAAGGGATCCCCACAGCTCAAAAGTTTCAAAATGAGCAGGGAAGGCCCGAGATCAAATGTTTGCACACCAACAACAGGACTCCACTGACAGCTACAAATATTTACTCTGTGCTTCTTCCTTTGAGGCACAGGAAGCTTTCATTTGCTGTGGAGCAGCTGTTTCATATGCACAGAGCACAGAAGAATTTCACTTCAGGATGAACAAAGGATTACAGGATTTGGCTTTTCCTCTTTTTTTTTTTAAAGTTGCTTTTATTTCAGCATAAAAAAATCTATAGATTGTCTGCAACTGATGCTGGATGTACAGATGTGTACCAGACTTATTACYACTGGGATTCAGTGCTCTGCAGCAGATTGGATTTCCTTATCTAAATGAAATTAAAAAGGAATGGATAATACGCAGAAAGAAGGATTGCATCTTAATTCCCATACTCAGATGCCTGATTTTTTATGCTGTTTATAACAAATCTTGGAGATGCAAAACTTGTCTGCAGTCTTTATGTTGAAAACATCCTGATTTCCACAAGTAACCAAACAGATTGAGAAACCGATTGCTTTGGAACCAGCAAGTCATGATTTTATTAAAAAATATTTAAAGAGGACTTCAAATATATCTCTACAGACATTTCATCCACCTCCACCATGAATGAAAAATATGATAATGCATTGCTGCCTGTATAATTCAGCATCATCTGCTTGCTTTGCTTCTTCCCACTGACAGCCAAAAACCACAGATATCTGAGTAACAGCAAGGCTGTGTGAGGGACAAACCTTTATTTGAACCTCCCAGTCGTACACTTAAATATCACCGGCTCCCAGTCAAGCCCAGGAGGATTCAGGCTGCTTTTCAAACCTACTCTCCAGGAATTAATTTCCATGCATCTCCTCCTGGAAGCAGCGAATGCCATGCTAGCAGCAGTCTTTTCAATGATCCTGCAGCACCTTCCCACTCCATCCTACTCTGCTCACAGACTGGAGGACAAGACAAGGCACCTTAGCAACGCTGGCACCAAAACTTCCCTTCCCTTGGTTCTCACCACACCCTGACAATGTGTTCAGGGTCATAGATTTTTTTATTATGACCTGTATATCCTTAGTGGGTTTTGGTGGCCCAGGGCCATAATTTCAGCCCCATCTGGAGCAGTACATCAGCCCACAACAATGAGTATGCAAAGCCTACACCAGCACACTTCCTGGGGACAAGAGGGGATGTTCAGCCACCTTTGTCACCTCCCAGCCTGCTCAATCTTCATCATAAATATTAACAAAGAACTCTTTTCACCAAAAGAGGGGCTTGCTGCCAAGAAATGRAGAATAGAAAACAGAAACGCAGAACATCACTGATATAAGTTGCAATGACTGCATTGAAAAAAAACCAAACATATACGCAAATAAATCAGGTTTCTGAATAGGACCTGAGAGATGAGCAAGCAGGACAGGCATCTGCAAAGGAAGGATAAAAGTCAGCCTGAGGGAGAGCATGGGAAAGCCTCCAAACCRCTTCCTGGCAGGTCCAGCCTCTCCTGGGAGGAACGCTAGCCAGGAGCAGCTGATTCCAGCCAATCTGGGAGGGAAGCAGAGAAGAAAATTGTGTGGGTCGTGAGATATTCCTTTTTGCAAGAAACTGGACCTGGATCCCTCAACTTGGTGACTTCTGAAACAGAAGCTGAGGGAGTCACATCGTAAAGGGGCAGATTTCAGTGTGTGGTTAGAAGGCAAATGATTTTGCAGATGAGGGACCATTAACTCCTAAACGTTTTTTATCTGCTGTAGAGATGTTCCCTTAGGATAGGAAAAGAAATTTAAAAGCGGTTGGGCTCAGAAACAAATGCCTGCCTGTAATTTACTGTCTGTCAGRATTATCAGCTACCTTTTTATTCTGTTGTCAGTATAAATTCAGAGTGGGGCCACATCCACAGAGCATTCACACGTGCAGAGTTTCCACTGTTCTTCACTTATTCTTACCTATCATTGAGCAAAACAAATGAAAATTTTCACATGACTTTTAAGTACATAAAAAGTCCAATAAATCTAATAAGTAATAAGGCTGTTAAGTACAAACATATCATGCATTGGGCAAAGTTATCATGACAAACTGAGAGCCTTACCCCTCAGAAGAGCATTTGGCAACAGCTTTGCCCTTCTGCTGCATTGGTGGGCTGAGAACATCTTTAGGGGCTCAGGGTCATGGATTTGGCCATAAATGCAGTCCTTTGATTTTGGGCTGCACAATTTGCTATGCACAATTCTCGTGGCTCCCAAGACACGTGTTTCATAAAAAGTAAACTACAATTATAATAAAAACTCAACATCAAGACTACTTTGAGCAGAGAAGTCACCCATTTTTAGAGTCGCTAACTTAAAATTAACACCTTCCCAGAGAAACGAGTTAATTCCAAGGAAAGCAGCAAACACAAAAGTCAGCAGCGAATTCAAAACTCAGTTTTGTCACATTTTCCATGCAGAAATAGCTATTTTGTCAATGTCATGGGAATTTGACATTGATGAGTGAGATTTTGACAGGAGACATTTCATGCAATTTTTGCCTTTAAAAAGCACTTTTTTCCCTGGTTTTAAATAGACTCCAAACCTCGGGAATCATTTCCGTTATTCCGCGTCCTTGGCGAGTCATTGCTGGAGCCTTGGCCAGTTGCAGTGCCCAGCTCCCAGGGTGGCCACCACAACACAACCCCTGTGGCCCCAGCCAGGGGCAGGGCACAGCCAGAAATTCAGCTGCTCACAGGGAAGTGGGGTTTATGGTATTTATACACAACACAAAAAAACAAGGAGCAGTATTCCCCATTGATTATCCAGCAATTAAGTCCCACAGCAGCAGGTGATTCGCTCGAATCAATACAAGGAATCATTTGAGAGATTATCAGTTAAAGAAYATCTCAATAAGAATAAAACAGAGTGCCAGCAAAGCAGTAATGGTTTGGGAAATCACTTTTTTTTTACACTTTGAAAGGACTTCAGAGTAAAGCCTASACTGTATTGTCTGGGACAGCCTTCTTCAGATGTATTTTATTTGTATTTATAGGACATGGCCATTTGAACAGTGGCACTTTTATTCTTCCAAAAAATTAGAAACCCACGGGTCAACAGTATCGCACACAATATGATGATAATAATAATGCCACATACAATGGATTTTTTACCTGAAAAGCTTTTCTTTCCAAGGAAAAGGCTTTCAGAATAATGGTATCCTATGTCTTTAATTATTAACATTCATAATCAAGAAGTTTTTCCTACCTCAATTGCAAAATACACTGCCTGAAGTCAAAATACACTCAGTACAGCAAATTTCACCCCAAAGTGAAGACTCCCATTTCTATATTATGTACTTCCAGGAACAAGGCAAACTATAGCASTGACTGAAGGTAGAAAAACATCCTTATTTTTTAACAGTAGAAAAGCACTTTGTGTTACAGCCCCTTGGACAAAACAGGAATCAAAGAAGCACAGCTGCACTAAGTCTGCAGGCTAAGAAATGCCTCCTACTTTGGTAAAAACAAAACATGAAGGACAAATCAGAGCTGTGGACTCAGTAAAAACAGAACATGCAATGGAAAGATATTRCACAAACTGTTACACTGCTCTCTCCTGCAGCAAAGACTTCACACAGATACTTTGGTTACAAGATGTGCACAAAAAATTCAGCAAAAGAGCAATGTACACATTAGCACTAAACKAAATAAATGTTTGCACAGTGTCTGCAATACAGATAACCCTAGAGATTAAGCACCATAAAACCCTGCAGAGGCACCCCAAATCAAAGGGATTCCTGTTTGAAGTGGAGCTGAAATTTGCTAGGAATCACATATTATCAATTCTAGGCACACAAACATTACCTTCCCAGAAGTCTGTGCCAGCTTTGCAAAGTGGAAAAAGGTAGAGTTTTGTGAAGAAAAACAGCCACCAAAATTATGTATTTTAGATGCTTCAAATGTTAAGWTATAAAAACCTTTAAAAAGTCAGATTTTAAACAGAACCAGATAAATGGCAGTTGGTATTTGCAAAAGCTACCACTACCTCCYAAAATCTCAGGAAGAAAACAACTCCCAAGATTTTAGCACATTAAATGCAGGCAAACATTACAAAGAGCTCCTCAGCATCAAAAGAATCCCCAAACAACACAACCCCTGAAATKCACCTGCAACAAATACTTGAGAGAGAACAGCATGAGTGATAGCCACCATGAAACAAGTCAAGGCAAACATATGGAACAAACATTTGTCAAGGAAAGAGCAGGTTTTATCCAAACACGGTGAAAAGTTTAAGGATGGAAACGGGAAAGAGAAATAGCCAAACACCCTCAACAGAAGTACAGTAAGTTCTGCTCCCTGGTTCATTCACACAAACAGTTTGGGTGGATCCCAGATACCCCAATGGCTGCAATCCACACTGTAGAGGGTGCAGCTTCATCAGCATCAGCACCTGCTAACATTTCATTTTGTCATAGTTTTTGAAATGCACAGGTTCCTTTATTCCCACTTACCTYTATTTCTCGCACCTTCTTCATTCTCTGGAGGCATCTCTGGGGCAGTTTCTCTGCAAAGACCACTGTAGCTGATGCTTGTTTTTGTTATCTGATAATAACAAAACCATTTTGTTTTTGTTATCTGATGAGCTGCTTTGCTTCTTCATTCCTTCTCATTTCTGGCTTGTTGGGTTTTTTGCCGAGCAGGAGAGGGCACATTAGGCCAGTTTAGTTAAATTTAAATTCTTACTCCTATAATACCCATCTGCTGCACTTCAAGAGACCTCACTGTTGTTRAAAGCACTGGCCTTCAATATTAATAGCATCAGCCACACAAGGGCATCCCAAGGCTTTATTAAGGGAAATGAAACACTTTAAASCAGATCAAGCAGGGTAAAATACTGTTATTATTATTTTCCAGARGTACAATTSTGCYTGGCATTAAAATGTCATCCRTTTGGATTTTGTGACACTGCCAAAMTGACCCACATGCTTTGCTTCTGCTGAAGCTTAAGTTTTTTTGTGAATTTAAAAATCTCCAAGGCAAGAATTCAGCTTACCCCTTCCCAAGGCAAGTCTGCCTTCTCAGCATTGTATTTCAAAAAATCAAAATCACTTTCTGCTTTCYAAAGCATATAATTTTCATGCAATTAAGAAAGATGCAGGGCATAAACTGATGCCACATGGTCAGGGGTAGCAATCTGTCTGTGAGGAGCTGGGATGAGACCCTTACATGGGTGGTGCTTTCAGTATTGACAGAATCAGAACTGGAGAGAGCTCCACAAAGAGCATTGATGCTCTGGACATTTATTCAGTTTTACCTTAATAAATGCTGTATTAAAAAAAAAAAAAAAAAAAAAAAAAAAAAAAAAAAAAAAAAAAAAAAAAAAAAAAAAACCAAAAAAAAAAAAAACCCAAAGTAGCTGTAATCTCAAAACTGTGATCTTGGTATAAAATCCTATTTGCAACATACATAGTGACCTGTGATGACAGTTGTTTAAAGGGAAGTAAAATATGGGAAAAATAAACTCTCTCTGYTATTTTATATCTAATAAATCTGTGAGCAACATCTAAGATCCCCACAGCTTGAAGTTGTAAATGAAAAAAAAAAAAAAAATTCATCGATTGTTCCTTTCTTCACTTACTTAATATGTACATTTCAAAGGGTTTCTTTAAAGACAGTTTCATTACTTGCCCAGAATATTTAGTTACAGATTTTGCTCTTGGGATAAAACCATCATAAACATCAGTGAGATAATTTTATATATAGTTAAAAACATTACATCTAAAGGCTTCTCCAGCAAAAATATATGCTAAGAAATATCAAACTGAAGTTATTAACAAAAACAATAAATCAGACCAGCAAAGAAAAGGATTTTTTTTTTTTAAATCATTGGATCCTCTACTAATTCTGGAAATTAGCACCTCAGAGTGTGATGAGCTCTCTAAAATCATTGAGTCCAACAGTAAATCTAACATTGCCAGACCCACCACTAAACCACACCCCCAGGTGCCATTTCTAAGTACCTCCAGGGATGGTGAAACCACTTCCCTGGACAGCCTTTTGGAGTGCTTGACAGCCCTTCATGTGAAAAGATTTTTTTTTCTAATATCCAATCTAAAATTTTGGAATGATTTTCTCCAAAGCTCCCTCAACTCGCTGTCTGCCAAGTGCTTAAGTTTTAAGGCCAAGAGCAGGGAGTCTAAATATTTAATGTGATCTTACACATAGTATAACCCAGAAATCTTTAATGAGAGTCTCCTGCAGCTACCCTGGAAATCAGTAATGTGCTGACCTTCAAAATGGATATGTTCCTAAGGACTTCTAGTGATAAAGACTCACTCTGTTCTTAGGCAAGATCTTTTTTGGGGCTTACGCTGCTTCCAACAAGTATTAGCTTAATTTTAGTTTCCATCCACTGATTTATACRGTTCCACTTTTGCCTATTAGTTTAAAAAGCCTCCTGCAACCATAAATCTCCTGCCGCAGTGTTTATACAGTTCCGATAAGTATCCTCTTAACCTYACTTTAACTAGACTGAGCCTCTCATTAAAAATGAATGTTTTACAGACACCCAGTCATTTCTGCAGAACTTTCCTGAGCCCTTTATGAATTTGTGTAATCCTTTTTTAAAAAACGTGTTGGCATCAGAGAGGGGCTGAATGCCTGAGCAGGGTGTATGGGAACAACAATCCGTCCCCCACAGGTACAGCCAAGGGCCACGTTCAGCCACACAAAGCTGGAGCTYACACGTGGCTGGGCTTCAGCCTGACATGCAAGACCTTTTCAAACATCATGGCACTCTAAGACTGAATCCTCCCACCCTGCAGATGCGAGCAATTTTCTTCCTCCCTAAATGCCTGACCATTGATTTGTCCGCATTAGGATGCATGGGAGACTGCGCCGATTACAATGGGCTTTGAATYGGGCTTCAAAAGAAAATGTGCTGTGAAAAATGGGGCTTTTCGAGGAGCAGAGGACAGGCATGTCGAGAGCYTGTTCCAACAGCATTCTGCAGCAGGAGATACTTCTGGAGGTCAAAATGATGTCCAAAGGCTGGTGTGCACCAGGAGCCAGGAGGAGCATTCACACCCCAAACCCATGAGAGCAGCAGTCAGGGATGGTGAGCTGACACCTCGGTGTTGACAAGGAGTTTCTGCACCTGTCAGTGCAGCCCTGGGGAGGGCTGCCAGTTCTGGCAGTGCTCATGCAAAAAGTACATCCTATCTCATCTATTTTAATCAATGCAATAAGCTGATGAGAGAGAAAAAGCCAGCAGAGCTGTTCTACACTGCTGAATGGAAAGGTTCCATCCYGTTATGGAATGACAGCACACAGATTCCGTTTTACAGAATTAAAAATGGAAAATAGTTTTACTWGGTATGTGAAACCCACTGTGAGATGCAGAGCTGTGGGCATTTTGCAATAGTTCTAGAAAAGGTTACTATTGTTGCATCATATAAGCAGACAATCAGCAAATCCATGGGCTGATTGCTCCACTCCACCCTGCAGAACCTCCTGCAGTTCCTGCCTTCCAGAGCAGACCTTGGAGCCCCAGTTCTGCTGTGTGAACACAATCCAAGTTCCAATGAATAACGAGACCCTCTTTCCCTGAGGTCAGGGGGCTCTGTGGCAGTCCTCAGGCTATGGCTGTGTGATTGACAATGTGGAAAAGTGCTTCTGAGCACCAAAACGTTGTGTTCCTAAGGCAGAGTAGCTGCAAATTTATGTGAGAGAGCTTCCTGACACTGACCACTTTCCAAACTGATGATTTTTCTCCATAGTTTTTCAAACGTAAAATCACAGCCACTTAAAAATAAATAAATAAATAAATAAATGTGCTCTGTATCTCTGGATTCTTCCCTCTTCCAACTCCAACTCCCTCTTCCAACTCCAACTCTTCCAACTGGTTTTCACTGGCTAAAGAAATTCTCTTACCTCTGATAAGATAAGGTTCTCCCCATCCTCTGAACATCTTAGCATCTATGAGAGACACCAAACAAGATRAACCCGCAGCCTTCTCCACATTGACAGTTCTTTTATTCCTATCCTGTTTGCCAGCAAACAAGTAAACTTCAGYTTTTTAAATAGCAATAAATTCTTCACTTCTCCCTGTCCTCTAAAATACCATGTACATTCACATCTCTTTCAAAGCAGTAATCGTGCAATCTGTAATTCTTAATAATTACAATGAAGATGCCTAGACTATTCCTGGCTACCAAAACTGAAGTTCTTATAGAGATGCAAATATAGTATTTTTAGAGATGCAGAGCCACATTCTATCTCACAGTCTAATGGCTCTTCCTTAAAGGGTTGCAGATTTTCTTGTGCACTGTTTTTGTCCTGCTAATGTGGCACTTGTAAAATGTGGTTAGCAATATAACAGTGTTTCCAAAGCTTCACAGGGGAAAGGGGAAACTATTTTTTTAGGTACACTACTTCTGCCTCCACTTCACTAAAGTAAGCTTTTTTCTCATACTGATGTTTTTTCGATGACAGCAGTAGGGTTAGGGCTGAAAGAAGGAAGATATTGCCATGAGCAGATTCCAGGGTGCAAACAGAATGAGWAATACTGATGCTAATCAGCCACTCTTATTCATCACAGCACACAAAAATTATCTCACATACTTGCAGGCTCARTGATAGAAGTCAGCCCCTCACTCCAAGGTAGAGTTTGTAGTTAATCCGATTTTCCTGGAAACAACATATTTTCTGTTTAACTTTTTTTGCCACTGTCGTAAATCTTTTCTTTTCAATATGAATTTTGCAGACAGCCTTTTGCACGTAGCCCAAGCTCATTCTTTTGAAAATGGCAAAATACTCCTCCTTTCCTATGAATAGAATTGCTGTGGGCTCAGCAGATTTGCAGAACACCAGCCAAAGGGAGCTCTTCTCCAGGGGTACCACAGCTGGTTTCTCCAGCTCTTCCAAAGCCTGCAGGCTCCCATCAGGTCTTGGTGACCACAGAGCCTCTCCTCACACCACATTCCCTGCCTGGCAGGACACACAATGAGCAAACACCCAGAGCTGAGGGTGATCTTTAATGACAGCATTGTTCATGCACCTGACAGTATTATAACTTGAGTTAGGTTGGGGAGTTTCCATGGAAACAAAACATGACACTAAGAAATAAAGCAGAAAACAGATTTGGAATGAGGGTCCCAGGCTGTAGCCCACTGACAGTCTGGAGGAACTCCAGTGCTTGTCACAGCAATGAGAGAGGAAAACAGGAACAAAATAATTCCTATGAAATGGTTTCATCCTGTCACATTTCAGAGCTGTTCCATTGGTGATGAGCAGTTTGGGCAGAAGCAGGACAACCTGTACCACTGCATGAGCAGCAGCTCCAGACGTGCAACAGGCAAAGGAGGCAGCAGTGCCCAAAGCTCAGTCAGATCAGGGGGCACTCACAGCCCTCCTGGGTCACAATCCATGCCTTGGAAACAGTTCAAGTGCTGGTAATTCCAGYTTCCCCTGCCCAGTGTGGTGCATGRGCTATGATCTCAGGTGCTCTGCTGACAGCTAATGAGAAACTGGGTTTGCCTGGGCTGAGAGTCCCACATGAGCACGCACAGTAACCCCTGGTGTGGAATAATCAGCCCTTTTCCACCAGCCATCGCTCCAAGGCKTGAGTGCCAGGTGACTGATAATCACTGTCAGCCCCTGCCATCATCTGCTCTGTCACCACAGAGCCAGCATTTTCATTTGACCCAAGCACTTGACCCAGACAGAGCAAAAGGTTCACTGAAATGCAGCAGTTAGAAGATAAATATTGGAACCTTAATGCCTTCACTACAGCCAAAAGAAGTGAGGAATCATCCTCTTTCTTTTCAAACACACCCACCACCTAAAAACTATCTCCAGGAGGAGCTGCACGTTGTTATGATTAACCTCATTGYAGTCTGGATAGAAAAATGGGAGCTCCAGCCCATTTTTGCTAGAAACCCCAKGCATAAGGCACCAGGAACACTGAGCCAGTGCACAGTGAAATTGCATCTCCCCCAGCCTAAAGCTGTCAGGCTGGGACWGAGCTGAACAGCTCCTTCTGCTCCCCAGCTCAGCCTACCACAGACATCACACTGGCACGGTGTAACTCTGTGCTGCACTACCAGCCCCTCAGCTAGCTGCAAAAAATGCGATTTTCAAAMCAGCACAGCTCACATTTGCCTGGGGTTTGTGGCTCGGCTCCTGAAAGSTGCAGAGACAGGGAATTCTTCAGAGCCTTCTGCATCTTGAACAAAGATAGGGCACAGTTTCACCCTTATCCACACAGCAACGCAGAACTCAACAACTCAGCATGAGATTTTTCTTAGAAGCCTGAYAAAGGACAAAAGTTCAAATAGGGAAGAAGAAGGTGGTCTTGACTTTAGACTCACTCCACCTACAGGAAAACTCTCACTTGAATGGTTATTTGTTCTGTTTTCTTGCACTTGTCTGACAAGTTACTGCTCTTTGTGCACCAAATCCTTGCTCAAAAAATAACACTGCCAACAGTTTCTCAGAAATACCCGCACAAGACAATGCACCCTTAGTTTCTGAGCTCTTTGTAACTTCTTATTCAACTCCTGTTGAGACATGAGCATGGCTCAAGTGTGACAAGTCTAAAGAAGGAAGGTTTTTGCACAAAAAGCCTGGATTGCCACGCAGGGAACTCAGCGGTGTCTCAGCTCTGCTGAGGTGCCCATCCCAGACATTTTGTGCCTCAGTGCTGTGCCTGCCTCAATTCTGCAGTGGCAAAAGGAGATCAAAGACAGCCAACGTCACCCTCAGAGCTCCCTGAGGCACATCTAGATGACAGACCCTGGGGAYAGCCTTGCTTGTACTCACTCTTGGCCTTTCCCATCCTCTATGATTCTAAAACCTTCTATCTCGAGATGCTATTTAGCACAACAAGGGATGTCACAGTGTGTGTGGCATGTGAAATAAGTTAAAAAGCCAATGAAGTCAAAGACGTAGTTCAGAAGTAAAAAAGATCACATCCCATTAGGTTTTATTCTAAATACCACCTAACACATCCTACAATAATCACTGGATTTTCAGTTCTGTCATGAGCTGGAACAGTCCCTTCCAGTTTAATATTCACTGTTATTTTTGCTGATGCCACACAGCCCAGCCTAGGCTTCCTYCACACCCTTCCACCTGCACCATCAGTTTTCCAGGCTATGACAGTCACATGCTGGGGAGGATTTACACAACTTACATCCCCCAAATCACACTGCAGGGTGTTCACTGCATCCTCAGCTAACACCCTGACTCCCTTGCAGGGAGAGCAGCAGCTGTGGGGAGGGCAGAGAGGACAGCTCCCTGTTTGGGGGCTCCACACTAAAGGTGTTCACATCTAAGAACTTGCACATCTGCGAGGTCTGGGCCCAGCACTGAGCACTGACCACCCCACAGCAGCTCACAATCGAGTACACCCAGATTACAGTTGAACAACAAGTACCACAGCCCTGTTTGAGCGAGGCATGAATTATTGATGATGTTCAGGAGCCCTATTAAACTGTCTAGTGGGCCAGCAAGAACATTCAGTAGTTCAGACGCATCAAAATGAATAATAAAGCTTTCTATTTTGAAGTTTGGCCGTTAGAGAAAAGAACCCTGGCAAATATATAATTTTGTGTAATTTCACTTGGATGCTCACTGTAATAGCCATAGTATTTATGACACCATGAGTCATAACCATACACTCCTCAGATAGCAAAGACACCATTATCCACACTATTTAAAATCAGAGCCCTTATGCAGGAGAATATTCTGCTAAAGGCAAGGCCTGCTTATTTGCCTTAAACCACAGGCTTGGTCTATAAATATGTACTATTTCTGTACGTACATCTGTGTCAGCCACGAAATGCGTGTAAATATGTGTTATAAAAAGAGAGTTGTAAACATTAGGAGAAACACCTTCTAGTAATTCTTTAGATCCTGCCTATAAAATAGCAAATCCAATTAAATTGCCTTCTTATTCTTCAAACAAACCCTTGTCAYGCAATAATTAAATCATAAAATAAAGCCTCTCAGAAATTAAAAAAAACAAGACTACTGCACATTTAGAACCTGRTACCCACTCGCATTCTGGCAGCATTTGTGTGTTTCACTGAGTGCAATGAAGAGAGAAAACAAAGTTATCATCTTTATTTTGAATGAAGGGCAGTGTGGGTAAAGCTGTTTTGAGGGACATTTTCAGCAAATATGAGACAAAAGAGATATTTCTCCATTCAGTTCTGGCAGATATTCAGCTGCAAGCTTGAGAAGTTCCTGCACTGAGGGTCAGCACCTCTCTTTTCTTCCTCCTCTTCACATAAAGCGTAGGAGACTGTGGCTCCTGAGGATGTCACCCCTTGCTGCTGCCAGCGCAGTTTTCACAGCTACCAGAGACCTCTCTGGGTAAGAAACCGCACGCAGCTTCTAGGATTTCACACATTTATTCAGTGCTGTTAATAATTACTCAGTGTAAACCTGAGCAGTAAAATATTTATTCTGAAAGACCCAATGTCTTGATTTAAGAAACCTTCCAGCAGTTTGAGACTTCACAGTCCACCTCAACCACAGCAGTTATAGTGAAACAGTAATCAGTATTTGGAGAGATGTTGTTACATGATATTCAAAGGCAGTTAACAGGATGTAGCTGCTATGTAAATACTATGTAGTTTTTATTTGCTCTATCTTCATAAAACTTTTCTTTTTAATATTTTTCTGTTTTAWTATCTCTTTTTCCTGTTTGCTTGCAATCGCCATCCACATAGAAGCCACTAACTTGAGGAAATATTTAATCTAGAGTTGTTATATTCTATATCAAGCCTCAGAGACTGCACAGAAATGAAACATATCACCCCAAAAGTCAGTCCTTTGCACATGGAGAACTCTACCACAAGCAGTAAGTGCCCCAAACTCCAGAAAGCAGATTACTGAATCAGTAAATACAGAGTATTCTCAAAAGTTCTCTCTTTTCTGATAGTGAAAGAATTGTTAACAAACAGGTAATTTTGTCTTAGAAGACACTAAAAGCTGACTGCATTTCCAGAATTACCTGTGCCCCGACACTGCCATTGCAATGAATTTTTATACAGCAGTTCAGAAACAGCCATTATAAAAGGTGGCATCGACTGCTCCAGGCAATATTTTGTCCTTGGATCTTCATCTTTTCCAGAGTCAGCATCCACATTTGTGCAAAACAAGAAAAAGATAACAGGGTCTATTGTACAAAAAGAGCGACCTGTTTCTATCATCTTTACCAAAAAAMCCAAAACAAAACAASTCCTTTCTCATATTTTGTCTCCAATCAAAGATCTGTCATCCTGACAAAGCTGAACTATCTTAGAAAATTTTATCAAAATTTTCAAGCTTGACCTCTTACCCACCCATCATCAAAGAAACCACTGCCATTACAACATAGATCCAAGCCCCTTAGGATGCTTTTCATGCTATTAGGAAGTCTACTGTTCCATTTCAGCATTTTCTCATTTTTCCTCAATCAGCCAGAAGCAAAAAAGAAGTCCCTGAGCAATACAGAGCAAAAGAGAAAATTCTATCTGTCTCAGGATCCAGTTTTCTCACAGAAATCTCAAAAAAAGGAAATCAGAGGTGAATACAGTTCTATAATTATTATTCACAAAGTGTTTCCAGTGAGTCTTTTCCTCATCTCTGGGAGATGCAGTCTTCTGCATCAATGTCAGACAACATTGCAAACTCTATAAAGAGCTGTGAATTCATCATTGCTTGGGGCAGTGATGTGGCTGGTAGTCATTTCCTGATCAAAATTATCTTTTGGAATAGCCCAGGACACAGCCTATACAAGAAAACATTGATGCAGCTGTAGAGCAACACAATTTAGAGACTGAGAAGAGATTGGGGGCTGTTCATGACAGATGTACTGAGAGACCTTCATTTGGAGTCCAGAGTCAGTTCTTCCCTCAGCACAGCCAAGAGCCAGATGACAAACAGAGCATTAAAGCAACATGACCAGCCAAGCTTGTAAAGCCTTAATAAGAGATCCACGAAAGCATTCCACAAAAATGTGTTTGTTTGTCTTACAGGCAGGTGACTTCATTTCTTCCACCTTCATCCCTGTCAGGGGGAGCTCAGGAAAGGAAAAACCAACCTTTTATCACAACTACACTCCAACCCAAATCCATCTAACATGAAAGAATGCACACTTACCTTTTAATATTTATAAATGAGCACTTAAAGGTAGTAACTTGTTTGTTCTAATTTTTGCACCATAACTGGAAAGCATCTGCACTGTGAGATAGCAGCAATAACTCCAATTTAACCAAATTTTGTTTGCAAGTAGCACAAGGTTATCACTTCAGCAAAGGATTTTACAGCATAATGTCCACACAGTGAATAACCTTCAGAGAAATAATGAGTGGGGGCAATAAACACCTCTCAGATAGAACAGCTATTACCTTTAGCATGTTTATAATTTAGTTTTATGTAAAATTTGGAGATTACTTTTTGCAACATTTGTTTTTATTCAGCTTTTACAACGAGCCACACTCTTTTTCCATGCACCATAGTGCATTAACAATCATTAAAATAATATCAGCTTAACAGATCCTTGCTCATCAGCCTGACTTGAAGCATGGGGTGACTTTACAGTGTGATGAGCTGCTCCTCTCTGTGCTTTCCATCCTGTTTAGGGGTAAAGGCTGCTGGGCTGCATTTGCATACATTAGATGAGCACAGGTCTATTGCTAAGACACCCATAAAATATTCTTTTAAGAACAGAATGAATCAACTCAACCTAAAAAAAGGAGTCTAAACATTTTTAAACAATCGTGGCATCTTCATTTTGAAGAAAACCAACTTTTAAGCATCCATGGCTTAAATATTATTAAGATTTCTAGGAGAAATATTCTTCAGCCCCAATAGAGCCCATGTTTTATTTAAATTAGCATTACACCTAAGAGCTTCAGCACATATTTTCTTCTCAGGCAGTCTTTATTACTTTGTGACGGTTTCACCCCTAAATAACACTGTCACCAGCTAAATGAATAGAGTGAGCTATACTTACAGATGATTTATACAGAACTAAAACATGTATCAGGAGGCATATTTCCACCCTGAGTCTCTAGATACAGTTCCCTGTGGCAGCAAAGGAGCTCTGTGCCTTTCTGCCCTGAATTTCTAATGAGATAACTTGCATATGCACACACTCCTGAGCTCTGGCACAACTTTGCACAAAGTTGGAAATCTCCATCTGGGAAAGGCACAGTGTGTGCCTCACCCTGTTCTGAACATCCTCTACAGCCACCGCAGGCATCGCTTGGCACTGCTCAGCAGAGGCACTGCTCTGCTTCTGGAGACAGAGGGGGAAAGAGGAATGATCACATCCAGTCTCACTCAACAATGCACTGGGGCAGCTGGAGCTGTAGGGACTATGGACCCACCCACACGAACAGGAAAACCCTGTCCTTACTGGGGTCAAACAGTGCAGAGCCAGGTGCTGATGAACAGCCATGTCAACAAAGTGCTTCTGCCTTCCCATGGGTCCTTTATTTGTTATCCTAAAGGAGTTCCAAGGACTCCTCCAAAAATTTTGCAGATAACGGTGTACAAAGCAAAAACCACAAGAGAAAATGTAGCTCTGAAAAAAATTAGTTCTATCAGTGAAGCTGACCATCAGGTGAGGATAAATCAAACTATGGTGTTGGCTGCSAGAGCAGGGATGGTAACAGAGGAGGCATCAGCTGAGGTCTAACACCTGCAACATCACTCTTCATATTCAGCTGCTCAGTGCCCTGGATAATATGTTCTACATACTACCAGAGGTGGTGTTAAATGCARCTTCAAGCCTAGCATTGAAAAAACTGAAATATGTTTTTCTACCTCCTTCACACAGTTGAGACCTTGATCCAGATTTGAAGGAATACTGGAGAAAATAAACAATCCACAAATAAACAATGAACTTCAAAGTAACCACAASGATGCAGAGGGAAAAGGCCCCAAACCCTCCATATACCTCCTCCTACTGCTTTGAGTCTTTCCCTTCCYCATGTGGCCATGATTTTCATAGATTTTCAACATCACACTTTTCAGATTACATTGAAACCAGGCAGAGTTTGAAAGCCAGAGGAATCAGCCAAGCAGCACAATCATCTCAGGGCTGATCATCACACACAAGGACTCCTGCCTTCATCTCACCACACTGCAACCACCCCAAGGAGACTCAAGGGAGACAGCACAAGCTCCTACTCGATCAGGCACGAGGAGTCCTGCAAATAAACGTCAGGAYTGGCTCAGAAACAAATACGTGGCTGTTTGTGCTAAGCTAAGCAAAGCAGAGGCACAAGGAAAGGCCAGCACTCTGGGAAAGAGGCAGTTACACAAGAAAATTTGCCATCTTGTAAAATCATCCTCTCCTCACCCACATGGTGTTAGCACAGCCCCCACTGGGCTGTGCTCAAACACATTCACAACAGTCAGGCAGACGTGATCTGGATCACTGCTGCCAGGATATATTAGGATTATTATATTCTCACCCTGCTTTTTACATTATTCTCTAAGCATCTGCTATTTGCCACTGTTGGAGACAGGATACCAGGCTGTCAGTAATTGTTAGTGTCAAGGAAACAAATGGACTGTTCAAGAAAAAACTGTAAAAAAAACCAAAGGTGGCAAAAAGAGAGAGAAAGAATTAATCAAGGTAGAATCACAGAGACCATGGGAGGAGGTCAGGGGGTGCTAAATAAATAATAAATACCAGGGTGAGCACTGAGGGGATAAAAAATAGAAGACAACACCCCAGTGATAGGAAGAGGAAAGATTTTACTCCGCATTCCTGCTAGAAGGGAAATACCTCAAGGGCAGGACAATGGAAAAAGATGATCAGGTTGAGGAAAGGGCACAGAGGAGGCAAGGAGCTAGACAGGAGAGTTTTGGATGCGCCACAAACATTAGTCCAGCAATTGTGAGCGGTGACCTGGACATGAGACCCAAAGCAGCACCACAGGGCAATTGCTAGAGGATTGAACTCCTTAGGAATATTTTTTTAAAAGTCATTAAATTAACCACCAGAAGAAACCCCATAAGCAACAAAAAGTAAGGGGAAACAAGACTGCTCAAAACCCAAATTTRTAATATGCTGTATCTTTGCCATGGATTTTATGAATACCTCAAGAGCAATGGAAACCTTTCAGTCTCTCCTGGAAAACCTCACCCAGTGGCCACCTGCAAGCTGAACCTGAAAGCAACAAAAATCATTGTGTCTGCAGGACACCTCCCAAAATCTGCATGTAATGGGAACCTCAATCAGCCTTCTGAATAATCCTGAAAATTTTTAATATACTTAATAAAGGAGCAGCTGTGCCAGCACTGTGAACTTGTTTTTTGCAAACAGCTCAGTGACACACCACACACTGACTGTAAGAATATCATTACCTGAAATTACTACAGCACACTTTAGAAATCACTGATAATTGACAAGATGTAATTTTAATGAGGAACCATCAGTGAATGGAAGTGCTTTTAACTGGGCCTACAGAGAGAAGTTTCACAGCCCAGTGCAACTCAGAGCTGACTTAAGTGATAAATATTGCCAAACTTAGACAAGCACAGTCAAACAACTCAGTCTCCTTCATGTGCCCAGCCCTATCAAAAATCAGACACCACAACAGAGAAAAATCTAAGCCTGCTTGTCCAGGATCAAAGAACGCAGTGGGGAAAGATCTACTCTGCTCACAGAAGGGGGAGCTGATATGTTGAAAGTTGSATAATTAAAAATACATATGGAAGCCAGGGCAGATGAGTGGAACACAAGGTCCCAGGCCATGTGGAGCTACAAAGACCTAATGACACTTCTAGATATTTGAAGAGAGGCAAGGTTAGAAAGGTGATGTTGTTCCTGTGTATGGTGCCAGTGAGAATATCAGTAAAATTTGGCATTCTGCTGTCCCAGAGTAGCCACCTCTAATGYCCACAGCTCAAAAAGATACTGAAAAACAGAGAGAAATACAGAGAATTCAAGAGCCTGAAAACAGATTGTGTGGAATGGGTTTAAATTATATGATCTYTTCAGCAACAAGGAGGACGAACAATGATTTGTCCACATCATGGGAAATGATTTGCATTACCAGCAGGCTCCTTAATTAAGCAGACAAAGGACGAAGATGATTCAACTTACGGAACAAGAAAATAAACAGATTGGATTTATTATTTTATAAATCACCAGAAATAATTACTCACAAAAACAACTACCCTGAGGACACCTTTGATATCCAGTTATCTGCCCTCCTTATATAAGCCTGAACATTCTCCTGAAAGGCAAGGAGAAGTTSCTGGGTGGAATTTTCTATAACCTGTGACATCAGGATGACCCCAAGGATCATGTGTGTATTACAGAACCGAGAACATTTCCCAYATTCCCATTACAATGCTCAGACTGACTTGCTTACATGAGGTTTTATATTTGCACGTTTGTAGAAAATACAGAATGTGATGATTAACATTTAAAAACAGGTAAGTTATCGAGACAACAGAGCTCTGTTTGGTACATTTATTCCAGCATTCAGCTATTTCATTGTCATACGCCAAGCACACAGCACTGGGTAACATAAAATCTAAAAATACAGGCTTTTTCAAAGGGAGTGTATATTGAATTTAATCCATAACTGTAAGAGTTTCAGTAGACCCACAACAGCCCCCATTAGAAACATTAAGATTACAGTCTTCCAGATAATAATATCCACAATAACTGTGTGCAAATCACTATATGTATATTAAAATGTRGATAATTAATATGCTTCTGCATTTTCTTATTTTTCTCCTTTCCTTAGCCRTTCTAAAATCATACATGTCTGCCAAGAGGTTCCTGAATGTCGCATATGCTGAACAAGAATGGAGCTAGGCGTTTGTGGTCAAATGCTGCAACTCCTGGCATGAAAACGCACTCAAAATTCCACATTTTGGCTGCCACAAGCCTGTTGGACAAATCTCAGCTATAAAATTCTTTATGGGACAAATTTTACACCACTGGTCCTCTCTCTGCAGCAGTAACTGCCTGCATACAATCGAGGTGTTGGGAAGTGGGCAGGAGCAGAAGATCCACAACACCCACTGACAAAACATGATCCACATCAGTCTCTAAACTGACACTGAAAATTTTCCCACTTCATCTTCACCATAAAGCCTGGAACACACAAGTCTGGTAGACAGAGCYGCTCCTTAACAGGAGAGGGGAAAGCACAACGAGCAGTACCATCCAAAGAGATGGTTTATGGGATCAAACAGCAATGTCGTGCCCCAGTGAGCAGAAACATAATGGCATCTGCTCTGGGGATGCTCAGAAGGAAACAGCAGCACAGGCTTCACAGCCCACTCTGTAACGGGACTGGTAAAGGGATGAGTTCAGCAAGGCAGAGTTAAACCTGCAGGGTCAGATCCTGCACAAACCCCTCAAAGGAGTCTGAACCATCCCAGGTGGGGCTGGGGGTTTGCTCAWTGTGGGCTGACACCAGCTGCTGTTGTGGGGTGGGGTTCATCCCACCCAGTGCTGCTGCCAGCAGCCCCATACCCAGCCCTGMGCCAGTCCCAAGGCTCCATCCATGGGATTGGAGAGGACCGGGCATTTCTAGCCTGCAATTCATCTCATCTTGGTAATGGTTCCCTCAGCAKGGAAGGGAAAAAGGGTTCCCTTCCTTTTTCTCTGCAGCAAAGAAAATSTAAACATGAAGCTCCAACACAAATGCTTGCAACATCAGATTAATGCCCTTCTGTCTGTCAGTGCCAGGTAATTCTGTCTGTAATGACCAGTGAGATCTTCCATGCTGTCACACCTAAGAAATAAATCTGGGGCAGAGCAGGGAGACCAGCTTTACCCCTGCCTGAGTTGGAACCAAAATTGATTGCTTGCTACCTAATATCTGTGGAGGAGAAGAATTCAAAATACAGAAACTGGTCATAAAGGAACCAAGTTATCAGAACCAGTGTTGGTGTCCTGAAGACCACAGTGRTGACCAATGTGTGTCCTGGCTGGAGAGCAAATGGACTGAAGTAGTTTCTGTGCTACTTGAATTCATGGACCATGGCCTGAGAGTGGAAAATCTTGGTGGACAGTGGGGCTAACCTGTATCACGTCCTGGCTCACCAATAAAGTGCAGCTTTGCTGTGCAACAACCTCCCACCTCTATTTTCCCCTTTATCTACTGCAGAAAGTAACGAATTCATACAATATTTATAGCACRGAAGGAGCGTTACGGTGATGGCGAGGTGATGTCATTTCTCTAATGTTTGTTGACTTATGGCTGGAACATGCAATTCAACAGCTGAGGAACGTATCGTTCCTATTCGTGCTGCACTGCTCAGAAGYGCTCGCATTTCAGTCCGTGTCAGCTGAACAAAGGTAGCCAGATCCTTGGACACTTGCCACTGCAGCTATGGAGGAGAATTATGGTGCCTTGAACATTTTATGATCTCTGATGATGGCAGCATTTACACTGGGCTGATGGTTCAAATTAATCTGATTTTCAGAAGTTACAGCATTTAATTAGGTTTGGTAATAAAAATTATAGCACTGAAGAAGCATTATGACAGCATCTGTCCTGATACGGGGGTGGGGGAATCAGTCAGCGTTTAAAAAAAAASCAGTAAATTATTAAAAATTACTAACAACCAAAGAAGATGACCTTCTGGCACAACAAACAATAGATAGCAGCTGCCTCATCTTTGGGGTGGGAAAGTCACTTGATAATTTTGTGCCTCAAAACATTTCTTTGATGTGGTGTAAAGCCTGCTCTACAATACAGGTCCCTTCCTGTACATTTTCTAAGCAACTAAATCCTAGCACTCCATTTTTACTTTTATTGCCTTTCAGACTGGTGAGAGCAATATAATGATTCATCATTAAAGTACTCTTTAAGCAGCTTTGTTCCTATTTGTTGCTATATATATTAAATAGAAATTGTTCTTTGAATTCACCTCTAAAGTCAGACTCAGTTTTTTATCTTACAAGAATGGTATCTCCAGTCATCATCTGAATGCAGCAAAGGGAGAAAACCTTTTGCATAATATAAATATCTGCATTCACTAAGAGGAGACTGATGCCACCACCTACTGTGAATGCATTTTATAAGTGGTACAAAGCCAGATAGATTTCGAATGCAGCAGCACAGTCTGTCAAAGACACTCCAGGCACTATCAGAAAGGACCAGTTTTATCTYCAACTCAACAGTTTCTGGACCACAGGCTTTAGTCACCTGTAGCTGGTTTACAAGCAGTACCCAAACCATAAAATTGCAGCAGCTGCTGAAATAGTGCAGGCAGCTAAAGACAGGCCTTTGTTTAAATCCTGACAGAAACCTGGGACATCACTCCCTAGCAAATAGCTGTTTCCTCTGCCCTGTCTGTTACCCATCCCCTGTGGCTGAGGAGCAGCACATGACCGGCCAGTTATCCCAGCATGGCTCAGCAGGTGTGGAACCTGCTGGATAAGGCCAGGCATTGGTCTCCAACAGGGCAAACCCCACAGAGACCCCAGCATCACTGCTGCCAGGTCACCCCTGGGCCCATAGGAACATCAAATTTAACCCCTTGTTGCAGAGGGGCCCAGCAGGGACTCCCTGCCCTCACTCCCCAGGGYGGGCAGAACGTGACTGCCGGGCAGAGGGAGGTGATCAGTACAGTGTGTRACACAAAATACTGACCAGGCCCCATTTAATAAATTACAACTTTAAAAATTATTATCATTAACTCTATCAAATAGCTCTTAACTTCCACATATCTACAGTTTAATGCAAAACTTTATTAGTGACCAGAAAGGCTGCTCAGAAAGAGCCACAGGTTTGAATGAATTGGTTTGGTTTCCTGAGCAGACACCAGTATGGCTGTAAGGAACATATTCCCATCCACTTCTTCAGAACACATCACGTGGCAATATGCTCCAACATTTTACTGTTTTTGTAAAAGGATCTTTCAAAAAAGGCACTTGCTGGAATAGAGACACAAACATGACCAAAATAGTTGCTGGCCAGCAAGCACCCAAACTAAATCTGAATTTTGAAATCTTGTTTGAGAACCATTTTGCTTTAATCCAGCCAGCTCTAATCACCATTCTGTGAGCAAACAGCAGTAAATGGGATGACTAATATATATTCTTTTTTAGTGTTTCCTGTACAGACAATGGTGTTACTTAATGCTCACCACCTTTTGCAAGTGCTGTTCTAGAGAGGAGTCATTCAGATGACCTTACACCAATTCTACGCTGGTGAGACTYCACCAAATGTTCATACATTTGTGTTTTCCCCACTCCAAGTGAAGCAGGAGATTTCTCTCCTCTTTGTGGGAGAAATAAGTGTTGCTATGGAGCGCTGGAGATCTTCCTAGTGTGTGGGTAAGAAGGAATCCTCTTTCTCAGAGCAGAGAGGAGCAGCTCCTTCCCAGGTATCATCACAGCCTCCATCCCTGGCAGGGATTGTGGCTTCTCGATTCACACACAACAACAAACCCACCAGAYCCACTTCTGCTCCTCCACCACCAACACAGAGGTCCTGCAGAGCAGATGTTTTTTCTACAGAATTCCAGAGGAGGATGCACAGGTGTCCTGTCCTTGCAAAAAAGAAGGAAACATTTTCTTGTCTGGCCCAAATTACAGCCAAAAAAAAAAAAAAAAAAAAAAAAAAGAGAAAAAGAAAAAGCAGGGGGATTCTACTCCAGATTTCCCTGTGAGATGTGTCAGTGCTGAGCCAAACACAACACAACAGCCCTGGGGAAACTTAGGAGGCACTCACAAATGCTCTGACAAAAACGCTCAGGTAGCAACACGTTCCACTTAAGGATGTGTTGCTACCTGAGCAAAGAAAACACAAGTGACTAAAGAGATTTACAGCGCAGATGACAGTGCTGCTCTTTTTCCTGAGGAGTGCAGCTATGAATGACACATTTGTTCTGCCAGGATGCCACAGAAACACTTCTGAAACTGTTACACAGCAATGGCACTGTTGGCTGTGCCGTCTCAATAGCTCTGCAATGCCAGAAACAAACACGAGCCACTGTCGGTGTGATGCAGGTGCGTAATCCAGGCAGCACCTCCCTCTTCTGCACAGCCTCGGCAGGGTCTGTGCTCAGCAGTGCCCTACACATGTGGGTCAACCAGGCCAGCAAAATCAAAAAGAAAAGCAGCACCCAAAACTCTGCTTTTCCAGGGAAACTGGAAACTTTTAGCATAATCTTTATGGAATAAAGCTCCCACTGGAGGTCTCAAGAMAAACTGAAAAAAGCATGCCCTGGTGGTGAGAAGGTAACAGGGTTAGCTGCTGTGGATTTTGTTAGGGATTTCTCAAGGAGGCAACTTTCTAAACAAGCCTGAGTAAATTTGGTGGCACTGACAGATTTTTCACCCAGGTATTGGTGGAAAAAAAAATCCTCAAGCAAAGATTCTGAGAGGTAAAGTAGAGTTGAACAAAACTCCTCTCCACAGAGCTGGCAAAGCAAAACACAAACCCCAGACTCACACACAAGCTGCTTCCAAAACAAACCTTCTCTACTTCAGAACACCACGATCAACCCTTAAGGACCTMAACATCCCCTCTTCCTCCTCTTTTTTCCTTCTCTTAGTGCAATTTCACTCCTCAAAAAACCACCACCTCCCTGCCAGCACTGTTTTTCCTCCCTTTCCTGTGTGGGTGCCCTCCATCCTCCCCACGTCCACAGGAGCAGAATGAAGGGACCTGTAGAGTGCACTGTGTCCCAGTTTCTGAACCGAAGCATAACCCGGCGTACTGCAGCCAACCTCATCCAAAGGTCATACACCRGGAAGAAGCAAAAGCTCCCAGGTGCATTTCACCGAGACCGAGGGCAGTATGTTTCAATTAAGTGCAATAACTTTATTGCCAATCACAAAAGGTATCACTCAGGTATCTTTTGCCCTCTCCTCCCTGCCGCACACACAGAAATCACACACATATTTTCTGTCTGGCATTATAGGCTGAAAATTAAGCCCTGTTCCCATGGAAAATTTTTACAAATTTATTGCCCAGACTGAGGAGAGGACTGCATCCCCCCGGCAGAGATCACAGCATACTGGGATCAAGGCAGCAGCACCTACCTCTGCGAGCCGACAGAGCCAGCAAGTCAACATAATTCCTCTTGGCTGGAGACATTTACCCCAGCTCAGACAGCCGGGGCTCTGCTGCCATGCCTGGAGCTTCGGACACACCAAGAAAGCATCTTGTGTGAGCAGCGCGGCTCCTCTCGCACAGCGAACTGCAGCAGCGGCAGCCGGAGAGAGCAGCAGCAGTTGAATTGCTGCACATGTATCTCTGCAGATTATTTCCTGCTCAAACACTTGGCGTAAAAGCAGATGCTCTTAACCCTCTGGAGGCCTATGCCTTTGTCCCCCTTCGGCAGAAGAAAGCCAGCAACTCCAAATATTCTGCGGTGAGGCCGGAGAGGAATGACCGGAGACACGCAGGGCATCTTGCGAGAAGTAGTCCCAACCTCGTGTTAGTTGCAGTCACTTTGCTCTCGGGGAGCCAGGCATTCCCACGGCAGCCCACAGCATCCCCAGGCAGGCTCCACAGGGCTCCCACTGCATCACCCTCTGCAGATCCCCGGGCTCCAGCCCAGCCCCGCTCYGCTCAGGGTGGGGTGGGGTGGCCACTGGACCCTGCGGCTGGAGGCCACGGCCGGGCAGGCGAGCAGGTGAGGGACACCAGAGGAGCACGAGTGATGTGGCAAGCCCAGCAGTGTCCCCAAAGTCAGGCAGGCAGGGCTGCTGCTCGTGGCACWGAGCGCTGCCCCATCACCTGCAGGAGCCACCGTGCGGGCAGCAGCGCACTCCGGATGGGGCTCGGCTGGCGACAGACAGCGCTGCTCCCTCTCACAGCCTGCGAATGTGACTGGAAAGCATGGCTGAAAACATGCTACAATTAACAGGAGGGAGGGAGATACTACTGCTCTCCTGCTAGTCTTAAAGGCACATTGCTCCCGTGTGCCTGTCGGGGATGCAGCCGCCCACAGCTCCATCCGCAGCCTCTCACCCACCCGCAGGCAGCCAAGGAGCCCAGGCAGGAGCCCTGCCCGGGTCTGGGGGAGGAGAGAGCCCCAGAGTCAGCAGGTGAAGGGGCAGTGAGCAGGAGTGTCCACATCAGGGGCTGGGAGTGAGGCCTGACAGTTTCACCACTGTCCCGGGAGCCGAATGGAGCCCCTGGCACCCGGACCGACTGCTGACCCCTGTCCCCATCCCAACTGCTGACCCCTACCCACGGCCCGACTGCTGACCCCTGTCACCAGCCTGACTGCTGACCCTGTCCCCATCCCGACTGCTGACCCCTGTCCCCCATCCCGACTGCTGACCCTGTCCCCATCCCGACTGCTGACCCTGTCCCCATCCCGACTGCTGACCCTGTCACAGCCTGACTGCTGACCCCTGTCATGACCCGGCTGCTGACCCCTGTCCCCGGCCCGGCTGCTGACCCCTGTCCCCATCCCAACTGCTGACCCTGTCACGGTCTGACTGCTGACCCCTGCCCCCAGCCTGACTGCTGACCCCTGTCATGGCCCGACTGCTGACCCCTGTCCCCATCCCGACTGCTGACCCTGTCACGGTCTGACTGCTGACCCCTGTCATGGCCTGACTGCTGACCCTGTCCCTGTCCAGCTGACCCCTGTCAACGGCCCCTCCACACATGGGTCACACTGGCAGTGCTGCACCAAGCCCACACAGCACCAGCCCTTGTTTCCAGTGGCAAGGACAGCCCGGTGTCCCCTGGGAGCATGGTGTCCCTGTCCTGGCCTGCAGGAGAGTCAGGCTAGTGGCACTGTTCCACTGGTCACACTGACCAGGACCTGCAACAGCAGCAGGTGCAGCTCTTGCACAGGAAGGATTTCCATTCTGCACAGCCAACAGCACTGAAATGCAGTGTGCCACACATGCTGAAGCTGTGATGAATTCTGCAGGTCTTTGGCTGGGGCCCTGAGGCTGGGGCCAGCAGCCTGTGCACCACCTGAATGTCACTTGTTCTTTATTTGCTTCTCCTCATACCCTCTCCGAGTGCCTTGGGATGCTCTGGTTTGTCCTCCATCGTGTCACAGTACGGACACAATAAACACTCCAGTAACTCCAGCCCACATCAAGCTTTCCGTCCCTTGCCCTCCAAACAGCYGGCATCTGAAACACTCTGCAGAACAGGTGATTTATCCTATTAAAAATCTTCACTTTTCTCTCAGCTGCGGTTGTTGCCATAGATAATGTGCTTTTCTGAGCAGGATGAGCTGTGTGAAGCCCTGAACCTCGTTAAGCCGCTCTGCGTCACACAGCAACCCGTTAACACCTTTGATTGTCCAGGCCCGTGGAGACACCAAAATTAACCTGATCAATGCCTGCCTCCATCACCGCCGGGGAAGCTATTAGCAGTGTGGATATTCCAGCCCGAGCACACAATGCCGAAACAAATTGCTACGGTGAAAAGTAACTGAAGCATCCTGTAACTTCGGGCTTTCCTGAAAAATAGTCTGAAAGGGAAATTGCAGACTGTATACCGTTATCAGTACCAGCACTGTTGAAAGCATGACAGCATCACAGCAGAATAAATACCTGCTTTCCTTTAGTGCTGGGATAGAGGGGCTGTTAAAACACATTCCCCTTAGGAAACGACTGCAATGCATGTTTCACTGCTTCCAGGCCATGCAGCTTTCTGCAAAAATACCGTCTTGAATTAGTTCAAAATGGGCTTTATTAAGCATTGCGCAGCTTACAGAAAGTCTTTTGAACACCAGACCTGCAAAACATGTCTAAGTAGTAATCAAAATGCTAGGCAGAGACACTTAAGGCTTTATGCTCCTGAAGTTCCTCCCCTGAGTATCAAAGATCAAATTTGTTCTACAGAAGAGAGCTGAGGATTTCTCGAGTTTAATGCTTCCTGAGCTCATTGATTAGTATGCCAGCACAGCACAGTGACTACCAGCACATCACTACAAGAATCTGTCCTGAAAAAAGGCAGTCCTCTGCACCACATTCAATGGAAATATTCTATGTACAGGCACTATTACTATTTTAAACTGCAAGACTTGATAGACTGACCAGCTKTAAATTCRGGGGAAATGATTGCCTATTAAATTYGTAAGATCAAATGCTTATTTGAGTTATTTCATCATGTACAGCAGAGTGTTTTGGAGTGAGAAACRGAGGTCATCAGGGTCATATCTCTGTCAGATACCAGATCTGTTGCTAAAAATTACACACATTTGCAAGAGTAGAATTTTTTGATTTAGTGTGATATGAGATTCATTCTAAAAAAATGAGTGTGAGAAAGCTATCGTGTTTTGAAGTATCATACTACTGAAAGCTGAATCATGAAAGATATCTGCAAACAACTGCAAGACCCAAAATTCACATCACAATTGTACTAAACTGCATGTTCCACCAAAACTATGTATTCTAATTAGAGTACACAGGCCTTCACAAAAAAAAAGTGCTGCAAAACAACCTTTCTCAAAGCTCTTAAATCATAATAAATAAATGTAAACCATAAGAAACACAGCCACCATTACAGTAGGGCTTAAAAAAATAAATAAGAAAAAGAAAACCTTGGAAGTCAGAAACTTGGCCATAACTGTTCACAACTTTCAGAAAGATATTTTAAGTGTATTGCTWTGTGATACCTGAGGAATAACAATGCCAACTCTAAAACCTTTTGAAACTCAGAGCTCTCAGKTGGTGGATGTGTCCAGGCACACAAAACAAGCAACTACCCAAGAGACAGCRGGAACATTCAAGAGCATCCGCTCTGCTGACCCTACCGGGACTTAGAAAAACAACAGCACTAGTTGAGATGGCTACTTTGGGAAAAAAAGTAAAACCAGGCAGGAGCAAGAGAGATGGAAGCCTGGCAGGATGAAGCTGTACCCACTTGCATGGGTCCTGTGAATATTATGACTATCTCCACAGAGAAACCCTGGAATTCTGACCTCGGCCTTCTTCATTTTATAAAATTCGCCATCTAACATGTTTATAATTATTCTGCTCTTGCATTCATATAGTGCATGAGGAGTAATCCATCTTCCAAGAAATGGTTTGTCCCCTGCTGTTACCACATTGCAAAAGATTGTCATTGGTTTGTAACAGGTAAGTAAACAATTCATACATCAAGTAAACCATTTGTGCATCTATTGTTACACTTTCAGGTCACATGTGACAAAATCCTTGCAAGTGGGAGGGAAGGGCTTCAGCACAGTGTGAAAACCCATGCCAGCACAATGATTTCAGCCTTCTGGAGAGTGATGGGGGTGGCTGGAATTTCACTTGTGCACTTCATGCACTGAAGCAACTGCACAGGGCTAACCCATACACCACCAGCTGCTGCAGATAATCATGGCAAGAGCAGCACTGAAAGGAGCCAGGACACCCTGGGTAAGCAATAAGCAGGGATATTGTCCCTCCTGAGCCTTGCAACCACTTTTAATTCATGCAGTAAGGGCCATGCCCAGCTCCTCTACAGACCATAAACGAAAAATTTTGACTAAGGAAAAAAATTTGGCAAATGGTAAGACCTTCTTTTAGAAGCCCCAATTCTGTACTCCCTACGTGCTCTTGGCTACAAATAAATTATGCAGTGTCTGGGATATGCCAAGCCTTCCACCCCAGGGCTCCCTGAGCTTGTTCTCCAGGCTGCCTAACTGAGCACAACGTTTTGTATCACTAATTATTCTTCAGTTTTTCTTATCAGCCCCTACCCATAACYAGTACTGAGCATTTACCATATCCCCATGGATGTCTGCAGCTCAGAAACTCTGAGAGTGAGGGGGTTCCAGCCAGAGAGAGGTGCAATAGCAGAGGCCAGAGCATGGATTTTGGGAAGCAACAGCACTGAGCTGYAATATCCAGCTTGCTCACGATCTACCTCCCAGCCAAACTAACAAAAGGAGCAACTAAARCATTTACAGTTTTGAACACTCGCTCACACATTAGCCTGGTGAGCCRTCAGTCCTGAGGTTTATTTACATTGGAAGAACTTCAGAAGTTCAAGAGAGGCATCAGCATCCAGGCAAACCACTCTGGGAGGCTGCAGCACCTCACTGGGAAACAGCACAGGACCAGTCTGCAGTGTTTGCCCARGGAGAAGCACGGGGATTAGAATGGGAGTTTACTGCAGGGAAAAGCTGGGACATCAGAGGCCTAAAATCCCTTTCAAACACCCTATTTGCAAGAYAAAAACCCCCTCTTTTGATGTGACCTATTTAGAAGCAGATATTACTGATTATGAACCTTTAAAATATCAGCAGGTATTGTGGGTTTTTTTGTGAGGGTTTTTCTTGRTGAGGTTTTTTTAATAAGTATTTATGCTGTGCTTGAAAACATTCTATTGTGTTTAGACATTAGAATCCCACAGCCCTCCTTGTCTCTGTGATTTAGAAATGGAAGCGTTTGCACTGTGAGAAAGGTTTTCAGAATTCAATGAATGTGTTGGCAAAGAGTCAAAAGAGCATGTTTGGACAGCCTGGGGATTATAAGGTCCCCCCAGCTGCCTTTTACAAGCTACTGGTTTCACCTTTATCAAGGCTTCCTGCTTGAACTACCTTTGAGAAGGCAGCCTTGATTTCTCTGAAATTTTCAAGTGGATTTGAGATATTAAACATTGAAACAGGACCACAGGAATAATTCATCAGACAATAATTTTATATCTACTGAATGTCCTTTGCAGTCAGAGACATCTGGGCCAAACCCTACAGCCACAATCAACTCTGATATCTACAAGTGCAAATCAATCTGTTCAAAATGGAGCTCTCAAAGACAACAAACAGAAACAGGGGGCCATGGTTGTGGCTGGTGGTGCTTCTTTCTGATTCAGTAATGAAAGAAATGTAGAAGCTAGGAATAAAAAAAACCCAAAAGGTGCCAAAGAGAAAAGAGGCTGTAGCAAAGTGACCACCGGGGATTTGAAAGACAAACCCTTCTAAGATTCAGATGCAGCAAGAATGATTAAACATCGATCCAGAGCCCAAACCAAGAAGTAAATCCTCTTTCTTGGTGCAGGCAAACTGAAGCCAGAATATTTTAGGAAGGTGAGCACTGGTAATAGCTTTACTGTAGGACAACTAGGTTAAATTGAGCTGGGRTAAAAAGGAGTGAGACTGAATTATTTAAGCTTCCTTTCTGGCCATATGTGCTGTGAACAGCTGATAAGTTGTAGGAAGAACATGCTACTTTTAGATCTCTTGACTTTCCTGCGCGACTTTCCTGCGCCAGGGTCCTTTTCTCGCTGCTGAGCAAACAGGGAACTGATGCTTATTGATACTGGGAAGTTGGGGAACATGGGCTCTCCCTCCACCTCTGGTGCTGGCTGATGAGTTACTTTGGGCTGACCATTGAAGTTCATAACCCATTCTTTGAAATGACCCTAAAGATTCCATACATATTGGGGAAGTGCTTTGAAAAAATGGCAACGCAGCTTAGTCCCCATCAGCATCTGCCTGCAACAAAAAAGACTCCAAAACCAGAAAGATCTGTCCAGGCAACCATGGTGAGCAAGCTCTGTGTTCAACAGGGACACACAAATACTGGGGAAATATTGTGGGGAAAGGTCTTGAAGAACCACTGCAATCAGWAAATGCCAAATGAGGAGCTCATGTGCCCTCAGCAGTGACCAGAGCTGCACRGGCTCGGGCTTGGAAAGCCAGGGGAGCACCCCAACATCCTCAGGGACCCTCACCAACATCATTGGACACCTTGTGGCACCCTCCCTGGCACCTCATGCTCCTTCTGGGGATTTTCTTCACAGTGAAATTCTTCCTTTCATCAAAAACTTCATGAAGCTTTATAGCCAAGTTCAATTTTCTATCTGTTTTACTTGTATACAGTTTTGGAAGAATTCTAAAAGACTTAGACCCCATACATTTGCCAGAATTTGATCAGTATTTTTTCTGTTCAAAGGTTAAGAGGAAGAAACATAGAACAAATCTGTCAAGCCTGTGCTGGGACCAGTAGATTCACAGCTGCACCTTCCTGCTCCACTTGTGGAGACCATCTCTCCAGAGGACAGTCAATCCCCACCTTTCCATTGCCCTGCTGCTCCCAGATGGAGCATCCCTTCCTGGCACTCCACTGTCCACAATACCAGTCACAAAAACTTTCCATGGGCAGGTCTCACATGTTTGCTCTGAGGACCTCGTGGAAAGGAAACCAGCATTAGCACCAAAAAGCTGTTGGGGGACTGTGGGAGCTGTGAGCCTTCTCTTCACACAAACTGCGTTGGGAACCTGCATGCTGAGGGTGTCCCTCTGTTTCTCAGCTGCAGCATCAGCTTATCCATGCTTTGGGCAGCCCGGGATGGAGTCAGAGCACAAAGGAATCAGTTATTTAAACYCGCAAGGTCCAGAAACCCCAGCTGAGAAAATGAGAGAGGAGTGTGATATCACARCTGACAAACCACAGCAGAGAAGGGGAACCTGCTCATGCTGGGCTGAAGAGGAAATTTCTCATTCAGTTGCTGTCAAAACCTTGCTCTGAAATGGCTCAGCAAGCTTCACTCAGCCTTGTCCTGACTGGGACAGCTCTGSACACTCTTCAGTTTCCCCAGGAATTCCAAGAGTTCCTGCGCCCCCAGGGGCCCTTCTGGAGCACAGGGAGGTGACCCTGTCCCCTTCTGTACCCATGACACACTGTGACATCCCCTGTCCTCCCTTCTGCTCCCCTTTGGCATTCCCTTAGCCAGTGGGTGACAGAGGGAGGATGGGAACACCCTGCAGAGGAGCCCAGTGGTCAGTGCACCCATACAGCCCGTGCTGTCCAAGCACGTGGTGTCCTGTCTGTCCCCTGTCCCCTGTTCTGTCCCCTGGGGTGCCACAGYCGCTGTCCCTGGGCTGAGGTGTCCCTTCAGCACCTCCCGGCTGGCCAGAGCACACTCTGTGTCCCAGTCTCTCACTGGTGWGCTGTGCCTGCTCAGCCTGAGCACATTAACCCAGCAGCACTAAAAAGGTTTATCTCARCTGAGGCTAGAAAGAAAATTACAAAGAAGCTTTGGCAGAAGGGTGAAACCTATCATTAATTTTAGTGGCGAATGATCTAAAATATATATACACATTGTCCTTTTATAGCGGGGCTGGGTTTCTCTATTGCTGCCTTAAAAACGTCGTGCTAGCTCCACCTAGCCCACGGAATGCTTGTACCAGCACTGGGGAATTCTTSAGGATTAAGTATGGCCACTTCTGTTCACTTTGATCAACTGGTTGTTTTTTGCAGTTCAGGCTAATGCTTCCGTTTAATTCCTTCYACCATCTCCCACAGGAGAAATAGGGGCTCCAGCTAATCTCTCAAGGGTACATTTACTAAGTATGCAAAAGATTTTACAAATAACTGAGGGGGAAGGCAACACTTTGTTATGCATCACATACATTTTAAAAGTCCATTAGAGTCCTCCAGATTTATCCTGCTCCCAGAACTCAGATGGGTATTTAATGCAAGTAAAATTTCATAGGTCATACAGAAATCTGACTGACTGATCCAAAGGTGCCTGGACAATTAAAATGTTCAGGCCACCCTTTGCAAATGCTGCCTAATAACTCACACCTTCCAAGCCCTGCTGGTCCCAACTGGAACACTGTTATCTCATTAAAAGTTTCTGCTCAGTCACTAAGCAGTACAACCACTAAAACAGGATTTCTGGATTATTAATTGCAAAGGAAAACAATCAAACATAACACTACTACTTCAGCCCACTTAATTTTTTGTGRTTGGCTCTCCATAAAATTTAAAAAAAAATAAATCAGCAATCAACAAACAATATTTTTGACAACAGACAAAATAGAAAAGTTTTGGAAAAAGGCAAGCATTGAGATAAAATATGCACTTACCTACAGAAATCCAGGAAGGATTATTACTTTGCCATCTAATGGGACAACTTCCCTTCTGAACAATGAAAGATTATTCAGGGGAAAATTTCCTGAAGTCTGAAAAAGCTGTGAAGATTCATGGGTATTTAAGACTTTTAAGATTTGCACATCCTTYCATGGACTTAGGACTTTGTCATTCAAGTCATTTGTAGTTCCAGCCCATAGGCTTGCTCTTTAGAAGGATCATTACACTTTTTCTGTGTTTAATGACAAACACACAACTGTGGCACTTCAGATGGGACTGGAATGGCCCTTTGCCAAGAGTTAGAGCAGGGCCATTCACAGAACAACCTGAGTCTCTCCAAACTCACACTGCAAACCTGAGTTCTGAGTTCAAACACTTCTGGTTAGGGCCATTCTGAGGTTCTAGGAACACTAAATTTGTTGAGAAACCCTCAGACAAAGGGAGAATGATGGACAGAAGTTCCTTGGATTTGTGAAAAAGAGAACCTAAAGATCACTCCATCGCCTTTTACAAACACACAACAACACAGACATGGCAGATGCACAAGAAAAGCCATCACACATCCTCAGTATAGTGTATCACCCACAGGGAGCAGGCTTCTCTGTATATACACTAACAATCAGACTTGTAATGCTTTCATTTTAAAAAAAAACCCTAACAAAATAGAAAAACCATTTTGAAGATTAGGCCTTCTGYAGAGATAAGAAAGAGAGCTGATACAGACCTTAGTGACAGCACTGAATAACAGCAACGAGAGTCAGGGAAACACAGATGAGAGCATGCTCCACCCACGGGGATCCCAAAGGCGAGTCCAGCCTGAAAGCTGCACTCCCTTTCCTGTGTGGGAATCCTGCTCCTGTGTTACAAAAGCCCCATCCCATCCCATCCCATCCCATCCCATCCCATCCCATCCCAT
>NW_026623406.1:811775-866282 GCF_030028575.1 Malurus melanocephalus | reverse complement strand
CCCTGCTGCACTCAGCTGGGGCACCCCGAGCCCATACTCCTGGGTGGCTTTGGGCACACACCAGGACAGGAGCCAGCTCCACCAGGTAGGAATGGTGAGTGAGGGACTCTGCTTGCAGAGGGGCAGTGTGAGCAGTGAAATGAGTGCCAGAGCTGGGGCAGGAGGCTGCTGGRCTGGGAGGTGATGCCACACTGACAGCAGATGCTGCCAACACCTGTTGGTGAGTACGGCACTCTCCTAAAAGCAGTCAGCCATGGGAGGCAGGGGAGAGAGGGGCTCGCAGGCACTCGGGGACAGACAAATAATTGCTTTCCAGGTGCCAGGAGGCAGCAAACAAAGGAAAATGTGTGCTGCAAGGCWACAGAGGCAGGCAGGACAGGGAGGAATTTGCATCAAGCAATAGCAGCAGTCCTCGAGGAAAAGAAGCACCATTCTGAAGCTGTAGGACCCAGAGCAATGGACTTCATTGCCTCKTGTTCAGCAGCAGCGGAGCAGAAAACATAAACCCAGTCAAATTTCAAAGGGAGTTGGGTTTAGCACAGAGAACAGACTGGTAAAATTCATTCAAAGAATTTTAGCTCTTCCTTTTCTACATCACATTCTTGAATAAACCCTCTGTTCACTCTGCCTTAGAAACTCATTCTTTACCAAATTGCATTAAAGGAATCTTATTTTCCCCAGACTGGTTCATTCAAGAGGGACACTGGATAAAGCACTGAGGTAGAAAGGGAACTGTGGCTTCCAGACAATAAAGCTTTCCTCTCCAGAGGCAGTGCCAAAAAGAAGCTGCAGAGCTGGGCTGTGGCTGCAAAGAACCCCTGCACCAGACAAGAAATGTAGCTGGTCAGAAACTTTGTATGTTAGGGCAGCCAGGAGTCAGTTTGTACTGGACAAAAYAAAGCTTAAAACAAATTTGTGGGGTACCCTCACCATGCACCTCATTTCCTTGCTTCTTGCAGCGTTCATGTTAATATGCTCTTCTTCCTTTTCCAGTCTCTTTTTAAATACCCACTTGGAGCTGCTGTGATAARGGGTGTTTTCATTACAGATTCTCAATTATCCTTAAATTACTAAAACACCCGGATTTCAAATAAGCACTTTTTTCTTTTCCTTCAAGATTCTATCCAATAGTGTCCCAGTTAATTATTGTCCTCTGACTGAGTTTAAAAACTCAGCTTGTTTGATGCCACAAAAGTATTAATCCCAAGGAAAAATATTCTCTAGAAAGTCAGTCCTCTGCTTCTTTTATTTTAAATTGGTTTCGAGCCATCAACGGAATCATCCYGTGGAAAAAAAATTTAAATTCCAGCCTTTGGGGAGAGACTGAACAGAAAAAAAACTTTTAATATACCAAGTTCAAAACGCAACAACAGAAAAGAGGATTTTGGAAAGAGCATCTCTGGCTGGCCCTGACAATAGCTTTTGTCAGTCCCCCAGGCTCCAGCAGCACAGTCGGCCAGCTGGCTGCATAATTTAACATAGAATATCTTATGCATCTTGATCTTATCAGAGCACTTTACAGAGGCTAATGGAAATGGTAGAAAAGGCTTTTGAGGCCTTGTACAGYGCTGGCTTTGAGCTGCCCAGGTTTGCACAGCATCCACTCAATTACCTCATCCCATCCACAGTCTGCTGCTGCCAAACGAAGCACAAAGTGAAAGGCATTTAATAAAAGCGTGGATGGGAGGGAGATCAGCTGACCATGAACAGCATGTGACTGTTCAGTCATTCATCCAGTGCTCTAATACCCTCAGAGTTCATATTTTAGAACTCCTTTTTTTCCTAGGCTTGCTCCTTCTTCCAAGGCTTGCTATTGTAAGGATAACAGCATATTTTACTAGCAAATAACTGTGAAATAAATTCTGTTTCAAAAGTTTACTACTGAAATAGCTCTCGTATTTTGCCAACTCACAAAGAACMGAAAAGTGCCCTTTGCTTGTCTTTGGCTTTTATCAGTTAAAGCCAGGCAGAAGTGAAGACACTGAAAATAAAGCATTCCTCCTGCACACAAGCAGTGCTGGAATTACATATTTCCATGGCTGCTTTTTTGACTCAAGCAGCAGTCTGGCAGGGCAGACATCATGCCCAGAAAGTTGTTTTTCCCAGGGTGAGAACAAACCCTTACACTCTCACAGTTCTGACCTTGCAGCTTTCCCACACACACGGAAGTTGACTGCATGATTTGTAGAACATCTCAAGTTAGTTTTTTTCCTTCATTCCCACCCAAAGTTAATCCCTGAAAGAAAAATAGATCAATGTGAATCAGCTGAATCTAGGAAAACAGAGAAAACAGGTCTGTTGCTAAGCACAATAACTTCAAGAAAACTGCACGCATTGAAACAGCATAATTATCATCACAAACGTGAAGAAGATAATTATTTCCGCTAAGATGTGGCAACCTTTTGCAAAGATCAGACAGATACTTCGACTTTCAAACACCCAATGCAATATCTGCATTTATATTGAGATATTAGACAGGAGACAGGTAAGAATAATGGGATTAACTTTGTGCATTCTTTTTATATGAATTATGTCCTTTACTGTGTCTTKGCTTCCATATATGCCATAAATCAGCGAAAGGAGAGAGCAATAAAAATAGAGGGACACAGAAAAGATGAAGAACTAATATTCAAATCCTCCCACAGAAGGCAGACAAACCTCCAAGGAAATGTGGGCAGATTCTTGTTAGGAGGAGGAGAATGAGAACATGAAAAATATCAGCCAACCAAAATAACGGAAAAAAACCAAAAACATACATACATATGGATGGCCCTGGGAAAGTGGCAGGGACCTCTGCAAGAGGAGTGTCTGGGGAACAAGATGTCTCAGGGCTTTTAAGTCAGACCATCCAGCCATGAGGTACCAAAGCTTGTCAACATCCAAAGCCAGCACAATGATTATAAAAGGGAAACAGGAACTAGGACACACTGATAAAAGCACTAAAATCGCCTCGAAAACACAAGAGCTAAGAGATTAGCAAGCTAAACAATACTTTTTCCTCCACGCTGTCAYGGTTGATTGTTTAAAGCCTGTCAAAAGCTCCTCTGGGAAACCCTTCATAGATATACTGAGAGCAGCGGGAGAGTGGGGAATCAGTCAATATTTAATAACTTTATTACTCAGACAGTACCATATGCAATTAATTGAAAATTACAATGGCATTTGGGGGAAAAGTGCTTYTCTTTAGCAATAACAGCCAAGTAATTTAAAGCATTTTGAAAGGACTTTCTCTTTTTAATATTTAAAAGCGGCACACACCTTTGCTAAAGCTGTAGCAGAACCTCAAGGACACCTCAACCACCAGAGAATTTCCAGAAATAACTTCTGTCACCAATGCCCAAAGTTTTCTTTTCCCATCTTACTTTCTTTCCAAGCCATGAGCAAATATGAGACTGCACTGAAATCATTAGCACCGCCCACCAGGCAGATCTGCTYGTCACTGCACATTCCCTCCCTCCAAGACAGACAGCTGGAGGATGGATCTGGACACCAGGAAAAAGGCTGGCAGAGCACTCACAGCTTCAACTGTGCATGGGCTGCCTGAAGTTCCTTCCTCAGGGAAGAAAGACAACTTCCAAAGGAAGCCCAGGAACACATTCAGCTCCTCCATCGCACTGGTGAAACCACTTTTGGAAGGCTGAACACGTATCAGAAGTTCACAAGTCTAAAAYGAAGATGGAACAGGGAAAAAACCAATGTGGAAAGAGCCAAAAAGCATTTGGGAGGCAGACACTGCGCTGCACAGCAAGACACCCAAAGAAAAACTTCGAGAAAAATGAATAGCAAGCAGTGGTACAAGCACGTGAACGAGTGCCTTGGAAAATATGCATGTGCCTAACTACTGACACAGACAGCTTCTGTAACTCAGTAGAGAAGGAAAAGGGGAAAAAAACCCAGTGACACATGGTAAAAATTACTGAATCTGGGAATTAAGTCTACCAATCAATAAGCTCGCAGTACTCTCAAATACCACGTCTCCTGAAAGTCTGGGAGCACGCCTTTCATTGCTCTTCTATATCTGTCTTCCTCCAGCCAAATCCTGAAGAACATAATTTTATGGCTTCTCTCCTCAGGCACCAAACTCTGAATTGCAATATAAATTTAGTCTACAAGGAGTTGGTAGCTCCTTCACTTGTCCCCATCGTTTTCCGAGGAGAAAAGAGAACAGTGGCACTCTCGCAAGTTCATTTGATTGGCAAATGCCTGAGGTYTTCTACTGATCTTTAAATGCACTATGAATCTAATAAAACCCTCAATACCAGTACTGGAATATTTAATACACTGCAGTTTGATTTAATTTCTTGTTTATCTGACTACTGCCAAACAAGAGGATATCCTATGAAAGCTGATACAGCCCTAAATGAGATATGAACCGCTCTCAAAATACTCTCTGTGTATTTTCTTGCACACATGTGAGTCTACAAATCCTACTGCTTAGCTCTAAATGAAGATGTTTGGTTTGTTTTAAATATTCTGACTGGAGACATTCTGCTTCAGAAATATCCCTATAAATATACCCWGGAGGAAATTTGACATATACATCATAATTGCTCTGCTATCTAGACTTAATCCTGCATAGAAACCATCTGTTGCATTAAAACGAAAAGAAAAAAAAAAATAAACCCCACACACAAAAAAAAAGGAAAAAAAATCCCACAAGCACAAAAGACAAATGAGGTTCTTTATGTACACTGCTTACTATTTCTGAAATTTGTATTTTATGCTGTACACGTGCAGACCACAAGACCACCGTGCACAAGATCACCGTGCACAAGATCATCACAAAGTGGGGTTACAATACTGCTTTAAAAACCCAGACAAGCATGGCAAAGATGCACAGAGAAACCAGGTGTGTAGAGCAATTCTTTCATTCTACTCTGCTCAGGAAAGAGGCAGAACCAATGGAAAAGAATTCAGAGGAAACAGCCAGAGGCATAAAATATTTATCTTACTAGGAAGAGAATGAAAATCATGGGCTGCTTCATTGGGAGAGAAGACAGCTGGGAAAAGAAGATGCTAAAATGGCCTTGCTTGATACGGAGAGCACACAATATTCAGGCTGGAAAGCACTGCTCAGAGGGTCAAAGGCTGCTCCTTTYCCCAGTAATCCTCTGTCTTTCCAGAGGTGTTTAACCTGACCTTCACCAGTGAAGGCTCTAAATTTCCCTGGGTGATAAATTCTGATGCTTTACTACAGCTCCCTGAGCTCCACCCAGCATCCAAGCTATTGTCCTTGTCACAGAGAATAATTAATAACCATTAGGCACCCGTGGAAACACCCCCCTGGAGGTCCTGAGGCTAGCAAAACTTCTGTTTGAAAGAAYATGATTATGTGTGACCCTGCTCAGGTGCTGCCTTGCTGAGAGCCTTTTGGACTTACTTGGGGAGGTCTGAAATCCAGGACTGCTGCTCCATTSCCACATTCCTCTCACAGCCATAGATGTGTCTGAGTGACAGGGTGCTGTGCCCAACAGCAAACACTCCAACACGGCAGCAGAGCTAAAGGGAGCTGGGGCATGGACAAAAGTYCATGTTTTCATGCCCTAAAGAGCCCCCAGCTTGCTCTGGAGAGGGAGGTTGGACGCAGTTCCCAGGGAGCACTCGGCCATCTCTGTACRTGCAGAGCCCTTGTGCTTCCACATCATTCAAGGACCTGCTCCCCACTCCTCACCCTGCTCTTGTTCTTCCAAGTCTCAGCAAAAATTTAGCTTCTCTTCCTAGAAATTCCTCCTTCCTACAGATTGATGAGTTTTKTCTCAGTCCCTAATCTCTCCAGACTTACACCTTGTCTTCCAAAAGAAGGCTCATGCTTCACTCTTAATGCAAGGCTCCATATATTAATAACTTACAAAAGCCATACAGAAACCTTTAGCCTGCTGGAAGCAATAACCTATTGATTTAACATTTTGCTCACTACTACCAACTAMTAAAAGGATGAAAGCAAGGCACTCTATCACAAATTGTCACCAGTAGCTCAGAACAAATTGGACCCTTTTTGGATCAGCAGAAGCATGAAGATGCAAGCAAACTCCCATTTCAGGCCCACACTGAACCCCAAATCCCCACTCTTTATCAGATTTCAGCCCTATCCCACTCCCATCACCTGCATGTGACCAAGAACACTCAGAACAGGATTAATGGCAGATGGCATCATTAAAAGGCTTTGAGTCATCCATCAGTGAGTGTCTGACTACCAGGATAYGTCAATTAGTATACTTGCAAACAGAAGGCTTTGAAAGACAATCTAAATTACAGCACATGATCGCCAAATTCAGCACTGAAGTTTCAAAATATMCTTCTTGTCATCCCCAGATACCAAGCAGCCCAAAGCTGGATATGTGTTCTTTCTTTCATCAACATATCTCTGCTCTTGCCTTGTCCTAATGGATGYGTTACCTTGAGTTGTCACATCCAATTGCACGTGATGTGACATGGGATGACATGACTAAAGTACCCCCCTTTGATGTGAACAGATTCATTAGTTTAGCTTTGGGGAAGAACAGGAAAGCAGAARGGTACTGAGCAGCAGTTTACTTGAATCACTGTATTACTATTATTATTCTTAATATCATTATTACTACTACTATTGCTATGATGCAGGTGCTTATGTTTACCTTCCCTCTCACTGAAGCGTAACAAAAAAAAAGCCTAAGTTAAAAAGAATTTTATTTCCTCACAAAAAGAATTTAGGAAAGCTTCCACAGTTCTTTATTTCCAAATTTTAAAAATATTAAATGGGTCACTTCAGCATTGAGCTAACAGTTACCAGATGCTTTTCGTATTTCTTTTCAGAAATTAAGGACATGGRGAAGAAGAGACCTTCTTTGCTGGCTTAGTTTTTGACTAAGCAGACATTCCCCCCTATTGTTCTACAAACTGGATGTACACAGATACCGGAATATTAAATCAAAGAGCCAAAAAAGTTAATTAAATCCCTTGTTAATTAAAATCTGAGCTACTGAGCTTCCTGCTTACTCATGTGGAGGAATAAGAACAGCACTTAGAGAATCACAGCTTCCTGAAAATTGTTCTTCATGGCCAGCAGTCCCTTGGGCCAGGAGAAGAAGGTAAGAGCGGGGTGCATTTCTCTCTCTTTTTGAACACATATATATTCCCTCACTTTTCTGAGAGTAAAAGCCATACAAATTCTCTTTCAGACCTCTGGGCTGTGCTTCACACTCATTTCCATTTTCTGCATTCSCACCAGGGTGCATGGGACCACACGCAGATCAGCCAAGGAAGGAATCCAGCCCTCTGCTTTTATTTTTACCCGTTGTGCTTTCATCATAGCTGGGTGAGTGAGAAACCATCTGCTTCCTTGGGATGAAAAGGCAGGAGAGGGAGCTACACTTTCCAGAGGAGTGTATCTTTCAAGATACAGCATCTGTCCTTTCTGTTCCTTCTGATTTATAGGGATTTTGCTTCAGTCCAAGTTCTCAGCTACATTAGGAATGAGAGTGCCTAATGTGACACTGCACCCAGAATGAATTTGGCTTGGTGACTTCAGCTCATTCATTCTCGGGGATGATATTTCAGAGCACTCGATCCTTGATGCACAGTGGGTGAATTTGCACTGATGCAGTAGRTGACTTTCTAATTTCACTTATGCTCAGGCCATCCTGTTGCCTGGCATTAAAGAACAAGTTTGAGCTGAAGCTATTTAGTTTGAAGGATTAGATAAGAAGGATATGTTTCCTAATCAGAAATACATTGTGTTAAGCTTTTGTACTTCTGTACAACTTTTGYAGTGCAGCACAGAATYGCTGGACATYCAATCTGATAATCCTTCACATTTGACAGCAACAGGAGCAACAGAACCTAATTTAGAGACAAATAACTTTCTACTGAGAAAGAATTATGTGAGGAAGCAGTCAGAACTAAAAATCYAATCTTTCTGATACGTATGAATTTCAAGAATTTTTCATCTTGAAAACTGCTAGCACTGTTACAGACAGAATTCCAGACACATGTATAAGACTGAAAGATTTTCCATATCCCAAATATAATCACTGCAAATGTCAAATAACAACCTTGATCTTCTAACTTGCTAGATAGTTGCTAAAATTTGAAATCATCTTTCTAAAGCTTCTTAGAGATCTTCCTCAACTTCCTTACTGAAAATGATCCTGACAAAGTCTAATGAACAAACTAACCAATTCCCTATTTTCCTTTCAGTTATTTCTGTGGTAATCAGTTTGCAGATTTAATCATAATTGTGTTTCACATAAATTTTTGCCTTTGCAGAGGAAGGTGTATCATTCCAAACACCAATCTGCCCAAATTTTCAAATCCTACTTTCTCCCCGAGATGATGCCAGGAATGGTGTGAACAGCAAACTCATTTGGGGACCACAGATCTGGGGTGATCGAGGTGACAGCCGAGGCTGTCCACTCGCTGCTGGGCAGTGGCAATGATACCCTGCTTCCCCTGCAAGATTCTGGACAGGAAAGGGCTTATTCTGCCCTAGATAATTAAAAAAAGATATTTGTACTTAATGACTACTTATTCTGTTCTAAGATACGCACACTTAGAACAACATGTCACCAGCAAAGGCACCACAAATAAATCTTAAGAGACACAGCGCAATGAAACAAGAACAGGAGATGAGCAGAAGGGAGATTTGTTGTGACAGAGGCAGAACGTGTGCAGCTTGGGAGCAGATTTCAGACCCTGGCAGTGTCATCTAGACAGGATTTAACCCAAGTGCATTAGTAACAATCTTAATCCAAGCCCTTTTAGCAAGTGGTAATGTTGATACCAGATAATCCGTGCCACTAACAGCTTCCAGATCTAAGGCACACAGCCCACCAGCTCCAGAAACTCTTTCCACATGCTTGGCTCAAACTGTGGGCAAAACTCAAATGTCAACACTTGTCCAGTCCTGGAAGACACTTCCTACTATTCAAGACATCTGCATGGAGTTTGCAAGAAAGGAGAACTCTGGAAGACCTGCAGCCTTCCCAAGCAGCAGCTGGAAGCCAGGACACRTGCCAGGAGTGAAAGCCACAGGAGTCCTGAGCTGAACATCTGGATCATCTTCCTCTGGAGCTACCATAACTTTTAGAAAATTATTTTGCCAACAAAACTTTCTATACATATTTTTTAAATTGCTTTAGCAGGTGTTATACGCAAACCTGTGCTGAATTATCAGTGTCCACAATTAACCCTCCTGGCTCAGACATGCTTCTGGAGCCAAGTCCTCCCCACACTTTCATTACTTAARTCCCTTTATTGCCAAGGGGATAAGTACTGACTTTGCCTTGGTGAGGAGAGATGGAGGGAACACAGATCTGCAGCTGCCAAGAGAGGTTGCTGAGGTTCTTTTATTGGCAGGAGATTCAGGCATAAGTCTTACATGAGTACTGCAGGGAGGGCAGGATATAGCACTCCTTAAAATTTCAGGACACAGCAACCTAGAAACTACAAATCTGTGCAAAACTGGGCTCCAACAAAATCCTAGCCGTGCTGCAGCGGCGGTTGGACTTTGCAGAATCACTTCATTAAAAAAAAAAAAAAAACCTAAAAGAATTCTCAGTAGGTATACTTATTCCTGTCATTCATTAACATACCTGCTGGCTAWAAATGACAAGGGACTTCCAGCATGGAAAATATGTTCTTAGCTATGGAAGAATCAAGAACTGCTATATTCACCTTCTGAAATGTCTTGTCTATCATGGTTGGTGCACAGCTGTCTGTGTTCCTCAGTCTCTGGTAATTAATGCCACTGAGAAGTAACATTAATCCCATATACTGACAGAAAGCAAAGGAGCAAGACTGGAATTTATGCCTTTCTCTACTYAAAGGGGGGAAGCTTTGAGTCTGACTTGATTCAAGAGGGCTGAGATTATAACAGGACTTGGGAAGGTGATTTTCTCATGTCTGAACTGAGAAATGAGAAACAAAATTCCAGAGCAGACCTGCAGCAAAGACATTAAATTTGTCCATTCTCAGTGACAATAAGGATGGCAGTCTGGCACCTAAATATGCCTGTGCATTGCTTATTGATCCTGAGGTACATTCCTCCTAAATAGGTGTGTGTGAGATAAAGAGAAGTGGTTCACCAGGATGGGCTTTTYCCCCCTGACTGCATCCCTGCCTCTGCAAAGGGAGCACAGCCACGCTGCCAGAGAGGGCTGCAGTGAATACCACGAGCCTCCAGCTCAAGGCACAACATGGAAAGTGCTGCTAAAGAGTCCACCCGGTGAGAAACAGCACTGGGAGAGATGAGAGTGATGCTGCAGGGAGAAGGTCAAAGCAGCAGAGAACCAGGGAACCACAGCATCCTCAACCAAAAACACTCCCAGCCTTCCTCRGAGCCACCAAATCCTCCCAGGCATGGAGAATGGAGAGATTGCTTTGTCTTCCTGTGAGCCAGGGGGTTTCCAGTGCAGGTAAAAACACTGCTTAGTAGTGATTAATAATCAGTTGGTTTCAAAAATAATAAGCAATTAGAATAATTTTGCACCAAAGCCATTCCAGATCTTGTCTCCCAAAGACCCCCAAGTTGCTTGGATTCCCACAAAGCATATAATACCTACAAAGCAATGCTGTTTGTCATGCACAGCAAGTCACATCTCATTTTCAACCCTCCCTGCAACCTCCCTCATTTTCAACCCACTCTTCAAGATAACTATGGGTGAAATCTCTGCAGTCCCAGTTCTGGAAGTTTTAACTCCACCCAATCAAGCATTTAGGTGCAGACCCTCTTGCCAAGCATGAGCTCAGCTGGTGGCAGACCCACTGTCTCTCTCTGGGGCTGATAACAGCCCAGTAGCTGCTGTATGATCTCATTCCCCGTTTGTCTGCASTGAAGGCACTCATCTCGTTCCTGTCAGTCACATTCACTCAGCAGGTCAGCGTTAAGGGAAGTCAGGAGATGAATTTGCCAATCTAAACAAAGTGATACTTCTTGAAACTTTCCAGTACCAGACTTGTAAAAACAAAGGGTTGATCTCAGCCCAAAGGCGATGTTCTAGGTGTTCTGTACTCTCTCTGTGTCACTATGGGGTTTCCATAGAATATTCAGTCCCACCCCAAGTGGCTTCCTATGCATTGTTCAAAGTGGGCACACRGTGAGCTGATTCTGTCCGTGCCTGACAATGAACCATGAGGCAGATGCTGTACAAGTTTCCATCGCTGCCTCCCAGTGCCTTATGTCACATTGTCCACAAACTCTTACCTCTTCACACACCAGCTAAKAAATTAGCTTTTCCCTTCTATTGATTTCTAAACTGCATTAAAAAGAACACATTTGAAAAGCTCCCATGTCCAGTAGTGATTACAAAAAGAGGATGTACACTGCCCTACAGCTGTCCTTCAACTCTCAATTGGCCCTCCAGAGACACACTTGTGTGGTTTTACATTTACAGTCAGGCAACAATAATATATCCAGCTAAAAGATAAAGCCAAGAGAAAGATTTGACCTCACTACTTATAGATAGTCAGAATGCAAATCACCATGGAAATCTAGGCAGCTCATTATGAAGGGTGCTGGCTGAGGGGATGCAGAACAGCCAGGAGTGATAAATAGATTCTACTGGAGCTCATGTGATTTGTACATTATGAGTTTTTGTTGATACAGCTGTAGATGATACTGTAAGAGTTTTTTAAAACCCCATTCCCCACAGCCATCTCTGGTTTTCATTATGAAAGGGAATAAGAAATTCTGGAGGATCTCATTTTCAGGAACTAGCCAGGTCCCAGGAAAGCAGACTGGCATTCAAAACAAACAYCCAGCTGCCCTCAAAGAGGATGTGTCACTGGCCAGAGGCTTTGCCATGCAATTATTTTGGATTCAATATGGGGAAGAGCAATTGATGTTAACCTTTTGCTCCAATCCAAGCAAGTCAGGCACACTGAGACTCCTCTCCAGGACAGCAGAGGTAGCACATCCAGCTGAATGTAATTACTGCCTAAAGTGCATAAAACCAGAATTTCGCTAGCTCTAGAAGTGGAAAGCTAAATATAAATGACCAAGGCTGAAAGTTTAGAGGAATTCTTGGGCTGTTCCCAATGTAAAAGGAACTGACACCGCAGAAAAATGACTGCACATCTCCACTGGTCAGTGTTCTTTAATTCTGGCTTTCAGGAGTGATACCAAACAGCTCAATGGAAAGGTGAAATTTCTCAAAGGAGAAATTGCTACCTTATGCAATGAACTGCTGTCATGATTTAAAAAAAATGCCAACTTCATCAGCACAGACATAATCTGTAAATGCAGTTCAGCTCTTAAAGAATTTTTTATTATGTACATAGAACACTGCACAGTCTGAGAAATAAAATATTTTTAAAGGATTCTCTTCTTTTTCCAGCTAAGACTGGCAGGTGGGAAGGGCACCAGAGGACAGATTTTCAGAACACATTTTACAAGGTTCTTTTCAAACTCTAAGCCATTCCTACCTCCCAATGCAGGTACATCACATTGAATCATAATTTTTCATAAAATGTACATGTAATCCTGGAAAATGAAGAATACTACTAACTTTCATTCTTAATCAGTGATGCTCTGCTATGAACAGGYATATTTTAATGTACCTCAAATTAAGTGTTCTTAGATCTCTTCCAAAAAGACACCTCTGAMAAATTTTCTGTTTGCCAACTCTTGATATTAATAAATTGAGAGCTCTCTTAAGACTATTCTTAAGAGAAAAAAAAAAAACCAAAAACACAAACTAAATCAAAGCCTTGACTTTTTCTATATTTATTTATTAGGTTGTTAACATTTGAAAAGCTTGTTCATCACCTATCAATTGACAGTGATGCAGCCAAAACAGGTTTTTTTTGTTAAAAAAAATGGGTCAAATCCAACCATGGGATCACTGTGAAGTGAACTACATGAAACTTGTATCCCAGCTTGGTCTGCAACCAGGAATTTGAGAAAATACAGGATGTAATTCAAAACCACAGCAAAATAATTTCATGTCTCCTGGACTCCTTTCAAAGTTACTCTAATTAAATTGACACTTTTTCCAGAGAGGCAACAAGTGCTGAGAAAAACACCTCTGATGACTACAATCCACTGGCTCTTTCCCAGCTCTCTCATTATATGGAAGACAATTATGAGCAAATATTTCCTTTCTTCCTTCCTCAAAGGTCAATGGTTCCAAGCTAACTCACTTTATTTCATGCAAATATATAATAGCTCCTCCTTTTTTTTCAGACTCCCCAAAGCTAGATTAAATCAAAATGCAGGGGTTTTTTAAGGATACAATTCTTCCATGAATTCCAGAAGAGGGATGAAACTGAACAACAATTAAAAAAAAAAAAACCTCATCCATTCCCTTTGCCTTTTGACCACATCTGGGAGAAAAAAAACCCAAAAAGATGACAGTTTTGTTTCAGCTGTATAGACAACTAAAACTTCTGATTACTGTGGTGTTGGTTTACATAAGAGATTTTTTTCAGTGTAAAATGGCATTTATATCAGAAGTTACTTCCACAACCAAGAGTCCTTGGCACCAAAAGATGCCCTTCCAGAAAACATCATTTAAGAATGTCCTTCAACAGCATTATATATAGACCCACCACTCACAGGAACCACATGGAAAGCATTTCAGGGAATTGAAAATATATTATTATTATTAGCTAATCTACATTAATTTTATGCCAACACTGGGATACTTATTAGCAACTGGTCAAAATACACTGCTATTCAGATCCTAATTGCAGCTTCCCAAGGTATGCATTCCTTCACATGTATATCACTGCACATAATGAAGCCCACTTAATTTGCATGCTTTAACAGCTCATTAATTAGATAATAGGAAGCACGCATGACTGGACAGAAAACAACATCCTTCTCTTTTTGATTTTGTGCTGTATTTCCTATTCCCTTGCAGGTAAAAGGTCTGACATCAGTTGTTTTGCCCCGTTAGTAAAGTTTGTTTCTACTCTGAAATTGGGCAGTGTAAAGTCTTACATTCTGACATTCCCCTCATTGAGAGAAAAAAGGGCTTTATCTGTCACACACAAGGATTYCCCCAGGAATTGCTGAGACACTGGAAGGGAAGCCTTCATATCACAGAGCCAAAAAGGGAGCAATCCCCAGTCTGTGTGCAGCATTCTCCACCAGAACGTGCACTTGTACGACAAGTGCTTCATGGGGGAGCCTGTCCTCCTTTTACCCTTTGAAAAGAACTCTCCCATTAATTTTTTTGTACTGATCATCATAAAAAGCAGATATTCTTTGCTGAAACATTTAGCTGGCCAGCAGCAGCAGCCCAAGGTAACAGGATATGGATTGTTCATACAAAATACTCTTGTAATTATTGCCTCTGATGGCCAGCAGTGAACACAAGAGCTATTCTCATTTTAAACTAATTAACCGTGAAAAAATGCCAGGCTCTTATTATCCATCTCAATCACTCAGCAGTAGCAATACTTACAGATAAGGTCAGAATTTACTTCCATTGTCAAAAGACAATGTCAAAGACATAGAATGCTRTGGCATGGGCCAGAGGAGCCTTCTCTGCAGAACTGATTCCCAAATTCAGCTTCCTTGGGTGCCCTTGCTGGCAAAAAAACACACCAGCAGCAGCAGCTTTGGCTCTATGAAGCTTCATGGGCTGGCAAAAACCTGCACCTTTCTGGGAAACTCATGGAGATTTGAAAACAATCTACAGCAGCTGACAAGTTTGAAAACCCCTCATCTGAAGGAAAAYTAGGATGCTCCTCCCTTAGAAACCGGTAAGTGGTGGAATTGCATCCCTTCACGTCTGACACAGGTAAGGAAGTTCTGTCTGTTCTGCCGCCCTCCTGAAAGCAAAGAGCCATGGATCAGCTCTAAGCATGGGCATGGGATGTCTGAGCATATTTATGGGATGTGGCCAAGCTGAATTCTGAGCATCCCACATCCCAGAGTCACAGGAGACTTAGAACCCCATACCCCCAAAATCCAAAATGTGGAAGTCTGGGAAAAGACCAAAGCAAGACTCACAGGCTACRAGCACCAGAGAGAACAGTCACCATGTCAAGAGGTTTTTATGGCACATTTTAAAGGCAAGCCAGCACAACAAGAGGCTGAAAAATCAGAGGTTGGATTCCCATCCAGTGGTACAACTCTGAGCACTGCCAGGTCCCCTTAGACTGTCCCTGCCTCTGGTTTTCCTGGGTGTGGACCTTTGCTGCCTACAGACTTTTWAAAAAATAGTACAGGGTTATTTGAACACAGAACAAGAAATATCTGCRCAGCTCAAATTTATTTTCACTGCTGTCCCCAAGCTGGTAGTTTGCTGGTTTCAATAGATGCGTAATATTTACTCAGGTTTATAAGATAAATGGAATATCATACCTAGTAAGYATGTATCTAAAACCTGAGTCTCCGAACAAATTTGTAATTTCAGTCTCAGATGATTTTTTTTGAAACTTCTCCAAGACATATTAAATATCTCTGTCCATAGGCAGAAATAAATTCTCAGTGAAYATTTATTTTGCGCCACAATGAAATATCAGAGAAAGCAGATGAAGTTTACTTACTTATTATCATGACTTGGATGGTTATTAAAACAAAATGCTCTGTGAAGAGCTCTTTTATTGAAAAGGTCAAGTACAATGAGCACAGTTTTGTTAGATGTACTATGTATAACATGCAGCTCACAGCCTGGATCCCTTGRTACAAATAGTTTTAAAGGACTAATTTTTTTTATTACAATGGCCTGGTGGTAAAGTGACTTACAAATCACTGCATTTCAAGGACTAATTTGCTATGCAGTCCCCTCCCTCATTGMAATCTTGTTCTCAGGGTAGAGCAGAAACTGGAACCCACCCAAAGCAAACACTATAGATTATTTTGGCAGTTTTTATAGCACAAGTTTTATATGGAGACTACATGCTAGATGCTGATGCAAGCATTCTGCAGTACATGCAGTCCCCAAGACCTTCAGCTCTTGCAGACACTTATGCACGTACATAAATGAAAGTAATTTCATTAAAAGCGGATGTACTGTTCTGATGAAAAATACTCTGTCTGTCCCTAAACACTTGCAAGATTTGCAAGCCTATCATTCTGTGAAAATCTGGGTCAGACCTCAGGAGCTAAATGACCTTCATGTACTTCAAGAAAAGCCACTGGGTTCTCTAAGGGATCCCACTTAAATTCTAACTTCCACAATTAATCAGGGAGGAATTCTCATGACCCCCAGAAAGCCTCAGAGCTGTTTAATGAACAGGCTGGCTAGAGCTGCCCGGGTTAACAGCACCATTAATGTGCACTGATGATCCCCTGCTCTCCTCAGCTGCTGAAGATGCTGGAGCATCAGTCAGGCCAGAGATGCTGCAGCATCAGTCAGGCCAGAGATGCTGGAGCATCAGTCAGGCCAGAGATGCTGGAGCATCAGTCAGGCCAGGCTCAGCAGAGCGGGCTGGGGCAGGGACAGAGCCTCTATGGAGACAGGGCTGAGGCTGCACACTACACACTTGTTCAAAGTCAGCTCTCAGAGCCACCTCAGCACGCCCTGTGCCAGGCCAGGCCCCTGGGGACGGACAGTGAGTGCAAGAGCTGCAGTATCTGTCATGACAGCACACAAGGAAACAGAAAAGTCCCATGGAGTGCCCTCGGTTGAAATGTCCCTTGCAGCTGCCAACACCGATTGCCACTCACAGGGACACTGGAGCGTGGGAGCAAAGGGGTTGTGCCAAGGGTCAGGCTTTGGGGAGAGGTCTGGCAGCATCCTCCTCTGGTCAGACCCCTKCAGTCACTCCACACCAGGATATTCCTCAGGAAATGAAGCCCCCACACAAAGGAAGCTGAACATTGTTAACGCCCAGGCAGAAAGCAGGTATCACCACACTATTACTCACACCCCATACTGAAAATGCAGGTGGCTGCCTCTGAATCCCCCAAAGCTGTCTGAAAGAGTGAATCTCTGCAAGCACTGACCCAGGGAATGTACAGCAGGCTGTCCCTGCTGCCAGCAATGCCAGGCTGGAACAGTCTGAAAGCACAGGAGAAAGCTTTGATGCCTCGTGGCACAGAAATGGCTTCTGTCTTAATCTCCAGGGCATCAGGGCTAAATACAACAAATGAGACAAGCTGCTTCTGGTCTCCACACCAGCTGCTTTCCACAAGGACAAGCTGGTGCTCCCCTGAAACCTCCACTAATTTCCATAGGTCCCACTTGAAGATTTTGGTGCCTTTTGCAAACAGGCCCATAAGAGCTGGGTATCAGAGCTCAGCTGTGACACAGACACCCCTGTGAATTTATATTGTTACACCCAAGATTGCAGCATTGGAGGCTGTCAGAGCAAGCAAAAAGAGAAACTATTCCAAAAAGAGTCCACAGGAAGGCAGAAATATTTGTAAAATGCACATGCTAGCAGCTACAGCAAGATTATTTCACCTGTCCTTCAAGCATGTAGTGAGAAGTTAATTATGAACATTCATTCTAAAAGAAGYTGAAAATGCAGCTACTGAATTCCTTATGTGATTTCAGTCTCATAAATTTCAGTAGACTTTGGTAAATAACRTATCTTTGCCAGGGAGGAAGATGTGATAATTTATTGTCCTGCACTACACAAWGAACATTAAATCAGGACAGTATCTGCAAACTCAAAAGGTCAAACAATCAGAGAATTTGCCTGCAATTAAATTGTTTCAACCCTGTGGAATACATTTTTCTATAGTAGCAACGACCTTTTACTCACAATGAAGAATAAATCATAAAATCATTTAGGTTGGGAAAAAAAAACCTTAAGGCCATGGAGTCCAACTGCAAACCTAACACTGCCAGGGATATTATTAAAGTTAAGAAGTGAGCAAGTATTGAATGCAGATCAACTGAAGACATATCATTTTAGCACTGGAAACCATATATATTGGAACCAGAGCACTGGAAATGGCAAAATAAGAGACAGAGGAAACAACATGTTAAAAATCACAGAAAACAATGGGATTCTAAATAAAACTATAGAACTGAGAACAAAACAAGATGCAGACAGCATCTAAAATTTAAGATAAGAGTTTAAGAAATGTATTGAGCAAGTTGCAGAAAGATGCATTTTGCAACATCTAAGCTAAAGGTGCCAGGAGACCATGATTAAAAACTGTAAAGTTCTTCTAGCTCTGAGTTACTGAGTTCTAGAAATGTAAATTCCCAGAAAGAGTGACATTCACTCATTCCTGCTATTTTGATCCCAAATTACATCATGAACCATTGAGATATTATTTTATGTATTTGAAAGATTTCATCCAAAGAGAAGAGTAATCCAATTTTGTAATGCTTAGGAAAAGAATTTTCTGGCAAATTTGCATCATTTTTACAGACCTTCTAACAACTGTGGAGTTTCTTGTTCTCAGTCAAGGTGAGTTAAGAAATCTCAGTGCTGATGGTTATTATTAATGAGTTTTCAGCCTAGAGGACAAAAAAAAAAAACAACAGAAAAAAGGACAATTCCATTTATTTGAAAAATAGGTTAGAGTCCTTGTAATGTTTCAGTTCTGTTGAAGTAGGAAATATATGTTAAGCAGCCAAAAGCCTGTATGGGCATCCTTTTATTTTATTGGAAATACGAACACATTTCAGACTACCAAAGGTCAGAACAAAATAACCAGGCTTCTTACTGCAACTGGACTGAACTCCATCTGGAATTATTTACATGACATTTACATTTTTTCCCCAGGATATCAATAATCCAATGCTAAATACAGGAGAAGAGCTGCTGGTGAGTCTCACCTGCCCTCCTCAAGGRCGTGAGCATCACCAGAAGTCCACTTCTGAATAAATGTAAAGACAGACATCAGCTCCATTCGCTGCAGAAGAAGCTTAATTCTTGCATAAATACTTTTTAACACAGATGTCAAGGGGTACAAAGAGTTATTTTTGTGCTGATGTTCCTCCTGTCTAATGACAGGATCTGACAGCAACTTCTTGTCTGATGTATGCCTTAGAAATGCAGTTCCCATAAAGKTTCCTTTTTCCTAAATTATGCAATTCTTTAGCTCTGAACAGACTAAATGCCCCACAGAATTTTTAAAAAGTTCAGTGGAGGGGATAGGAATAGATAAATCTATTGCAAAATACCCCTGATCACTTCGGCATGCAAATTCCACGGTGTCACCATGCATTAGGGAAGTTAATAGCGACATGAAATGCTACTTTTTCCCTTAATGGGCTWGATATAAAGCTAAAATTCATGTTTAAGTTATGAGATACATCACTGGAAATGACAGCAGAGCATGCATGTGTTCTGGTTTGGGATCAGTAATGTGTTTTTCTGGATTTATGCACTGTGAAAGAAGGGCTTTGGTACACACAGGGGATAGGGACAGCTCAAAGGGATGTATTTCAGTCTGTCCTGTATTTTGGAAAATCCAGTACTTCAATTTAACTCTTGCCCTTCCCAAGTCATCCTTGTGAAAACATCAGAGTGAGCAAACAAACCAGCTTTTACAAAGCAGCTAAGTACATTTTTCTTAACATCACACTGCAAACAAAGTCATTAAAAAAGACTGTAAGAGAAAAAAAAAAAAGATTGATTTCTTCTGTGAAGTTTTAATGCAGTGAATCCAATCCTCAGAAAAACAGAATCAATATAAACACAATCATGTTTGGAACTTTCTACTTATGTAATGACATTAAGTACTCTGGAATTTAAATTGCATTCATTTTGAATGTGGTGACAGTTTCAGATAAAAGAAAATGTTTCAGGGTATATGAAATATGTTTTTTAAATGAAGTATCTTTAACACTTGAATGCATCCTCTCTGACTTAAAGCCTTGCTACATCTATATTTCAGAACACATTTTTCTATTAACATGTCTAAGTTTCAGATTTTGTGTCAGGTATGTAGAAATGTCAGCCTTGAGAAGCAAAGAGCTCCAGCTGTCCTTTAAGCATTTGGAAGTGTGAACAGTTCACATAATAACAATAGAAATTATAAGCAAATAATGGAAATGTGYTTTTCCTTGGAAACAGCTGTGACAGGAAATACATTTCTCAAGCTAGACAACAACAACAAAAAGAAAATAATACTCTAATTCCCTACACCAACACAATACATTTTGATTTTTTCCTGTCACACAAGATTTACTWGTGGAAATAGGGAATAAAGAGCAGAGCCATGATTTCAACAATTCTATCAGGCAAAGGAGAAAGCAGGTGACTATATGAACTAACAGCTGTGTCATTTCAGCATCCTGATTCAAGTAGGGGGATTTTCCTCTGAGCAATAGGTCTGCATTAAAGTTTCATAAGCTTATTTTATGCTAGTCAGAATGACAATGCACATCTCTACATGGCAGCATGTCTTCTGGGCATGAATGCAGCCRGTTTATTATTGACAATGGGATTTCTGAATTGATACAGAGAATTCAGCATTTCATTCAATCACTGGTCATCCAGAATCAGTGATGGTGCCGAGCCAAATAAGGACAAGGAATATAAAATCTGTGTAYAGACCTGAGCAGACCATGAGAGAGAGCTTTTATGGTGACCGTGGAATAAGCACCACAAACTTTTCTGGTTTATTTGAGACATTCCACTGCATTATGACACATGTGCAAGTACACCGAAAGTGTGCAGTTAAACAGCACAAGCACGGGGTGCTGGGTGGAACTGCAGCTCAGATTAAAAGATGTTTGAGATCCTYCCTTTTCCCCCTGTAATCCACAGCCCCTGATGCCTTCCCAGTTCCTCATCAACACAAAGCCAGGAGCAGCAGGCACAGTGAAACCCCAGCTCAGCCCCGATGAAGTCGCTCATTCCTGAGCAGGGAGGGGGCTCTGCTGCAGGAGAGCACGGACGAGCTGTGTCCAAATGCACAAGGGGAGGCATTGACCGAATTTGATGTGCTTGGACTAAGGACCAGCGCTCATTCTCTAGAGTAGAGCCTTGGTGCAGCACATCGGGGGTTCCACAGGGCTCAGGAGCTGTGCAAATTCATCTCCAGCTCTCACTGACCCCAGAGCCCTGGGGCTGGGGACAGCAGGTGGGGCAGCCTGGCAGAATTCACTGAGGTACGGAACTGAGCCCATCCTTAGGCAGCACCCGCGAGTGATCTCTGCTCCCAAATCCCTGCCATCCCACAGCCAGGGCTGCTGTGTCACCCCACAGGGCACACACCCRACAGGCACCACCAACAGCCCCTGCTCTGCTCCTGCAGCAGATGGAGAGCACRGTACCTCCTGAGCAAACTCCCTCGGGAACCAACTATTGCAGAAAAATGCAGAGAAGAGAGAATCCACCACAGACCCCATAGCAAATATTCATTTTCTCTTATTCTGAGCAGCTCCTAACCACATAGGAGTTTGGGGGGATTTTAGAGGTAAGCTTGTTTTAGGGTCCCCACCACTACTGCAGCTTAGAACTGATTTTCTAACAATACATGAACCTTGTGCCCAGGGAGGTGTCAGCTCTCTGTCCCTTCAGGCRGCCACACAGCACAGCAAAGATGATCAATTTGTTTCTGCATATGTGTGCTCTTTACTTACATAAATTTTAGAAACAAAATGCATAGTTTGAGGTAACAGAATTGTTAATTGGGGGGAAGAAATGGCCTGTCAAGCTTTCTGAAGGAGAAATTTTTTTTTCTTTCTGTTTTTTTCTTTCTGATTTCAGAACTGATAAGGCTCATGTTGCATTTATCACCAAAAAAAAGGCACTTTATGCAGTGAGCCGCAAAATACATGACAATGGTAACTTCATGGGAAATTCTTTTCCCCAAGCTGTTGGATGTCCACTTTGCCATCATGGCTTGTGTTAAAATAACCACCCTGACAGGAGGAATATCACCATCATAACAGTTTATCATTACTCCATGAGAATGTGTTCACTTCAAACTACAAAAATAACTCMGATAACTCAGATTCTGCACTACCTTGCTTCAGAAGAGAAGGGAATGAAAACTCCTCACAGGCAGTGTAAAATCTAGAAAAGAATCAAATTCAAGGGTGCTAATACCTACTGGACATGAAAAAACAAAACAAAAATCCCCAAACMAAAACCCCCATAATCAATTGTCATAAAAGTCTCCACATGTTTATGGCAGGTTAAAGAGAGATCAAGAGAATAATAAATTTATCTCTGTGCTTAGTTTTTGTTCCTTCAGTATCGCTACCTAGATGCAAAAGGTAAAGAACCAGAAGTCAGGAGACCTCTGATTAACATAATTACTTAACAAAAACCCAAAAAAGGAAAGTAACCTAGAACAAGATACTTTCATGCACTAAAGCCTTTTGTCTTCAAAACTGTGCAAAAAGTGTAAATTAAGGGATTATAAATTGAAAGAGGGCAGCTTCCACTTTCATACTTCTTTTTTTTCCTTTGGCACAGGGACATGAAAACAGCAGCAAACTGGCCCTGGTTCATTGAGTAATCAGGCTGTAAAAGAAAATTTAAAATTAAAAAAACAAACCAAAGCAGAAACAAAGCRTTTCAACTTCCCACTCTCTGATTTTACACAGAGCTGCAATTCCACTGATGCCAGAAGAGTCAAGATCAATTGATGCAATTGAAGCCAGGGACAGGTACCGGATGCTGGAAGATGCTTTCATATTCTATCCCAGAGGCACTATCATATTATCATCAGTCAAAATAATTAGAAGAATTCTGATCTTGGCTAAAGCATTTGCTGCATAATTTCAAAYAAAGTAAATTTTCCTAAATAGCACTTCAGTAGGTGACTAATTCATGCACCTGTGGAGATTTGCCCTCCTGACTTCTAGATCACCTTAGCCAATTTAAAGCATTTTTGGACTTCATTCCTCTGCTCCTCAGGTCCCAGGGCTTAGGAGAAATGTAGCATTCATTCAAAGTGAATTATTCACTTGATAAACAAAAATCTGGCTTTACACAGTGCAATTAACTTGTGAAACTCATTATCACAAGATATCACTTAGATGAGAAGCTTAAAAAGAAATAGAGACACAGAGCTCTGCAAAGATCTCCAGAAGAGCAAGATTTAAAACAGTGAACGTTGGTGAACTCCGTAAAATATCGTCTCCCAGGCTTCAAGACCTCATTCTCTACTGCTGTTCTAGACGAGGTGAATTCTATCAGGTGAATTTCTGGAGATATGGTCTGGTAATACCTAGAACTTACCTCTTGGAACCCTACCTTCTCAAAAGAGGCAATATTAAGATGAAGTTCTCTACAGCAGAGCAAAGTCTGCCTTTACCCAACAAGAACCACAGCAGTAAATTAATGGCATGTTATGTGAATGTTTCTGGGAACCTCTTCAGGGACATTTAATCACTAAGCATAATTCTACAAAATATTTTGTTTTGTTTCAGTAACAATAAAGAACATCGTTTTGATCTTATACCATCATATATTGTAAACCTGAAGTAAACTATAGCTTCTGATACAATTTTATTCCTATTATCAAAGAAACATAAATCAGATCAGCAAAACTGCAATCCCAGCCCCACAGAGCACCTTCAAAGCTCACCCTTTTCGGAGCAGTTGGTTTGTCAAACCCCCCAAGAGTGAGCTGTGCTCACTGTGCCCAGAAGGGCTCCCCAAMACCTCCCTGGGCTCAGCTCCACTCCTGCCAAGTGAACAACTTACAGGTACATCGAGAAACTCGTTTCTTTCTCGCTTTTGCAATCCTCAGGCATCAGCTGCTGTTCCACAGTGAGATCAGGTATCCTAATTACAGGAACTAATTGATGCTGGGCATCTCCTTACCTGGAACCCAGCCAAGGGCGGCTCGGTCAGTGCAGGAACACTCACAGAAATGGGATGAGATGGGTCAAACACTGAAACCACACAAGTGCATGCCTTCCTCCCTTCCYGCTACCCGGTATTTGTCAGACAAAATGGATCTTTGCTGCTGAATCAGAAGGGTAATTTTACAGACACTTCAAAGGCTTTTAAAATGCAGTGTTCTCACTGCACAAGTGTCACTGAAGCGTTGTGGAAAAGCACAGGTGCTGGATGATGCTGGTGTGGGGCAATGTGGAATAAAAACACATTGGTTTACTTCATTAGGAGAGAGGGGGRAAAAGGAAAAAGAACAAGAATAACAAAAGGGGAGGAATTATAATGACTAGTTATGATTTTTTTTTTTAAATAATCAAGCTATAATCCATATYACAAATAGGCTTGGACATAATTGGCCCTCCGGGCTGCCAGGACACACTGTGCCTCATATTTTACTATAATAATACAGAAATGATAGTGTAAAAGAAGTAGTTGGTCGAGAAACACAAACCTTAAATCAACTTCTAAACTAGTTTTGCTTGTTTTCCTTAAAATAGTTAATGGCTACAAGAAAATGAGTTACAGAACTAACAGCACTGGTAGGTTTGTGCCTTGTGGTWCAACTCTGTAGTGTGTAACACATTGCTGGCACTAATGAAAGCTTTGGTATATTTGGGATATTTGTATTTMGTGTAAATTCCGTGAAGAACTCAAGTGCTAAGCACATGATGAAACATTTCCCTTACGGACACTAATTGGGCTGCTTTCCTTTAATTAGCCATCTGCTTTCATGGAATTCCTCCAGATTTTGTAAGCTGAATATCCATCTCCCTGTCAGGTTTTACAGTAATCTGACAACAGGTTAGAAAGTTACTGGGTGAACACAGAGGGACAGACTGACAACGTCTCCGAAAAAATTTAATTGCCTCGGGAAACAAGGCTAAAAYAGATGCATAATTTATAGTTGCTCCTGAAGATGGATTCGCTGTCGAGCTATAATGCAGAGCTCAGGAGTTAATCTGATTATTTTAAAAAGAAAAAAAAAATAAATATATCAGGGGAAATGTATCAATGTTTTAAACATTTGTGGATTTTTGATGTGCAGCCAGAGCAAACASCGCTCCCATAGATGATACATGGTTCAGAATTGTTAGGGGTGGTAGGTGAGATTTTTCAATCCTTAAAACAGTTTAATGGAAGTTTGATTAAATGTTCAAATAAAATCCATCCTAAACTCATCTTTACCTCACTTAGCCCRCACTGAGTTTCTTTGCTAACCTCTGATAAGCACAAAACAGCCATTAAAATTTGAGAGCAATCTTGCACAGTGCAGAGGATACTATTATTATCTGTGGTAACCCACACTGAGTAAGAAATGCTAAAAAAACCCTGCAGTTCATAATAGTTAAGACTATGGCACCATTGACGCACATTTTTCATTTTTTTCCCAGCAAAATTAGAACTCCGATAGGCAACAAGAGACCTCTTGCARCTGAATGGAGATGCTGGGGAGAAACACACAGCTTTTACCAGCTGGCAGGTCAAGCCAGTGTTCTGTAATCACCTGACTTTATCTTTCTGCAAAAATATTCTGCAAAAACTCTAATATTTCTGTGTAGCTGCACTGAAGATGTTAACTCTTTGGTTTACCCTAAAAAAAATCACGTGCTGCTCATTGGGCAACAGCAGTGACCCAGCCGGCACCATCCTTTGCTYTAAAATCTACTGTGACTTTCCTAAATCCAAGCCAATCCACAGGATTGTTGCAACTTTGTCATTTGGTGAAGGGGGGGGAAAAATATAAAAAATAAATAGCAGCTGCCAGAAGCAGCACATTTGTACTCAGGGATGACCATGGGGAACCATTCCACAATCATTGCTCCAAACAGAATAATCCTGTCCTGCAATGGCTGAGAGATGCCAGAGTTTCTCTGCACGTTCTGATGGCTCAGCAGTTGGATGGCAGTGCCTGGCTCCAGCACTTACACCACAAGTAGGTTACACAAAGCAGCAGTCMCAGGACAGCCAATAAACCCTCACAGAGCCAGGAAGGGACTGAACACAGAGCTCTCCATCACCCCAGGGCTGCTCTGCTCCCAGATGGGTTTGTGCTGGCTGAATTCATGCAGCAGCACAGTTCTGCAGTCCCTGCTGAGAAATTCCAGCTCCAAAAACCCCCTATCACACCTGATAACCCTGCAGTGAGAGATCCTCTCCCCTGGGTTAACCTGTACAGATGATGACTAAGTCCTCATTTGTAAGGCAGACCACATCTCCTGCAMAGAGATCGCTGCTAGACAGCAATACCACATACCCAGTTAATTATGGTTTTTATAATTTGGGCTCTTAATGGTTTCTTAGTCAGAAAGCAGTTATGAAAAAGCTTTGGAACATAAATACTGCATAAATTTTCATAACTTAAGACAAAAAGTTGGTCGATGCTCTCTAAAGCTGACAAACTGCATGCCACAGTAGTTAGAAAGAGTACAGAGTTTATGTACAACCTGCATGCAAGCTCGTATTGCTCCTATCCACTTCTTACAAACTGGCAATCACAGATGGTCTCATAACAGACTTGGAACAGAAAATAGATCTTTGCATTTGGAATGTGCAAGTTACACTTCTACATTAACAGATTCGTAATTCGCAGCATGACATTCAATGAAGGAAGACATGGCTAAGGGTGTTGTACATTTTAACATACTTACATAATGAGCAATTATGTTGAATATATTCAAAAATAGAATTTATGTAGGTTGGGAAAAGTCCACAATTAGTAATAGTTTTCCGTTCTAGAAGTTCTGATACCTTGAATGGCTTACACGGATTTTTTGGTGCATTGATGCTAAACAATTTTCACATAACAAACGGTGAACCCAACCTGAAAAAGTAACAGTTTTATTTTGGAAACGACACAATGAAATATTGTGATGCTACAATACTTGACAGAAGCATTGCAAAAGAAGTGCTTTATGATAGCACATTGCTTTATTTTTCCAGTCATCTCAAAAGTTAGGGTTTTTTGCTGCTGTCAGGAATAAAATAAGGACATGTTCCTTCTTCTTTGTTAGAAAGAGAAAAGATATAAAAGGACACGAGTTTCACTAGTCATGAAATATTGCTGTGGAAGGGAGATGAGATGGCCTGAAGAAAAGAGGAGCTACTTGGATGAAGAAATGGACAATCTGGTGCAAGAGCTCCGTGACTCTTCGAATTTCATGTTGCACTCTGCAATATCACTGCCACCTGCCCGACAAACACAGCAATGCACAGCAGCAACACCCTGGTTCAGAGTCAATATCTGAGATGTTGCTCAATTCTAAAATTGTTATCCCAAACTCCAGGCCACCCACATGCACTACCAAAGCAGAAGAACCAGGAAGGGTGTGATTTTGTCGGTGGAAATGGAAAAGCTGCCTTTAACTTTGCTATCCTTTGGTGTCAATCATTCCACCTCCAAAAGCCTTACCACACTGTGCCTCAAGGATGGAAGATTGCATGGAAAATTTGCAATTAATCCAAGCCACAGTCACGTGGAGACAAAGTGACCTTATTCCAATCAGCGAGAAAGGCAATATAAAAATCACCTGCATTTACAATCACTTGCACAAGCTACTTACACTATAAATCACTTTGTCAATAATGATTCATRACAAACAGAGCTTACTTTGGTTTCGTTACTTACATCTTGAGCTGGTAAAATCAGGCACACGCAGACAGCTGACTTCAGGCAGCTTTCAATTCTGGGCCTGCTGCTGCCCATTTTCCTCCCCTTGGTGTTGTGCTCCTTCGCTTTTGGGTGCCCTTGCAATGCCTGCAGCCTCTTTTGGCCTTCAGCTTCCTCTTCTGTCCATTGCTGCACTTTTCAGAGTGTTGGTTTTGGTTTTATCTTAAACATATCAAAGCAGCTTTGTTGCTTGTGTTTCTATGCATAAGTGATTTTTTGTGAGCAATCATTTTAAATAATGTTACTCTGAACTTTGGATTTTGATTTTTTTCTTTACAGSACAATTGAGTGCAATGATTGACAAGGTCCTTACAGGACCTGTGACCTGCCCTAACACCTGCAGTGATGCCAGGACCATCTATTTCCATGCCATGGCAGCTGTCARCCATCCCAGAAAGTGGGATGCTTAAGCAAGCCTGGACCTTACCTATTCCAGGAGTAAAAGCACTGTGAACCATYCTGGACTGGCAGCAATGCTACTTCTCTATGCTAAGGAGCTTGTAAGTCACACAGCCACYGGCCATTTGTCATTTTCTCAGGTCAGGAGACTGCTTTGCAAACAGGATTTATCCCATGAGTCACAATTTGGCCTTCTGTTCTCTAGAAAAATCAATTATCAGCTCGAACTGCCTTTCCTCTGCGAGTCCAAAGCCACAAGGAAAGCACCTTGGATGCCCTTTCTTCCAGAGCAGCATAAAGACAACTACAGCAGCATCAGTGCCCTCTTTCACCCTTCCCTCTTTATCAAGTTCTTCAGTTCCAAAGTGCAAAGCACAAGAAGACCTTGGCCTTCTGCAGCAATGCCCAGCATTTATTGCCAGCGCCTCTTTAATATTGACAATTATTGCAGAAGAGACAAAACTATATATRAACAATTTTATTTGACTTCTTTGCAAGCAGCCACTTTTGCCTGGGAAGCAAGAATGAGTGATGTACCTCTAAATAATCCCAATGAACAGCACTTTGGGAGACTAATGGAGGCACATTAGGGTTTGTGAGCACAGATGGGAAATTTTTCTCTTGGAGTTGAATCTATTCCTTAACCCATTCAAAAGTGTGCCAAAACAATGAAGGGTTTGCAYAATGAGGTTTTTATTTCCCCTCCCCAGCAGAGAGGCACAGGGAAGTCACACACAGAAATGTTTTCCAAATCAGACACCAGGAACATCAGAGAGGCTTCTTTAGCCATGTCCTTCATAGCTTCAATTACATTAGTAAACATAAAATGTACTTTCCTAAGTTAAGCAAACTAAATTAGGACTGACAAATTGAGTGACTCATTTCACAAGTGTTTCACATTCATTTCTCTGCAAAATTAATCCTGAGGAAGGAAAGATGCTTCTATAGTAGGTATTAATATATTTAGCATCATGCTTGTTTCTCCTTGCTTTTCCTCCTCARTTTTATGTGTTTTCCACACCAAGGAAAACAAATGGCAAACAATAAAATGCTGGTGTCGGTTTAAGTCTCAGTTTGGAGCACTGGGGAGTTCTCAGCAAAACTCCAGTCTGGCTAAAGATTTCCCCATGTCCTTGTATCCTGAACTCACTGCTGACATCCCAGAATATTTCATTCTCTACAACTTCAAAGGCTTGTGGATTTTCACAGATGGAAAATGGCCATCACATAGGCTCTTTCCTCAGGAAACAATTGTGGGGGGACTCAGAGGGCCCATCACCCACCCCTACTGCCCAAAGGCAGCAGATGGAAAATCCCTGATGGAATAGAAGATTATCAATTAATCTTCACAATTACACAGAAAACAAACACAATTAGAGACGAACACTTTACCCTGATTTCTCTACTGAATGTTTAAGCTCAAGAAAGCTGGACAGTCAATAAATGCAGAATTCCCTTTATCAGGGATAGCAGAACATCACATCAAACAACCCAGTTCCCAATGACCCCAACAAATAATGTTTGGGCTGCAGAGTGGGTACCAGACATGCTGCATTTTGAATTGTGGGTGCCTGGAATTTGCAGTCAGGAGCAGCACCAGGTGGTTTTTGTGGAGCAGAGTCACATCTCCCTGCCTCAGGCATTGCTTGTCTCAAGTTCTGTTCCCACATTCCTTGAAAGCCATGGCCTAATTCAAACAGCAGCAGCTTCCCCTCTGTGTGCAGTAAAATTCACATAACCTGGCTCTCAGGAGACCCTGGGCACAGCAGGGTCTGAGACTTGTTTGTCTCATTCACTTTTAATCCAATTCTGCTCTTTGAKACTTTTAAAATTTATTTATGGCTTTATATAATTTTAAAATTAATTTCTTCTAAAAAAAAAACATTTTGTATGGGAGACTTCCCAAAATGCAAGGGTCTCCCTGTCCATCAGAAATTCTTGTTCAGAAGTTGAAATTGCAGCCACCTTTGAAGCAGGTGGTCRTGACTCCTGCTGTGCTGTGGTGCTGTCAGAGATTTCTGCTCCTACATAACTCTGGCTCTCAGTGTCTGTGCCATTAATAACAGTGAGCTCAAGTATTACCTGAATTTGGACAGAAACACGTTCTTGATTCCCTTTTGCAGAGGTCTGTGGACTGTTTTATGAGTGTCTATTTTGGAAATAATCGTGAGTTGGCTGCAAATGTGGATCACTAGACTAAGAGGGTGGTGAAGGTTCTTTTTAAAATCTAGCTTTCAGAAAAGGGAAATTTGTTTTAAAAACAATACAGTAACTTTGAGGCAAATTCTCTCATCCACAGTCAAATACAATTTTTCTTTGTTTAACATGCTCTCACCTTATCTTCTAGAACATCAAAAACCTTGCTTTCAGGTGCATGTCTTCATTTCAGAAAAAAAAAAGATACTTTTTTGTATGAAATTCAAAATGCTTTTCACACATWGGGAAATAGGAAAAATAAAAGATGCACTTAAGCACTTAAATACAAAAAACACCAGAATCAAACAATTTTTTTTTAGTAACCTCTTCACTTAAACCAAAGCAGAAACATTCTTAACCACCAATTTTTCCTCCTTCTGAGAGTCCTTCTGGACTCAGTAGCATGAGATTAAGCAAATAAGTAATTTCAGAGAGATGGGATCATTCCTTTCCCCGAAGTGTGCTTCCCTGGCTGGTGTTTGACTGCATGCTGCCAAGGAATTCTCTGCAAACATCCATACAGCTGCAGATCTCCAGTAGGAAACACAGATGGAGCTGAAGCAGGCAAGGCAAAAATAAAACCCCTACAATCTCCCTGCACTCGCTGCTGGGGAATTTGTGCAACACCTCCTGTGGTGCTGCTGTACAGGAGCTGCTGACACTGGCACAGGGAGCAGCGAGAGGCAAACACTTCAATTAATGGGCACAGCCTGATATTCCTGGGACTCTGATCTCTGACAGAGGTTTATTCCTGCTCAAGGAGCCCCTGCACGTTCAAGCCACTGACTCCAGCAGGAGACCTCTTGCCACTGGAGTCACTACAGAAAAAGCATTAACCAGACCGATTCAATGCACCCATACAGACTTTRAAACAGGAGAGGGAAAACTGTCAAGTTATTTCAAAGTCTAGAGTGAGTTTTGATGTGGTTTTCATCAACAATTCAGCTGGGAATCAGTTACCAAGCAAGGAAATGTTCATGACAACAAGGAACAGCATTTTTGCATTTAGAGCTTTTATTTTTAAAAAGCAAATCAGAGAAAATTTTCAGGACARAGCCCCTCTTGTGCTTCCATTGCTCTTATAACCTTTCTCAAGAACTGTACATGGGACTGAACCATTCCTTTTTTCCACTCATTCTCCCACAAACAATATCCTGACCAGCCTGCCTCTGCAAGGCCAAAATGGTGTGAAAGTGATTTTTATGGCAACAGGAGCTGATGTCCTGTGACAAGCACAAAGCCAGCCYAAGCAAAGTACTGACTGGAAAGAACTACTGGAAAGTTATCAGTTTTAAAGGCAATATTTTATATAATAGTAGGATTTAAAATCAAGTAATACATCCAGCCCAAAGCTAAGCCAAATGCAGAGATAAAACATACAGACAAATATCACTGGCTTCCAGACAAAGCTGGTAACTTTTCTCTGAGAGYAATTCTGATATTTCAAAAGATTTCTGAATCAGAATAAAGCCTTAAAAATGCCTTACTTTCTGTTGGAGCAAAATTGCAATAATCTTCTGGAAACCTTAGGTGCTTTTTTCAAGTAAATGAAGCACTTTGCTCTCCCAGGAACAAGTGCATCCTTCATCTCCCAGTTCTGCTGTGTCCAGAGCTCTGTATTTGAMTGGGTCAGGATCTGGACCTGGACCAGAGTGGTATCAACAGAGACCTACAGCCCCCCAGACAAGCTGAAGGAAATCTGCCAGGGTTTCACAGGAAGCTTGTGTAAGCAAAAGACCTTCTGAGATGGACAAATCTTAAATAAAAATAGTATTTTTAAAAATAAAAAAAGCTTTAAAGGATTTTCTTCATGAACTCATGACAATTTAGATTTGAAAGCAATTTTCAAATCTGAATTGTCATGAGTTTCTGAAGAAAATATAAATATGAATATAAAGTTGAATATAAAGTTGAATATAAAGTTGAATATAAAGTTGAATATAAAGTTATCGGGATTTTCTAAAATACTGCAGAACCAAAACTGCTCTAAAGGAAGCCACCAATCAAGCATATATCCCAATTCTATCAAATACAAACCACTGAAATCCATTTGCTACAGTTCTGACAAGGAATGTCAGAGCTGCCTTTCTGCTCAAAAACCTCTAAGTTTGTCCAGAGGCACTTCCATCTCTCAGTGTCCATTTGGTCGATCAATCCCCACTATAACAAATCTAACATTAAATGTTTTTTAATGTTAATATTTCTTTCCCATTTTTCCCCCTTCTTGCCCAGAAGAGAAGCACAGCCAGAATATTTCTTGYTACTGTTGCTATGCCTATTTCTCCATCCCTGTTGTTTTCTTTTCCTCATTCACTTTTCCACTGTTTCAATGCTGGAATACCTCTCCATTTACCCCTTGTGTCCGCAGTGCTCCTCAGCAGGGCTCTGTTTGTGTTCTTCACCTTGTTCTTGCAAGAGTGACACTTCTCACTTGCACTCACTACAACAAAATTGCACTTTAACTTAAATCAATAAGGTTTGCTCCACTTGCAGCCCTGGCACATCATCAGGATGGGCCCTTTAGAACAGCAGAAAATATTCCTTATTTGTCCTKGAGATTAGGTGTTCTCAGGCTCAATTACCCTGTGTTTAAAAGCTCTTATGTCTTTGCTTTCCCTCACAGTTAACTGAAGACACTAATAAATAATCTTTCTCAGGCAAGAGAGATTTGTTGGGATTTATGAAGATGTAAATATCKGCACATGACAGACCCATCCCCAGCACAAACACCATTTATGGRTTTTTTGCTTTTGCTGTTGCTCGTTTCCAGTCCTTTCTCTTCTTCCTCTCTGATCCGATCCGAGAGTCATCTCCAGATTTCTTTCACCAAAACACTAACTGCCMTTTCCAGACTGAAAAAAAATTAAAAGTAATTATTTGAGGAAGTCAAGAAACCCATTTTGCCTAGGATCATTTCCACACAGAGGAATCATGTGCCTCTAACAGGAGAAAGCAAGTGCAGGAATACTTAATGATAAGTAATTATTAATATAATTCAGAGTTCAGAGCCCAATCTGCAACTTTATTTTGCAAAGGGGTCTCCAAACAAGTTTTTTCAAGCACAGAGAGTAGAAGTACAGCAAAGTTCCAAACATTTTATAGCAGTCCTGTGGGGAAAACTTGCTCTGCTTGTCCTTCATGTTGCCCATCAGGAAAGTTATCAAATGGTGGAAAAAGGCTTTAATGTCCGTGTAATAGCTGAAGGCATCACACAAATCTACAAAGTCTGACTGCAGCAATGAGAACAGAGAGTGCTATCACATTCTGCAGTCAGGTCACTCCAGCACTCCAGATAATCACACTTCTTTCAGCTCCAGGTTTCTTACAACTGAAATACAGTCAGAGGTGTGATCTGCAGTGACAATTTACTGCCAGACACAAAAGCATCAAAATGGAACAAAATAAAACAACAACAACAAAAAAAAACCCATGTATTTTTCTTTTTCTTACTTTAGAGGTAGCCAGGATTATTACTGCTTTATCAATTTATGGCTGCTTCTTCCTTTCTTATCACTGCTGCCAATGAATCACAAATTGCAGCCYGCAATTTGTTTGCTTCTAAGATACATATTCACCAGAAGAGTTGTCAAACACTGRCACAGGCTGCCCAGGAAGTGGTTGAGTCACTGTCCCTGGAGAGCTTTAAAGAACGTGGATGTGGCACTTGGGCACATGGTTTGGTGGTGGGCAGGACAATGGCTGGGCTGGGTGATCTTGGAGGCTTTTCCATCCCACATGACTTTATAATACTGTACCTTTTGATTTACCAACTTTGAAAATGGATTTTTCTCAAATCCAGGTTAGTGGGAAGGCTTCGTGGCTGGATCTACTCTGAAACACAGCACAGTGTAGGTCCAAAATGATTGCATCAAAGGCAAAAATAAGGGGGCAGACACATAAACAGCCTCACAGAGGTGAGAAGCTGCATTCTGCAGTGGCTGGGGACAAATCTCCCATTGCATCAGCTTCATTTTATAGAAGGAACAGCAATCCATTACTGCACATGCACAAAGCAGAACATGGCTTATCACACATTTGTAGTGATTTCAGAGCTCTACCACTGACTTTGTTGTACTGGCCAGTTCYCAGTCTGCAGCTCAGAAATCAGCTGCCCAAAAGAGTTCCCAGATTTTTCTCAGAGCTCTTACAGACAGAACATTTTTCAGACAGGCTCAGGTTATTGCAAGGTGCCCGTGCCACAGACCATAAGGCAGCTGCCTGCAAGATCTCAGGAACAAAGATTGGCTCCCTGGCAGTGACAACTCTATGAGATTCTGTAGCCTACCACAGAGCTAGCACAGCTCTCCAACATTCCTCACTTCCTCTGTATTTGCATACCTTGCATATATTTCCATATCCTTATTTCCCTCTTTTATAGTAGGAGSAACCCTTAAACCTCTATTTAGGGTTATTTGAKCTAAYGATAAAACAAACAACAGAGTTCTTGATACATGTTTGGTAGGGAAAAGACACACATTTTCACATGCAGGACAACCATCTAAAGCAGGAATTAACAAAACCAAAGCAYTTTTCTGAACATTAGTGCCATATCACATTGAATTCAAAACTTGATGTAAAGTAACAAATGCGATGTCTGATAAGTAACAATTTTTCCATGGTGGTGCATGTTCCAGAGGTTAACATTTGGTAAAAGTAATAAATTCAAAAGAAGTCTTAATTAGCTACATAATGGGACACTGAATTTAACACTGGTATATCCTGTCAGTTCTTTCCAGGCAAAGTCCAGGGTGAGATTTGCTTATGCAGCAGAGCAGAATTGAAATAATTGACTAAAGTCTAAAGGGGAAATAGATTTGTAAGGGGGATCCTGAGGCTGGGCAAGAGAACCAGAATAGATTGCTGTGGGAAGACAACCTGGAAGATTTAAAGTGTGATCAGACTGGTTTATCCTTGCCTGCTGTAATTGGTAAACAAAACCACAGTCACTGAGGGGACTAAGAGAAGTGCTTGCAATGGTAATACAAATTATGGATCCAGGTAGCAGAAAAACACTCAGGATAATTAAACTATGAGTGTCTTCCCTTGTCTTTTCTCAAGCCTATCACATTCCTGACAGGCATTATCCAGTTTCCTCTTTAGAGAAAAACTTCTGTTGACAGATTCTTTTTGATATCCTTTTTACAGAGATGGGATCAGTACAAGACTCAGTATTCAGGATGCAGGTGCATTAACACCACAGGGCTTTCCAAATCCTAGCATTTCATTTACTTCTTTTTGAGGGCTGCTGGCATTTTCATATTATTATTYCTTATAAATTAATAATAAATAATGTAAAGCTCTAGCATTAATGTCCAATCCATCCATACTACCAACAAAATCAATCACTCTTTGTTGTAAAGCCAAATAGAAAAATAACTAGGAAAGGCATTTTTCCTTTATGTGCTTTCCCAAGAATGCTTCTGGACTATTTACATTTTCAGTGCAAACTCAAAAGGTGGGTACTGGAAGATGTTCTCACTCATTTTCTGTTAATTTGAAAAGGGAGATAACTACTAATCCTAATTRCTGTCTGCTCTCAACTGCTTCAGCACAGAGGAAAAATCTGAACCAAACTCAAGTGCTTGAATAAAGCCTTGTCCATCTTAAGTTTAAATTCATGAGCTCTTGACACCAGCTTTCACAAACACATATAACATCTATAATCTACTCTCAGATACTTTGAATATGCATGCTGAATATTAATTTTACTACTCTTTCCTCTCTCTCCTTCTATCAAAATAAGGTACTTTGACCCCACAGGTCTCAGAAGTAGAAAACACCGTAAATYAACCAGGACTCTCAATTTTTCAAAGTTTAAAGCACTCTGGAACCTTGTTTTAACTGGAAGACTTTTAGAAACCCAATTACTGAGGTGGGAGCTTGCTGCAGGTGATTCCTCTGCCTTAAACAGATTCTGTCTGCAAGGATTGATCAAACCCCATTTTATATCACACTGTCCCTCCTCCTTCCAGCAYGTCAGGACCTCCCACACCTTCCAGCTATATGAACATTTGTTCCTCTTCATTTGGTTTTATTTGTCCATCTGCATCACTGAGATATCTCAGAATGACAAAGGTATTTGCATTTTGCATAGCTGCTGAACAGAGGGGGAGAAATTGTTTGAAATTCCAAATAGTGCCTGTTTTTGTGGCAAAGAATAACCATGGCTTTCTTCTACACCCTAAAATGCTGCAAAATACAGCTTTGCCCTGCCTGGAGTAGAAACAATTCACACACCTGCCTACGTGCTGCTCACCTTCACCTGCTTSTAAGCTCACTCATCTTTTCTGACCACAATAAATGAGATTTCCTGATGGCAAATACAGACTGAAGTTATTTGAGGCCACACCCATCCTCTGAGTCAGCAGGAGGACAGTCTGCTCCAAAGGCAGATGTTTTGCCCCAGTAACCTGATCTAATCTGGTGACAGCCACAGCATTTCCTCTGTGTAAAACATCACAGTCACACGGATTTGTGGCACGGGGTATGTCCATGGGGATCTGGGGGCTTTGTGGGACCCTTCTCAGCAAAAACACAGAACACCATCAAACATTCCAGAGACTGAGATAAACCATAGCTTTGCCAATAATTAACACCACAAAACACTAAGAAGGACTGTTCAACACACTTGGGGTTTGGGGTTTCTTTTAAAATAAGTAAATAGGAAAAAAACAAGATTTGGAAGAGTAAAGCAAGCATGCATTACACATAGATATTAGGTTTCTGTTTCCAAGGACAAATCCATTGGTATCAGTAAGCCACAACTGGTCTGTACTGGGCAGTGCTGGAAATTCTGCTGCTGCTCACAGTTCCTGGACTATCCACGAGAAACTCCTGATGATAAATCTGCAACCAGGAGAGCAAAGCCAGAGCAGCTGGCAGCACTGCACCTCAGGGTGCTTTCTAGGGAGCTGTTCAGGACACATGGGATTCCCAGAGCAGTGGTATTTCCAGACACATTGCAGATGGGGCTACTCCACCAGTCATGCTCTAAAAAGTCTTATCCAATTTATTAAAACTAAGAGGCTGCTGGAACAAACAAAAACCCCCAGGCAAATTGTAGCAATTGATGCAGGGTTTTCAAACACTTCATAAATTCTAGTCCTGACCTCCATATTCAGAAATTAAAATAACATTCCCAGATTTTTCTGGAGTAAAATGACTGGGGTTACTACAACAACAATTAAAAAATTAAACTGTGTAAATATTATGAAGTTAACTTCTTCCTCTGCTGACAAGAGGAAGAAACATCTTCAGGCAATGGTTACAAATGTGACATTGACCCRGTGATGGTCTATTAAATTAGAAAAACACTGCAATTGATTGAGAACACTTGGACTGCACTTACACAGAAAATTTGGATARGATAAAATATCTTCTCATCAGAAGGGTCAGGCTTTTGGAAAGATGGTTTATTCTAAACAGAAACTTCATGAATTTTTCCACTTCATTGATCAAATGAATCAGGAAAAAAAAATCTAATTATTATTGATTTATTGGCAGGTCTTGAGACCAGTAAAAGTATTTTTTTTGTATCTTCCAGACCAGGAAGATTCACAGCTTKAAAAAGCAACCTTCTGTCACAGAGCAAGTATTAGATTAAATATGAGAACAGCAATATGTTTTTGTCAGCAGAACTTGCTGCAATGCTATATTCAGGCATCTGAAGCATTTTTCAGCACTGCAGAGCACATGAAGAGATGAATTCATGTCACTACACACTGTATTACACTGGAGGGTAAGTCATTTCCAGCAGGTATCAAGTTTCCTACTTGTTTTGCACAAAGTTAGCAAACTGAGCTTGTAGTAAGGACTACAGTGAGCCAGAAATGTGCTGGTTTTGAGAAGAAAACGTCAATCCAGYGAAATCAAAATGTTTAAAGGGCTGTATGTTCTGTAGGATTATGGGCTCTGGCTCGAACAGGGGTGAGAGATCCTTCCCAAAGCTGAGCTTGTGCCCCCACTGGGCTTTGGGGCACAGAAGGAATTAGCGCAGCCAGTGAAGCTGCTGCTCTGGCCAGGTGCTCCCTGTTCTGGGGGCAGTGGATTCCAGAATTGCTGGGGCAGTGGATTCCAGAATTGCTGGGGGCAGTGGATTCCAGAATTGCTGCGGGTAGTGGATTCCAGAATTGCTGCGGGTAGTGGATTCCAGAATTGCTGGGGGCAGTGGATTCCAGAATTCCTGGGGGCAGTGGATTCCAGAGTTCCTGGGGGCAGTGGATTCCAGAATTGCTGGGGGCAGTGGATTCCAGAATTCCTGGGGGCAGTGGATTCCAGAATTCCTGGGGGCAGTGGATTCCAGAATTCCTGGGGGCAGTGGATTCCAGAATTCCTGGGGGCAGTGGATTCCAGAGTTCCTGGGGGCAGAGGATTCCAGAATTGCTGGGGGCAGTGGATTTCAGAGTTCCTGGATCTCTGTGCTCTGGTGTTGTGGGTTAACCCTGCCCCACAACTCAGCCCCACACGCTTGCTCAATCCCACACCAGAGAATGAGAAAAGTAAAAGTGAGAAAAGGTGACAAGTCAGGAAATTAAAGCAATCCTGCTGTTCTACAATGGTCCATCATTTCATACCTGCAAATTTACCAGGAACTGCATTAAAGCTCTGGGGCAAATACACTGAATCAAGAACTCATGCTTCAGAAGATTTTATCTTATGCTAAATACAGGGTACATTTGCTTGGAAGAGGATATATTTCTTGCTGATTTAACCATGTCAGTTAAATGCCACTGATATCTTTGGCTGCCAGAAGTGGTAAATAAATGTGATAAACATGTACAGCCTAGCCAAATGTACCCTTACTGCAATGAATCAAGGGAAATATTATGAAAAATGTTTGCAATCAAGCCAAGAATATCAAGCCATTGCTGTTTTACTACATTTTAGTAAATACTGGTGTTTTACATATTAACGCCATTTTATCCACATTATTTTACTGATTATTTTTGTCACAATAGGTTTTCCTTCATTTAAAATTACACATTTCCCAGTGATCTGATCTCTGACATATTTTGCATTTGAAAATTTCCATTTGCTTTGGATTACACAAGCAGAGCCAAATGAACCTGGGCAAAAACTTGGCAAAAGTCAGAAATGAGGCAGACCCTACCAAGGGCAGGTAATTCACATCTGAGAGCTGCTAATCAAARTTGCACAAGCACAGCAAAAATATTGACTGCTCTTCCTATTACCTTGCAAAAATAAACAGATTCATAGCTCTGCTGAGGCCTTTGCTCATTAATTCCTGTGAGAGTTAAATTTGATAACTGAATGTATTAGTCATACATTATTTTGCCATGTTACAAAATTCTAAAGTGAATTAATCTAATAATGACAAAATCCTGACCAATACAGTTCCCAAGCAAAAGTCATGTTTCACATTCATGTAGAAAATCTAATATTTTTTTTTTAAAATCTGCTTGTGAAAAGGCCATAAATATTTGTCCCTTGTTCACCCTTCCAAGGCTAAAAGCTTCCATGGATTTACATTGGAGATCACAATTTTGACACATTCAAAACAAATGAAGGCCAAATATTTCCTATAAAGATCTCATACCTGGGACTGAATGGGGCTGAGTCATAAATTAAAATACAACAGACAGCTGGCGAAAGAACAGCTCCTGAGGCTCTGAGACAACAAACTCCTGAGTCCCTTTTGCAMCCCCAGGGTTGTAGCTCAGGAAGGAACACAAATTACTCAGCATCAACCAACCTCTCCAGAAAAACTGGCCAGGGGAAGGCAAGTGGGGTGGGATTGCTGCTCCTGAAACCACAAATGCATTGTCTGGTGCTGACAGAAGTGCACATGAACTCCTGAAGGAGCTTGGACTGAAGGAGAAACCTTTGTGAGGGAGACAGCAATACTCACCAGAAATGTTGCTCTGGCAGAAAATAGAAAAAAATAATGTATCACAGAGATTGCATGTAGAAAATGCTACCAGCTGYATACTAAGGGCAAAACAAATGTGGAATAAGAAGAGAAACAACTTTGTGCCACTAACTTCTTTCTTATCTTAAAAGAAAAAAGTCCTGCAGAGAATGGAGAATCAGCTGGCAGTAGTTCTGCATAAGGCTCTAAACATGATCTTTCTGAAGCCATGTAGCTCCAAGACATTAATTTAATTGAACAACCAAAAAAAAAAAAACTGTAGTCCTGATTAAGAAGAAAAAGTCAAAAGGTTGTTAAATTCAATGTCCAAATGTGAAAAAAAAAAGTCAAAACATGATCAGAGCATCGTTTTCTGTCTTGTAACAGCGCTCTCAGGCTCTTCTGATCAACTTTATTCTCCTTTAGACAAGTCCACACTTTTTTAATTGCACGGCATATAACAAGATAAAAGTAACTATGTACRTGTTCTGAACAAGCTGAACACCATGAGTCAAGGTTTCTTTGAGACAGAAATCAATTCTCTGTGAAACAAGCAACCATTCTTTGTTTTATCAGACAGGGTCTTCCTTTGATTGTACGAAATGCCAGTGCCAGAATATTGATGTTCAGGTAATCAATCCCAGGGATGAGGTTTCCCATTAAGCACAGTCCTCTGACTTCTGTGGCACAGCACCAAATTCCCCTGCAAGAAATAGAAATAAGAGGCAACCCATCAAGGTGCYACAAACCTCTAGGGACAGGGAAGGTGTCCTTGAGGGAGCTCTACTCCACCATTGCCCTATTTTTAGACTCTTTCCCAACAGCTTTTTTTGGATGCCATCAAAAAACACCACATACTGGGCTAGATAACCTTCAGCTCAATTCTGTGTGGTCAATTCTCACCTGATTAAAATAGACTTCTTTAACTCTCAATCCATACWCTTTACTCAATTTACATGAAACCAAAAAGCCCTCTCTTTGAGGTGCATTAGATGACCTTTGAARATCCCTTCCAACCCAAACTACTCCATGATTCTCTGAGACTGCAGGCCAAGAGTGGATACACCCAGAACAGCCTGCAGTAATGTAAAAACTGCCCCATCTCCAGGCAGCTACAGACAGCAGGGAGGGAGGAAAAGAGATGATCAGCACCTTCCCATTGGCACAGCATCCTCGGGGATGGTCTGTGCAAAGAGGAGCAGTGCCCTGGCCAAAGGAGAGCAGGGASCTCCTGCTGAAACACACACAGTGATCAGAACAGTGACTTACATGTTGTTTACTTCTCAGTTCCACCACTGGGCTCCCATGAGCATCCCCAAAGGCATCAAAATAACAGCTCTGAATCACACCTGAGTCAGCTTCCATTAGGTTTATCAGTGAACTGAGCCATGGCACACACGGGGGACTCAGATCGTTCTTACAGAGCGATTACTGGAAATGCAYAGCAGCACATAATTCATTTCCTGCTTTTCCTTGCAGGACACTAATTTATCAGCTGATGTCCACGATGAAGARCTGTTTCACTGGCACACAGAGTGAGCTGAGAGCTGTCCCTTGCTTGTGAGAATGCACCATTGCGTGTTCTCAAGCACAGCCATGTGAAAACCARGGACGGGCATTTTTGTTCTGATATTCCAGATTAAGCTCTGTAAGACACAGGGACACCAGAACTTCAACTTCCACACATCGAGAGCTACCACTAAAMCAACAGAATAGTGCAAGTGTCTTAGAAACTAGACAACCCATAAAAAGTGTATATAAATCCCATTTATATATAGATTTAAGAGCCCAGCTTTATCACCCACCTTAAAAGTGCTGGCTTCTTATCAAATCAGTGACTGTTCTTCAGCAGAAGCAGGGACAGATTGCATGAAACCTGTTGTGATTTGCTAAGAACTGTAAATATAAACTAAAAAAAGGTATAAAAAATATGCTTATGAAAAAATACATGACCGAAAAAAAGAAGAAGGAAAGTATGCATAACAAAACATGTGAGACATAAATGCAAATGATGCTGTAGATTTTAGGACATTGTATAAAATAAATAGATTTAACGATTTATATGGGATACTAAGAAAAATTTACATTCTGTTATTGACAGATGAAGGGGATTTATTTAATTCACAGCAAGGGAARAGGGGAGGGCAAATTATCCCCATTTAGACAAGAAAAAATTATTTTTAGTCTTAAGATTTAAAACTTTGAGGAGAGTAAATTCTCCCTCTTCAAGTCTTTATTCAGCTTCTCACAGATGGAAGGAGGAAGCSAAATCCTCTGGGGGAAGCTCTTCTTTTATTGCTCCAGCARTGTTTCTCATGTTTTCCCTTCAMAAAGCTGGTCCTGACAATTACTAGAGACAGAGTGCAGAGAAGGGGATCCTTGCTTTTATCTCATGTSACAACTCCTATATTATAAAATCCTAAAACCAAGAAATACTGAGGCCTAAAAAACCTTTGTATACTCCAGTGTAGGACCAAACGCAGCAGGAAGAATTAACAAAAGTCTTTTTATTGATTTCTGTGGCCATTACATGGGACCTCAGAGATCTCAGCACAAATGAGAACTGTAAAATATATTCACAGTCCTGTCAAAAGCTGAAGACTAATACCCTAATGTGAAGTTGTTAAGTTGGTGACACAAAGATATCYATCAAAATTTTATTCAGAGGTGTGAACATTTCAAGTGACACCAGGGTAACGTGAGCTTGTAACACAATAAAAGGATGTTTCCCTTTCCTTTTCAAGTCCAGTTGAATATTGTCATTCTCTGCAGTTATGCTGATGGGGAGGAAATTAAATTCACAACTGAGAAAAATGTGTAAATCCACTGGAAAGTGAACCAGATAGAAAATGCTGCAGGAGCTTTAGCCACTGCTCTGCTCTCAGTCCATGGCATGGGGTAAAACTGATGACWGGGGGAAAATGTGTCTGTAAAATTTCAGATGGCATAAAAAAGCAAAACAAACAAGAGTGGCCTGAAACAGGCTTTACAGTAAGTGGATGAAACATGTCATTCTTCAAAATAAGTTTGCTATCCTTTGGTTTTGGGCATTTGGCCTGAAGTCCCTTTGCAKCAAAGAAAGATCAGTAGTCTCACTTCAGTTTTAATTTTCTGCCCTTAGGTAAAACCACCTACCAAGAATTTACAATTATGACAAAATTCCCCTTATTATGTTGCTTTAACATAGGATGTGMACTCCATCCTTGTTTTTTATAGCACGATTCACTAACTCTCGTGAAGTTCCTGGGGGAAATCTATTTTTCATCTYTGAATTTTCCAGAATTGATTTTAAAAACCTTGAACTTACCACTTCGGAACTAAAACCAGAATGATTACAGTAAAATAAATATAGACACCTTCCCAGACATTCAGATTTCTCTGTACCTGCTCAAGCACCAATTAAAGACATACAGGTCTGATTTATCATTTTAACTCACGTTGCATTATGGGGATTTCATGGTGTTCTGCTGATACCTGACCTGAAATTAAACTGGAGAAACTCTCAAACTCACATGCACTTAAGGAAAAATCACAAGTCATTTATATTAGGGTTCTAGACAGTTTTCTTCTTCAAACAACTGCACTATAACATGACTAAGATAACTGACAGGTTTGAGTATATCCTGTACTGATTCCTCTATCTGCTCTCTCATCCTCCACAATGGGATATTTGTTACAAGAAGAGTTTGCCTTAACAGAGCTCCATGTGAAGAAGCAAGGAGGAGAAAATCAGGCTCAAGTTAAACCTGCCCTTAACAATTAATTTTTAAAGACTAATGCCAGGCTCATAATTTAATTTTTTTTTWAAAAAGCAAAAAATGTACTTTCCAAGTTTGATTTGATTTAAGCTCAGAAACAGGAACAAAGAAGATTTGTTGCCAGGTTTTAAAGGACTTTTTATGATCAAGAAAAAATTGGCAGAAATGTGAGGAAAGATGAAACTGGCACAGAAATATAGTGTGAGTAGCTAAGAACCTCAGTTTGCAAGTGATCATCAGGCACKCTTTCAGATACAAAATCATCATATGTTGCTCATAATTCTTAAAAGATAATGAAAAATCCACAATATCTTGCATTTATGGYTTTTGAGTGGATCAGATATTCTCTACTAGTCAAAATACTTTGAAAATTTATAAGCAGAGGAGCCAAGATTTGGCTAAACTATCCACAAAATGGACTATCAAGGTCCTCAGATTACATTAATGCCAATTTTTAAATTTTATCCATAGGAAAAAAGGCACAAGGACTAAACTTGAGGACCAAACACTGAGACAGAGTAAAAAGCAGAAAGAAATGCAGTTTTGTCTGAACACTGGGGTTCACACAGCAGTTCCAGGCCTTTCTCACAAAGGCTTTGAGAACTGATTTTTGGTCACACTGGGGACAGAGTCAACAGTGATGAATCCTTCTCTTTCTGAACAGGGAGGACAAGCAGGTTTTCAGAAACTGTTTTGGCCTCTTATGGAAGCTAACAGAATATTTTCTTTTCAACCAAACCTCACAAAGTGGGCACTGTTGGCAATGCTCCCTTTCAGGATAGAGTTAAAAGCAGGTTTTGCAGACRCTGCTGCAGTTCTTCAGCGTTTAAACTACTTCACATATAAAAGACAGTAGAAGCTCTTGCTTTCCTGTGAAATATTGCACCAGAGAACATGACTGCATGTGTCAGCAGTCCCCTCCTGTTTCCAGGACTGAACAAACTATTTAAGTTTCAGTGCTGGCATAAAAGCTCTCTGAAAATATTTTTACCACTCAACACGTAGAACATCAGATTCCCCTGAGGAGCCCAATTACAACTCGCTGTGTGAATTAAGCCAAATTCCCAGCAACGAGATGTTCACCTAAAACATCAAAAATAAGTTTTGATCAGTAAACAAACCGCAGTTGTGGGCTGGTTGTGTTCCTGCTTTTTTCCAAGTTCCAGAAACTGGTTCAGCAGCAGTCCTTGTGTCACACAGTCTGTCACAGCACTCAGACTCCCRACTTTCTGATATCATTCAAACAACTTCAGTGACAACTGAAGCCTCTGACAGGCCTTGTCACAGATTAGGGTGAATGAATTTTGCAGCTGCTTTAATGGCTGGTTCTGCATTCAGATTTTTCAATAGGATCTATCACAGATCCCAACACCCAAAGAAACAATGGGTTTTTATTTCAGCCGTAAACTGAGACCAAATCTACTCAATATTGTGCAAAACCAGATTAAGTGAGGTCAGATGATTAACATCTGCAACACAGACAAAAAGCAAAACCAAAATAAATAGTGTCTGTAAAAAAGAAAAAGCTGATAATGAAAAAGGGAAATAATTCTTTCCTTAAAAAAAAAAACTCAGCAGGAGATCTAAGTGTATCATCTAGACAGCTGTACTGTTCTATAAAACAGATTCTCRTGATGATCACAAAAGCCTGACAATAATTCTCTGTTTTAGACAGGAATAGCAATTCTTTTGTCCCRGTTGCTCTTCAGCTGATGCCTTTTAAGTAGGGAACAGTAATTCCAGTTTTCWGKGGAAGCCAAAAGAGATCACCCRTATTTCATCTCCTAATCAAAGCTGTCCGGTTTGCAGTGCAATGTGGATTTGACTCTCATTTGCCTATGCGAAGATACTTCACATGCATTTAAGCTTCAGGCATGGTGTAKCACTAAAAACCAAACATTCTGTTTCCTTGAAAGCAAAGGCAGTCTCTGGCTTTGATTTTGGAGATAACAGCATCGGGTCCCGATGGCAGACAGGAGGCATTAGGAACAAACAACACACAGTGCCTCCCTAAGGTGCAGGGAGACAGCACAGAGACTTTTAAAGCCATAGAGTGYTCTGACAAACCCACAGAAAAGCTCTGGGAAGAGTTTCAGAAGGGAACTAAAAAAACCCACCAAAATCAGCCAAATACCAGTGCAGCCCCTCAGCAGACTCACACTGGAGAAGGAATTTATAAACCCTTCTCCCCTGCACTTTACTCGRTAAATATGGGATGTGGTGCAATCAAGAGTGATTTTCCTTGTAYCCATTACAGCCTGCCAGTTCTAGCAAACCTTCATTTCACCTGAATTCCCTGATACAAATGTGTGGTATCACTTATCTGCATCTCTAATCATCATTTTTTAAATAAACCAATTTTGCATACTCACTATTTAATCACATATTTCCTTAAAAACTTAACCTTCTTGCACATAATAAAAAAGAAAAATTGTGTCTTTATTCACTGTAGAGCATACAAAACACTTTTACAAGTGTACAAACACTTTTGGATGATGATGCTTTAGGATTGTTTTGGGATAAACAAGAAGAAAATGAAGCTGGAACATTGCTAACGATAACATTATGTTTGACCATGGAGGTTTTTCCCTCCATAACTACATAAATTCTTKCCAGCCAAGAGGGATTACTCATTCAAACCCAGAAGCACCTACACTGGCTTTAGAACTGGGGCTGAATTCAAATATTTCTTTCTCTTCCCTTCAAATTCCGCTGATATAATTCAGCTGAAGATAAACAAGTAGTAAACATAATGTGGCAAAAAACCATATATGTGCTATTCATCAAGCAAATATTTTTTTTTAATTCASTGCTGTTATCTACAGCACAGCAGATCAAATCAGAGCAGTTCTGGCACTGATCTTCCCTGTTCCACGGAAGTTTGTATACTACCACCAACACCACAGCAATTTCAATCGTGAGGAAAGCYAGGTTAAGCAGGTGGCTAATCAGCCAATTCAATGAAATTATTTGGCAATTTCTATCTAGCCCTTGGTGGATAATCATGCTTGTCAAAAAAGCTGCCAGTGTGGCTGAGCAACCAGTTGGCAGGCTACACCAATTAAGGAGTAAGTAGACAAAGACACAAGAGATATCTTAGATTAAATTCTGATTCCTGGCACATTTTATAGGAGATAACATGGACACAAAGCAAAAGAACCCAGTCCTCAGAAGATTTTACTCAGAGTGGCTGTGTGATCGCTTTGCTGCAGCAGCTTAAAATACAAGGAAGAAAAAGRGTGGTCAGAGTCMCTGTCCCTSCAGAGCAGTGGCAGAGCCAGGAGTGTCTCTGCATGCTTTATTCACCTCCTGCTCCGGCTCACAAACTCAGCTCTGCCTGGCTGGCTTTAAGTGCTAATCCCARCCCTTATCCCTGGCACTGAATGTGCTTTTCTTCTAAGAARCAAAACACACAGGRAAAAAGGTGGTGAAAATGGAGCTGGACTTAAGTTTTGATCATCTCTGTTGGGCACTTGGAAAATCACCTCCTGAGTAACAAAGTCAAATACTGYTGGCTGCTCTCAGAGAGAAGGAAAAGGATCATTTTGATGTGACCACATAAATATTCAATAAACAAATAGTTTTATACTTTCTGCAGAGCACTCATTACACAGATCAACTTTTAGTCTGATTGYTTCAACTACTGTACTTTTCTCTTAGCATAATTTATATCACAACACAATCATTTTAGCACATAAACAGTGCTACCTCCAAACAGACAATGATTAAATATGCTAAAAAGCTTTTAGCAAGTATAGGTTGACTGAGCCATTCATTGCATTTACAACATTGTGCTCCAAAGCAAACTTAAAATGAAAACTACAGTATGTCAAATAGAAGTAAACAATCTGTCATTTTATACATACTTAAGCAGAAGCTGAAATGCTCACTCAAAATAAACTGACTTTGAAAGTTCACTGCTTTCCAGTGAGTATTTCTTGATCTGTAATAGGCTATTGCTTTGCAACAGAATATTTTGGGAGGTATTTGGTTGTAGGATRAATTGTTCTTGAATAACAGCTTCACATTATTTCAAGCACTTCTTGTGTTTTACAGCAGTGTGATTGAAGTGATGGGGTGCWAGATGGGCACTGGGGTGCCCTGTGCTGCTCCCTGGGACTGCTTCGCCAGCTCAGTGAATCCATCAGTTTACAGATGATGCCTTCACATTTTTAAGAAGGGCTTTGTTTGCAGGAACAATTTCATTTTAGAAGGTACACTTGAAGTTCAAACATGCAGCAATGAAGCACTSTTTGTGAGTCATTATCTTGGAAATTCAGACACTTCCAAAGGAAGGTGTGTCAGAGTGGGACTGATATTTCCGTAATGGCATTTTTCATSACAGCATCACTCATTTGAGAGAGAAGAGCAGATGTTTTCCTGTTTGCCTCCTGCCAAGCACAGAACCCTCAACTCCTTTCCACAGACTCAGGAAAGCAGGAGTTATTCACCAAAGTAAGACCCACCATGGGTTATTCCTCACTTGCCCGGAATTAATACTCAGAGCATAGAAAACTTAGTTTTGTCTATAAGACACTTTAGTTAACCACTTCCCTGAATCCAACTTTCCCAGCATAAACCACTGCTCTTAGGTTTCTGCCCAGCAGCTGCTYCTGCTCAGAATGTCAGATTTGGTACTGGAACTAAGAGCTGCCAGAGGAGAGGCTTTGGCACCACAGCTACTGCTCCCTGACCTCAGCCAGCACTGTGACAACACAGGCACAGTTCAGAGAACACTCTTCACCAAGCCAAGCAGTTATAGATGCTATTCCACTTCAACAGTATGTGTGTTTTGAAAAACGGACGCCTTTCAAGACTGTTCCTACCTAAAAGGTAGGAATATTTACCTATTTAGGAATAGGTTGAATATTTACACAAAACGGGAGAAGGGGCAGCAGAGCACCAAAATGCCTGCTTGTGAAAGGTAGATTCTGTTCATTGAAGTCACAGCACCAGAGCTCGTTTAAAAAACCCTCACAAATTATTTCTCCATACTTTTTCTAAGGCTTACAGGCAAGTACATGTTCAGATTTTTTAAGTGTATTGGGCAGATTTTTACTAAAGCCACAACACTCATTTTGTTCACTGTTCTGACCAAACTTGTCCTGCTCTCCACTGGATTAATCTGTCCTACAGACAGAAAATTGCTTTCCTAAAGAAATGAGAATAAACTAAATCCAAATGTACCAGCCTTCCTAACCCCAAAACTGGCCAAAACAATTACCCAGGTTCCTCCTTCTCACTGCCTTGAGCTGCAATCAGTGAGGTTTGGCACAAATCATTCTCTGGGAAATGTCCATGTCCCAGATGTAACTAAGCACTAATTCTGAAAAGACCCAGCTTTTTCCTCAGAACACAGAATGAGTGACATCACTCATTGTGTCACAGAGCCCCAAAAACACAAGGAGACCCCTGKGTCAGCAGTTTTGCTCTCTGTAAACTCAGGAAACCAGCAAGGACAGAGAGCAGCAGGGCTGAAGTGCAGCAGAGAGGGATGTCTGGGGAATCACACATGTCCTGGAGCATAATCTGCAGCAGGGCACCTCTGTAAAGCACACAAAGCTTGGATTTCACTTTCTACTAAAAAAAATGCAGAGTTCATTTCGGGGCAGGGCAGCGCATTAACCTGAGAGAGCTTAAAAGGTACATCAGCATCACTGAAAGCAGCTTGCATTTAAAGTCTATGATACAATCATTTTAGAGCAAATACTCTTCCAGGGTTTACTTCAAAAGACTAAATTGAAAAATATCACAAGAAGTGATTAATATGTTAATAGTCATTCAAAATGCAACATGATTCTTTCCACACAGGGGAATTGGTTTGATTTCCCTTTTTAGCAGCAGAAGTAATATATTGTTTTAAACATAGATATGCCTAATTTTAGAACATATGGACTCTGCCATGTGGTTGTTTACTTAGATGRGGTGCTTTAATTTGCTTGGCACTTTCTAGTGTTTAGGGTGTCTTTCAGAATAAGGAAGAGATGTCTGGACACATTGTGGGCTAAAACAGAATATAATTAGAAAGCAAAAGCTTTAAGAGATCCTTCTTCATTATATCCACAACACTTGAACACACTATCTAGCTCTGTGCTCTGTAATAGAACACTCAACATACACTCAGAGACAAACCAAGAATAAAAATAGCATCATGAACAGCCCTCCATATGTGTTTTCAGTGAGAAGCACCATGCAAATGCAAGTCAGCTACAAAGAACCGAGTGCATATTTTTCACATATAAATTCTGGCTTATCTGTTTAGAAAAAGAAAAGTTAACAGATCCCTCAGAGGCTCCCAACAATTCATGAAAAAATATATACTAAACATAGCATTTATAAACCTGTTTATTCACTAATATGGATATATAGACTATTTTACTCAAAGACTYCCCTAAAAAATGTCAAGATTTAGGCATAATTGAGTAAAACCAGCCAAGATCAAGGCCTGCAGAATGTACATCATCTCTGTATATCCTGGGACCAAGATAGCTTGGAAGAATCCAGAACCACAATGGTCATCTGTTTAATTACTACAGATGACAGATGGACTTACAGAAAACACTATTAAATTCCTGATATTGCTAGACTAACAACAAATTTGTTCAAATAATATCTACAACATGGAATTTGTACACAATTATAAGACAAGAGCAGCAGAAGTCACAATTTCTGTGCAGAGAGGATGGAATCGTAATTCAAAGTCTTCCCAAAAAGGAAGGTAATAGTGYTAATGAAAATCAGCATATCAAAGTGTGTTTGCATATCAAAAGATAACTCAGCCCCAGATAAACAATGTTCATTTGCATTCTCACAAATTCCCAGAATTAATCAAGGCACAATATAAAATTTCCCTAACTTAATTAGCATGAACAAAAGGGAAGTGAAAGTCCCTACATAGTTCTTTGAAGACTCATTAGTGCTCAACAGCATCCTGATAACGCTCAAGTGCAATTAGAGAGGGGTRCCCGAGCAGAATGGATTTTAAAAGACAGAGCCCCAAAAGCAGAGGACTGAGATGCTGCCAGAAGGCACTGCAGAGAAACACAATGTGAGGTAACAGCTTAATGACAGGCATGTTCTCTGCAGAACAGCTGCTTTTGTTTGATGCTTTTTTTCCCCTGTAAATTTATTCTAGTTTTGTAACCACTTCACTAAAATAAAATTTACCGCCCTGATTTTTAAATTGCCAGCAAGAGGAACTCCTACTTACTTTTATTTCTTTGAAATTAGTCATGTGGAGRTGCAAGGACACCCTGTAGCAGTCTGAAACTTGAGACAAGTTTGGAAAGGTGATGAGATAAGGTGCATCTCCCATTAAACYGAAATGGTCAGTTTGAGAACTGGGATTGCTCAGTGGCAGCTCCAAGACTTCCCTATGAGATATCCCATAATAGTAGAGAGTGCACAAAAAGCCTGTGACAACAGTGAAAGCTKCATCATCAAAAACAGGACAAAAAGTTTAAAAAATAAAAATATTTATCAGGGAAAACCCCTCAAAAATCCGTGACTGAGCAACTCTGAAAGGCAAAAGAGCATCACTGATTGAGAGCCCTGGGCTCAGGAAGATTCTGCCTTGCATACAGGGTGCAGGAAGCACCAGGCATCTGCCCTGTTATTATGGATAAATAGTCCTTTTCTGGACTTTAATTAAGTCCTTTTGTTTATGGATAAGAAATCCTTTATCCAATAAAGCACTTTGGATTTTTCATATTTGGGTTAGGATTACGTGATGCAGTCCATTTAAAACAATTGCAAACCATTGAGAATATCGATAGTTTCAGCCTCCAGTTCTTCAGYAAAATATTCTATATCTATTCCATCACTTCCCTCAATTGAGAAGTAGAAATAGTAATTGGTGCTKCAGTAACTGGAGAGTGACCTCCCTGTCTTTACCTTGACCCAAGAGCTGYTTCATCTCCTTTCTCCCCTGCCCTKCTGRGGAAGGTGGGTGAGAAAGGSCCTTGYTGAGTGTYTGACARCCAGTTAAGGTTMATCCCCCACACAACCAGACYCCAGATCTCACATTTACAGCAGGATGGGATGGAAACTCTGGTGGTGAATTTTAAGCATGACCCAGTGTCAGATTGAGGGCTTTATGGCCAATTTATTGCAGCATTCCCAGTGCCTGCATCTTGCAGTTCTCACTCACTCCTGAAGGCAAGGACTCATCAGCTATGAGAAAGGAAACAAGAAATAACATTTGTGCAAAGGATCCAGTGCATCCTCAGTTATTTACTCATACAATTACTSTGCCTGTGAATAATGCATTATTGGTGTGCATGGCTGGGAGCTGAGATGTGCTCTAAAAGGAGAATCCTGGATATGATGCTCTGCAGGAGTAGGACTAAGAATAATGTGTATACGAGATATCTATGAAGCATATATGGTTTTAAGTAGATTAATTGCTGTGGGTTTAGAATATAAACTGGGGGAACTTTCATCCAACAACTAAATATTTCTATTCTTGCAATTTTGTTTCATGAACTCAAACAATAACAACCAAATACAAACTCCAATTCAACTGACAGAAAAATCTTCAAAGCAGTCTCAGTATTCACAGTAACTGCCACACAGAAATACTAGAGATAACTATTGTAGCCTGAGAAATTAGTCCTGGTAATCATGCATGCTGCAGCAGTGCCAAGGAACTTCTCTGGGAACACCTTTGTGCTTCATTGGGCACAGGAGTGCACTTCTGCACTGAACTCACAAACAGCCCTCTCTGGAGTGCTTGGATGCAGCAGCTCAGAGMGTGGGAACTGAATCCCTTTCAGCTGAGCACGGCCTAGAAATTCACTCCAGCTGCAACACAAACTATAGCTATTCTGACGTTTTAAAAAAAAAGTAAAAACCACACAAAAAGCCCCCCACAATCTGAAATGCACACAGCATGGACATGAAGCTCTGAGCAGTCGTTCCCCACTGTATCTTTTCCCACCATGGGCAATGCTCTCGTGGGACCCTCCTGTCCATCCCACAAAACACCAAGCAGGTGCTTCTCGTGAGTCCACCTTGAGGGGCCACCATCACCTTTCCAAACCTGTGCCAGGCATCTTCCTGGTGCCTGCAGTGCCAGGAGTTCACCCACTGATCCATAACAGCACACACAGCCCACCAGGGAAACCCTCACACAGTCCCAGGGTGTTCACGGGACCAGGTGCATTTATGGACACAGCAAACCCTGCAGGTGGGGACTGCCCAGCACCTGCTGYACTCAGGGCAGGGAGAGGAGTTACCATTCCACAGAGGAAAAGCTGCTCTGGCAAGGACCTGGAGMAGAGGGCATCCCTGAGCAGCCAGCCTGATGGAGGAAAAAGCAGCAGGAATTTGAGCTTGTCCAGACAGAAAGAATCATACTCACAGTGTGGGAACCAAGAAAAAGGTTCACTCTAAGACATTTAAGTCAACAATTATTCCAAGTATCCTGTCTTGAGCCACAGGCCATGGGATGACCACTGTGTCACAAAGAAGACAGTGTTTTGTAGCATTTTAAATATTGTACAAGTGGTGCCAGCATTCAGCAACAACTTGAAGCCTCGACTAGCTTTTCAGCAATAATGGCCCCAAGCTATTTATCTGGATTTGTGAACAAAAACAGTCAAGACAAAACCCTRTGAGATAATTTAGTCTCTTTCTTTATCAAATTTATCCATGCTGACAGCAACAAATCCTAATTACTTCAGCTAAGCCATTATAATTGAAAGCTCAATCCTAGCCTGCTGGATTAGTAAAAGAAAAAATAAATCATATGTCTRTGTGCAAGAGAAGTATTTTTTTAGGACAGTTGAGCAGTTTTGTTGTGGATATTCAGAATTTTTCTGCAGTGCATTGATAGTTATTTATTTGCCATAAAAAGACACAACAAAAATAGCAAATGGGCTAGAAAGCCATGAACAAACTAAYGGGAAGAGAGAAACTGGCAAGTCAGACTTTCTGCCAGAGGATATTAAAATAGCAAATCAAACATAAAACCCCATTAAATATGGTGGAACAGGAAAACTAGCAATGCCAAACAAGAGTTAAGAGTTCAAACGTGTGTGATCAATACAGGAAATAAAAGTAAACTAATAATATTGTTAGAAAAAATTAAACTGGTGCATTTAAGGGAAATTAAGCATTTTAAAATACAGTGAGAACAAAATTCATATAAAGTAAGAAAGATTATTGTTAAATGCAGTTGATAAAAGTCCTAAGCAAGGATATAAACTAAGGAAAAGTACAATAGATARCTGTGGACTCTTTTTAAACAGCCATGTGTATCCTGCCTATCRTACATGCAATACAAAGATTACTGTGACAGAAGGAAGAACCCATTTAGACTCYGCATTTTCCAACTGGCACATTGGAAAGATTTGCATCTGTGAATCTGTAAAGCACCACTCAGATAAACAGAGCAGCCTCCTAAATGGAATGAGAGTCAGCAGTGCCCTGGCAGCCAGGAGGGACATCCGTGTCCTGGGGACACCGGGCACAGCACGGCCAAGGGAGGGGATTGTCCCATTCTGCTCTCACTGGGGCAGCCTCACTCGAGTGCTGGGGCAGTTTGGGGAGCTACAACATAAAACAGACATTGGGCTGTCAGAGAGTGTCCAAAGTGTCCAAGGATGGGGAAGGGCCTTGAGGGGAAGCCATGTGAGGAGCAGCTGAGGGCACTTGGCTTGTTCAGCTGGAGGAGACTGAGAACAGAGCCCATTGCAGCCATAGAATCCTCAGGAGGGGCAGAGGGGCAGACACTGATCTCTGCTCTGTGGTGACAGTGACAGGACCCGAGGGAATGGCCTGAAATTGTGTCAGGGGAGGTTGAGTTGGGTATTAAGGACAGGTTCCTCACCCAGAGGGTGGTCAGGCTCTGGAACAGGCTCTCCAGGGCAGTGGTCAGAGCACCACCCCGGCAGAGCTCACGGAGCGTTTGGACAATGCTC
>NW_026623406.1:798915-811205 GCF_030028575.1 Malurus melanocephalus | reverse complement strand
GGAGGGGTTTGAAAGGGCCACTCCAATCTGCCACGTCAACAAATGGTTACAGGACAGGTGCCAGAGCTCCAGCTACTTCTTCACCCAGAGGGTGGGTGGSCACTGGAGCAGSCTTGATCATGTGCTGTGGAATATTTTTATGAGCAATATAAAATCTTTGCTAATAAAGTTTGCAGCTTACACAAAGTTCAGTATTGTAAAAATGAAGACAGGTAATTAATGATAACAGGACCATGCAAATTGCCTACAGAGCAGTCAGAATCCATCTAAACCTGTCCTAACACAGCCAAATTCCAGGTAGTGGTGGCAGGAGTACAGCACACAGACACAGCAACTCGCCCAGCCTGACCTTGAGGCATGTCTGGAGCACCCTCCATAAAAYAGAGAATAACTGTTAAAATCTGGGTAATGGCAGTGATTATGTAGTTAACCACAAAGGGCAGGATAATACAGSAATGGATTCAAAGAACAGATAAAAATAACCTGGAAAAGCAAACTTTACGAGGAGGGGCATAAAAGCTGAAGGCAATAAAAAGGATATGTGATTGCCTTATGGTAATTTCACAGTGAAGTAAATATGATGGTTGGGAATTTTTCTTTCTGATGCAAATAACAATAAAATCCAATGGCTTAAAGTTTAAACTTGCCAAAATCAGCATGGGCATTAAGATTTAATTTGCTAATGTAGAAGGTGAGTAGTGGCACCTATAAATGGGAAATGCAATGAGGAATGTAAATTAGTTCAAACCATCGAGGCAGTTTGAGTCTATCTTCAGAGGTGTGAATAAAGGAAGCAAACTGGTGTTGGAGTTGAAATCCTGAACACTGACTGTGAATGCAAGGGAGGACACCAAGCAGCAGGAGACAGAATGGTCAGTAGATGAGCCCCTGCAACACAGTTTTACGAAGTCCTGCTCATTTTGTAAAATCTTGGACCTACTAATATTGGCAGGAGAATCATTAGAACTCACTAGCACACACAAGTAACTAATATTTGGTGAGKTTTGTATTGCTCTAAAAAGGGTAATCACAGCTGAGAGGAAAAAAGCACGTAACATTTGATCCATCAAAAAAAAAATCTTTGAGCAGTTAATTTAGGTACAAATGAATTGCTGCAGAAATGCTGCCACCCAGCTGCAGAAAAGCAGGGAGAGCCTCAGCTCCCAGCAGAACTCAGCTAAGTGGAAAACTACTAAAGTTCACTGATTTTTCACTTATTTTASCTTTTGCTTAGCTAAGTTCAGTTGAAATCAACTCTGACAAAGAAGGTGACTATATGTATTTGCTTGCAAGACATGAACTATGTAACCTTACAGACTCTCTAAAAACTCCTSAACGCATTTAAAATGTACATTTGATGCATTCCCTGACTATTTCTTTTATGCACTAAAATGCCCTTTTCAAACAGCCCTYAAATTATAAAATAATTATTAAAAGCCAGTGTAATTTGGATAATGGCAATACACGTCATTTGAGAGAAATGAAAGGGTCCTTTTTAATAGGGGGAAAAACAAAAAGAAAGTCAAGGCCCAAGTTTCAAATCTGTCATGATATTTAGCACACAGCAAAACCAATCTCATTAGCATTACTTAAAAAKTTCTATTGAAAAGGCAATTTCTAGATGAAATTAATAACTCACAGATGACTRTGAATGCCTGAGCAGTGAATAGAGTCAGATGTTTTACTTCCATGTCACTCCTAGATAATGTGGAGAACAAATAACTAAGCCTCTAATACATTTAAAGACTAACTCTGAATTACTGTATTCAAACCTGACATTTAAGACCAGGCAGATTTTTGGGGTTTGTGCTCTTGACTCATTTAAAATAAAGATCAGAAGTCAACAAATGAAGAGCGAGACCTGAATTTTAATTTATTTCACACTGCTGAGTAAATCACAGAATGSCMTGGRTTGGAAGGGACCTGAAAAATCATTCAGTTCCRACCCCACTGCCATGGAYAGGGACACCTTCCACTTGTTCAAAGCCCCATCCAACCTGGMCTAAATCTGAACAGAGAAATGACAGGGGCACCAGTCCAGCCACAGCAAAATACTAAAATTCAGAAGATATTAAGACAGTGAAACAGGGATTAAAGGCAACCTTTATGCAGCTCTCCCACAAGACCTCTCCTGGAACTGCAACATTATTCTGCTCGTTGCCACTACATGGCAAGGAAAAGCTTGCCAAGTAAACCCAATACAATTCCCCCTCTAAATTCATTAGGGAATAAGYACAAGGAAAGGAACTGTAGTGGTTAAGAAGTGCTCTGATAATGCACAGCACAGAAGACAACTTTGTGAATACAAACTAACCAGATTTAGCCTAAAAGATGCAGAGTTCCCCAGACAGACACAACAGAAGTGCAGAGGACCAAAGAGCTCCACAGCACCAACACACACATCCTACAAAGCAGCTCTGCAGAACAGTTGTGAACCACTGCAGAAGGTTTAAAACAAAGTAATCCAAGAGATCTCATCTAGTCTAGTGCTCCTGCAACACTTGAGCTTAATTTAATAAGAAATAACCTATTAGTGCACAAGTGTTTGCTCCTCTTCAGGCTCAACAGACTGCAGGCACCAAGAGGAAAGTGCAGCAGATCACAGAGAATAAGTGCAATTCCAGCAGTCATTCACACAGTCACTCAAAGGGGTCAGATTTCAGCCACAGCTCCCTCCACATCATGCTCATATAATGAAATTCTTATTTYACATGGTCGCTGCAATTGTGGATTGTGTACAACGAAGCCACGTTCCCTTCTGCYAGAAGGATTCTAATTGCAATGCTCATTAACTGATAACCAATAAAATAAGTTTTATCTAAAGTAAGTTTTATCTCTTCCTAACAAACKGAGTGATTAGCAATAGGACAATAGACTAATGTCAGTCAGGAACATAAAGGGCTGTTTGTAAATCTGAGTAGAGATGATTACTCACAGTAACAGAGGATTATTCAGCCTGTGAGTGCACCTACTCAATTGCTACCTTTCAGAGGAAGGTTTAGGCACATGGCTGTATCCAGGCAGAATCACAGCATGGCTGAGTACCTCTGGATCCTCTCTGCACAGAGCAGTGTCAAACAGAGCAAATGGATCATGCCTTTGTTCAGGTGAATTTTGAATAGCTCCAAGAATGGCCACTCCACAGCCTCCTTGGGCCACCATCTCAAGTGCTCAATTACTCTCACAGAAAAAAAAAATAAAGCCTTATGTTTAATTTCCTGTATTTCAATTTGTGTTTATTTCTTCTCATTTCATTGTTTACTGCCTTGTGTTTATTGCTTCACTGAACCCAATGAGAAGAATCTCCATCATCTTTCCTTCTCCCACCATCAAGCATTCATTAYACACACGGATAAGAGCCTTCCAAGCCTCCTCTTTTCCAGGCTGAATACGCCCAGCTCTCCCAGCCTCTCCCTTTGTGTAAGATGTCCCAAACCCTTCCTCTCCATGGCTCTTCTCTGGGCTCACACCAGTGAGTGTCTCCTGCACTGGGGAGCCCAGCCCTGAACACAGCGCTCCAGATGCAAACTCACCAGGGCTGAGTAAACACCAAGGGTCACCTCCCCTGATCTGCTGGCCCTGCTCCTCCCAAAGCACCCAGGAGCTGCTGGCCTTTCCTACAATTGCTTGCTCACAGTCAGCTTGGCATCCAGCAGACACCCTCTGTGTCCTTTGTCTGCAAAGCTGCTTTCCAGCTGGTGCTGGTATTGGGGTTATTCCTGCCTTTGCATTTTCTCCTGTTGAATTTCATGAGATTCCTTCAGCCCATGCCTCCAGCCTGTCCCAGTCCCTCTGAATGSCAGTGAAACCACYTGGAGCACCAGCCACYCCTCCCAGCTTTGTATCCTTTGCAAAATTGCTGAGGGGGCTCTGTGTCCCATAATCCAGGTCAGGAATGAAGAACCCAACTGACCCCATCACTGACCCAGGGTAACCACGGGGAACTGACCCCCAGCTGGACTTGTGCTGTTCATCAGGACCCTTCCAGACCAGCTCAGCCTGTGCTGGCAATCATTTTGCTTTTTGAAAGGCACCACATTTTCAGCAAGGCAGTGAGAAGCGAGTTTCACCTTTTTGTACTCTAACCTGACAACTGCTGAGTCAAGGCAATGCCACTAATTATATTAATTAAGCTCTGTTGACATTTAAATTGCTTCCCATTGGTTTAGAAGCAACCCATAAGCACCACACACAGCTTTGAGATGTTCTTGCAGAAGATCTTGCATTATCCATTTCACAAAARCAGCAGGTATTTATGACTGGTGACAGCTTCCATCCCATGAACATAATTATCTACAACATGGYTCTTCAGGGGGATATTAAAGACAGATAACGACCCTCAAAAACAGCATTTATAACATGGATTCTGCCCCCAGAAACCATGTGATTCTTCTGGACTCAACAGAACTCCAAAGAGGTGAAAAATTCACTCCAAGAGGTGAAAAATTCACTCCAAGAGGTGAAAAATTCCACAGCAGCTTCACATGGACAGGAAAGAGCCAATCCAGAGGCGATGCAGCCTCTGTGATGTGTCTGTGGGATTGCACCATTTTGTCTTACACAGAACTTTCCCTGGCTGAAAACCACGAGATTTCTCTTCTGGAAAAGACTTTCTCCTATTAGGCAAAACTGATCAGGACTGATCCAGCTGTTTGGGAGTTCAGAGTTATGCAGTCTCTTTTGGAGTCTTAAATCATTAATATAACATCAGGGGTTTTTAATTGGATTACAAGGATTGCTTTGATAGAAAAGTGGAAAGAAGTAGGCTAAAAAACAGAAAGAAAACAGCATTTTTGTTTCAAAAAGAATGTACAACTTCTAAGCCCAGGAAAGTTTGYCTATTTTTCTATTRTTCTTACATTYAGGAGATAAGCCACAGCTCCATCAYATTTCACACTTGTAGCTYTGKGCAGGTGGCAACYTGTATAYTYAATTAYACAACTGTTRGGAGCTCTAGARCTTATGTTTGAACTACAAAATCTATAATAGAAATATCTTTAATAATCTAAATACATGGATGCTAACCATGGGGTGCTGCTCAGCTGCTTTGCCCACACAAAATTCAAGTTACTAACACAGTGTTTCTTTAAGCACCTAGAACCTCAAATTTCCACATATATGAAGCAGAAAAATGTAGCCACAGAAAAGAAGGTATTTAAAAATGCACAGTTACAGAAATGTTTCAGAGATTAAACCAGAAGTTTGTTGATTTTTTTTWAACCAAAGCTGTGTTGCAATCTGATCTATTTTCTGAGCTTGTTTTTATTAAAAGCAAACMTATTTAGCCAAAGGAAATAAAGGTCAAGTGACATATGGCWCAATCCAAATGRGCTAGAAGGACAGACATGTTTTTCACTTCATTTGYTGATCCTATTTCCTTTGACACATGCAATGGTTTTAACTACTACCAGCTATGTTGAAATGGTGCTCCCACRAAGACAGAGGACCAGAGATCTGCAATACATGCAAGCTTAGAGTTAAGGCAGAATTGCTGTTTTCATTAGCCCTGTAGTACAGTATCTTAATGTGTTTAAGCAATAAAAACCCTCCAGTACACTGATCAAAGAGCACCACATTATGCTGCTACTGAAGCTGTTTTATTAAATCAGAAGATATCCAATAACAGTTAGAAAAAAAACCCAACCCCTGCCCATGGGGTCTGTCATTACTGGGAGCTATGACACAGCACCACCTAACAGCAGGATCTTCCACAGCACCCACATGGCAGCTCAAAGCATCAGGATCTATTTAACAAATTAATCCAGCCCTTTGTACAGCAGCTTAAAGCTTCTAAAACACCCTGTCTCCTAYAAACCCCATGAAAATATTCTTTGCACTCACATTTAAGCTATTACACTCAATCTGTCACAACTTTCAGGCCAATAATCATGCATCTTTCATTAGCAGGTTTTTCAGATTTTCATTTACATGAGTGGCAACAAACCAAAACAATCCAGCCATTTCTACCCACTGTTCTCTTCACAGATTCTGCCATGGTGGTTCATAATTTTTGTTCCTTGTTATTTCACTTTTTTTTTTTCTACCAGATACGTAAAGTTATTTTACACAACAGCTAGARAATTACARCATTRGATTCYCACAGTCTGTGTGCCTGTTCCAAGSTGAYATTTAGACTGGGGTCTTCCCACTGTTCCCTGGTAACAAAATTTTGTTTTATCAAGGCATTACCCCTATTCACTCTGTGTTTGTTGGAACAGGTTTCATGATGGTGCTTTGGCTGTGAAATGGATGGGGTGTATGAATATACGTATGTATTTGAATTAATTTTTTTTAAACAGCAGTCTTGAAGATAAGACKGAAYAYYGTACTCAGAGAAYCTGCATRTTTGCAGACAYCAAAACCAGTTCATTAATAAAGCARGATCTGCAGTTTYAAAAGCAACTAATGGCTGGGCTATGAAATACAGAAGTTTCATGACTCCTGATTAATAGTTTTATAGAATTCAGACATTGTTATCAAAAGCATGTCCATAAGTAGACTTAACACATGACAAAAATCTTTCAATGAAAAATAAAGAAGTCATCTCCCAAAATCAGCGCGACCAAAAGATGAAGGATGCTCTGTTCTCAGACCATGCAGCCCATTCAGTGTAGCCACATTCCGGGTATCCACCCTTCCAGAAGTCACTGCTTGTACTACAGGAATGCTTTTTAACTGTTTACATTGATTRTATCTCTTCCACTGCAAAATTCCCACTTTTCAATTAAGAACCTAAGCCAGCCAAGGTCTYTGTCTTTTTATCACAGAGTAACAGGAAGCACATTAAGCACCAACATGTCCTGGGCAGCTTCTCTGAGTAATCCAGGTCCTGTGCAGCACTCCACAGCAACCTTCAAAAAACACTCCTGCATTCCTGCCAGCACACTGACAGACTAAACTGAACCCAGGCACAGCAAGTCCCTTCAGGATGAAGCTGCTTCTCCACTTGAGACCATTGAGACCATGYTGATTTTTGTCATCAGCAAGCAGAATCCCATATAAGGTTTGCTAGCTCGTAGAGTAATACTTCCCTTTCACTTTTAAATTACCTCCTGCTCAACATCTTCAAGCACCTCTGTCCCTGCTTGATTTTTGTTGCATAAGGAAATTCAGGGAGCCAGGCTAGGACTGAGAGTCTTTGTCTGCCAAATACTGAGTTAATTAGGCAGAAAAAATCATTGCTAAAAGGTGATTGCTGTAGAACCAACCTGGAAATCCCCAAGGAAGGATAGTCCCTGTAARTGCTTATTTTTCTAAATGTCACACAACAGATAAGTAGGTAGGGAGTACCCAAAAACCACTYTTAAGGAAGTGCAGTTTACTCATCCTGGCTAAAGCAAGCAAAAAAATTCAACATTTCACCTCTCCCTGCAAAAAGAYATGTTCTTGGAGGGCACAATCACACTGGTCAGAAGCCATTGGAGCTTTCACCGTCAACACACTGCCCTGAGGGAACATTATCAGCCACAGCCAGTCCAGAATCAGTCATTTCAACCCAGAGCTGCTGCCTGGRCCATTTCTCTTCACCTCTGTGCACACTGAGCTGGTTTCTAACCAGCATCCATGACAACTCTGGTTCTTCATTTCCTGCATGCACTAGAGCTGATGCTTTTCATGTGATCATCTCAACACCAACTGTTAAATCTGGGGGACCACATCTCACTCAGAGGCCAATTCCAGCATCAGAGTCCACAAACAGTCAATGGCAGCATGGTTGTCTGCAGTAAACACATTTGTCCAGGTCACCCCATTCCCCTTCATTCACAGCCCCACGGTGCTCATGTGAGCCCCGGGAGCATCCCAGGATTGTAGGTCTTTGGTAAGGGACAGCACACACCAAGACTTACTGTCCCCAAAGCAACCCTTCAGCTGGTTTCWGCTGTGCTTAAAGGGAGAGGAACTATGCAGTTTTATTAAGTAGTGTTATTCTGTGTTGGTATTTCAAAAAATTACTGGGAAAGGGACAGATATTAGCATCCCCCACAGTTGCTGTTGCCAGATGTGGCTGACAATCTTTCACTGCCTGTTTTAATAGTAACTGAAGCATTTGCAAGGCACTTATATTTTCACATTTTTCTCCCAGCCCCCACTGAGGAGTTTAATTCAGTTCTGATTCAAAGATCAAGAGAGAACATTTCAGCTTACAGATGTCCAGCAGATCGTGGCTGTCACAGTAAAGAGCTGCAGAATTCCCCAGACATTGAGAATGAGCCCCCACTATCAAACCCTCCTTTTAATGAGCTGTCCAAATACCATCCCAAAGGCAGTTAACACTTGTGCCCCCTTTGCCTTTAGTGGAAGACTTTTACAGACCTCCTTGGGGTAATCTATTTTTAGGCTGATTATTAACTGATTTAATTATGCCTGATTTATTTGTACCCACCTGTACTTGTGGGAATGCCTTCTTCCAATGTGACTTTTTCCTCTCTCTCTGGTACTTAAGTCCTTGATGTACCAAAGAAAGCAGCTATATTCCTCACCCTTTCTGGCAAGTTTTAGAGGCTAAGCTTTTCCAGTCACTCATGAAACAGGCAATTCCTTCCCTTGGTCATCTTTCTCTGTACCTGTTCAAGTTGGGAATTCATTACCCTSGAGTACAGTGTAGAGGAGATACCTCACTTCAAGGACAACAGCTACTTCATATTAAATACAGAAATTAAATTGATAAATGCACCCAGACCTCAATCTCCTGTTCAGGACATCCCTCAGAGAATTTCCAGAGGTGTAAGGGGCAGTTAGGCAGCCTGTGTCCTCTGCTTTTGAAATGTCTCTCTCAGGCATATATCATGTTAAACAGAAATGGAATTATGCACATGGCCAGTGCAAAGCACAGGCTCGAATGCTTTGAGGAATTATCCACGTCCCCAGTTTTAAAACAGGTTTCAAGTAAGCAAAAGATCTGATTGTGAACATCTCATTGTGAGGTCATATGGTTGCAGCTATTAACTTCAGCACTGAGCAAGCATGTCTTAATTAAAAAAATTAAATTGACACCAGCTCTGTCCTTGAATACAGAGTCAAGAGTCTTGTCCTTCTCAGCTTCTCTAGGCAGGGAAAGAAGCAGCCACACAGAGCAAGAAGCCACTACTCMTCACCAGACAAGAGCCTCCGAGACWCAAAGCTTCTGACGAGCTCACATCCAGATGGAGCTCTAAGCCCGAGGCAGGGAATTGCTCAACAGTCAATCTCGACATTATCCYCTGCAAGCAGAGCTTGTTGAGCAGTGCCCACAGGGCTTGGAGGAGCAGCAGTGCAGCCTCAGTGCACACCCAGTGTGACTCTCCAGCGTGACAGGGCACAGCAGTCCCGGTGTCCTGGCACAGCCCAGGAGCCTGATCAGCTCTGCCATCACAGCAAAGCAGCTGAGAGCAGCAGAGCACAGCCTAAGTGCTCACAGGAGATGCTACACAGGCCACAATGCCCTTGCTCTGACCTCCTTGCATAGCCACTCTTCASTCCGGTTTCTTCATTAAATAGAATTTATACAAGTAGAAAAACTAGGATAAACAAGGRTAAGAACATCCATTTCCCTGCTGTGTCGTGTGAGCAGCTCCTGACTCAGCCATTCCCCCAAGGATCTCTGTGCTTGTGGCATGAGGACATGTCTCTGCTATCTCTGCTGGACACTCACTGCACAAGCTCCATCTTTGCATGTGACAATGATGTGGGGAAGGCTTTCATTTACAAGAATTTATTTAGAGGGGGAAAAAAAAGCAAAATATTAATAGGACAGAACTTGTTTATCCTGAGATGCATCTTGAACCGCCCCAAGATGCCTCCTAGTCACAACAAACTCTGAAGAGCAACATTTCAAAAATAAATAAAATGCACACTTGAAATCCTTCCTCGTTCAGCATAAAGGCACAGAGCAGCATCTCTTTCAGGGCAGGCACATTCCCTGTCATGTTGGGCTTCTTAATGCAGAGCTGTGACCAWCCATGATAGCCCATCATTCTGTTCTCAGGCTAGCCCTAGGACTAAAACAAAAACCTACACAACTTTCCAAACTTCCCTGGCAACAAACTGTTAATTTTACATGCATGGTCTCTGGAAGATTTAGCCCGAAATAAAAACAACAGCTGGCCTGATGCTGAAAACTGTCATACAGCTCAGTACCATGGGGACCACCCAGTCAGTGATAAAATGTTTTATTATATCAGCTAGAGCTGAGAAATGTAAAAGCAGTTCTGTAAATTTAATCAATGGTTGCTGGAAGAGCTGAGGAAAACCTCTCCATTTGTTATCCACATGTTTCAAGAGGAAAAAAAGGCTGACTTATAAATGATGGGGTACAAACACTGTAACRAGTACTGTAAATTCAGCACCTTTCATCGAATTTCCATTTTAATTTCATGACTCAGAGCCACTCAGCATCTCAGGTGGGATTAGTCCAGTGCCTAATGCAATGACACTTCTAGCAAAAAGTAATACATTATGTTTTAACTCACTTTGGGATTTTTGAATTAGCACAGCATGGTGCAGCACAAACATACAATAAAGTACAAATAAGTAAATGCTCCCAAATCTCCTGCTAATACTAATAAAAATATCAAAGCAGCACATAGTTATGTTGTTTTATTCAGCAGTCCAATACCACGGCATAAGAATGCAATTTATTCAGCAATTTACTCAAGAGACTCCTGCAACAATAATATATTCAGAAACTCCCAAGATACTCTCACCAGTGGTGTTTGAAGATTGTCTGTTTATATTTTACAATGTCTTCACAGAAGAGAGGTTAAAATGCCTGGCTGTGTCTCCCCTGCCTTGCAAATTGGCAAAAACATATCAATACTGCTCTGAATCTGGCTCCCCACTGCCAGCCAGAGAGCAACTTGCCCTGATGAAAGCTGAGAAACAACACAGGRGTTTAGCTCAACAATTCCAACATAAAATAAAACATCTCTCATTTGGAGTAAATTGATCAGCAGTTTAGCAACTGTGCATAACGGCAGGTGTAATGTGCAAGGTTAAGAGGCAAATCAACTAAAAGAAAAAAAAAAAAAAAGTAAAAACAGTGGGGATCTGATATCTTCGGCAAAACAGTAAGCTCCAGCCCTGCTGCCTCATCACAAACCTGACAGCAAATCCAAGGAGGRAAACAAGTTGGACCTGCTCCTTTTRCTCCTTACTGCATTTCTGCCACTGCCTCTTTATGAACTCCACTATATTGCAGCTACTTTTACTCTTTATATACCACCACATTAACACACTGTGTATTTCACCACTGTGTCCTGACCCTGGAGAATCACAGTGACTGCTGCCCTGGGTTTATGGCTCAGCTAGTTCCACAGTAATTTATATCAATAATTCCCTTGTGTCATTGCATGAGCAGCAGGTAGACCTCAGGCTGCAGGAACTGAGCTCATGGTGCAGGAAAATGCATGCATGGGTGGTTTGCCTACTGTGGAGGCACAAGGAAATCGGGATACACAGGGAACTTAAGGACATGAGAGGTATTCTTATCCTCAACACTGTCATATTTATCCAGAAAACATTATTCATTGCATAAAATGTATGTAAGGAAGCTGCATTTTCAGTATGAAAGCAGTGCTGGCAGCTATCTCCACTTTAGGGAACAATAAGAATGATCTTAAGGACCTTCACTGACTGCAAGGCACACAGCCCAGGTACAGAGCCCTGTTCCTATGGACATGCTACCTATGGGAACCAGGAAAAGGGAAGAGACAATGAAGGAGAAAAATGGAGCAAAACAGGAAAAACTCAACCACTCGAGACAGAGCACACCCATCAGCTCCCATTTCTGGCCCCGTGTCCTCACATTTTCCAGATGTTRAGGAAACTTTCCTGTGTGACCCTTCAGGTGCCACTCCTGGGGTCACAYTCACAYCACCCCAGACTGTCACTGTGGGATCAAAGCCCCTTTGCAGTAGCAGCTCCAGTGAATGAATGGGTCCCCACTTGGCTCCCTGCACACCCCCCACACACAAAAACAGGATTCCTCACTGGCTCACAGCCCAGTAACACAAAACCAGCTCAAGCTGGTGCTTCCAGGGAAGAAGCCTGAACAAAGGAATCTCTGAGCTTTTATACCCTTACAGTCTGTGTGTCCAGGTAATCCGGGCTCTTCCTGCTGAGCTGTCAGCTCTTGCTGTGTCTGACTGTCCAGCTGCCTGGCCAGTCCCACAGGTGTCTGTCACAGCAGAAGAGGAGGATGCACAGCATTTCCAGAGCGCTGCAATCCTTCACCAGACTGCACTCTGCAACCTTCAGCTGACACCTGCTCCTGGCTCATCTGGATTTTCATGCTCACATCACTGTTGTGAAGG
>NW_026623406.1:775674-798855 GCF_030028575.1 Malurus melanocephalus | reverse complement strand
CAGATGACAGCCCTTGATGAGGAGAACAGTATCAAGAAGAGCCATGATAAAAGAGTAATCATGGGAAAGGATCACAGCACTGTGTGACAAGCACAGCCCAGAGATTAGACTAAGATACCAAAAGGTACTGATCTCACAGGTTTCAGTGACTAAGAAATTCTTAACTGTTSTTAAGTGCATTTTCTCTGATCTTTAGGTGTTTAAACAGATTTAAAGATCAGATGCTTGGTCATTTGCTGGCACATAAATCYCAGCTAATGCCTGCATCCTGAACAGTTACTTCAAGTGCTGAAGTGAATCACCACCATCTGCCCGCTGCAGCAGGGCACTTGGCTGCACCTGCCAGGATCATTCTTCCCAAAAAGCCACCCCCTGGCACTGCAGATCCCGTATGGACACACCACCAGCAGTGGCTTGGGCTCCCAGGCAGGTCTCTGGGGATTGCTGATGCTTTTCTCACCTAAAKCCTCTCTCATCGAACAGTTTGTTGTAGGAGACCACAAAGATCATCTTGCTCCAGCTCTCAGTAACAGCCACACACTGAATTGGTGTTAAAACACCAGACTGTAGAACAGAARAATTGCCTAATAATGTCTTCAGTACAGCAGCTCCCTAACACAAAACCTATTTCCAGTCCAGGGATCCTTTCAGAGAAACTATTCAATTTTAAGGCACTGTGATTATTTTCAGGAATTATGAGAGGTAGATCCCCAGTGTGATGGTGCTCCATGAGTCTAAAGGGATTGCACCTCTCCAAGTTTCTAACAAATGCTCAGAATACACAGGAGTACACAATCAGCAAGATCTGAACGTGCAGCGAGTGCTGTCCTGTGTTCTGAGTTTGGCTCAGAGCTCCCACTGCTGCCTCCCCAGCCGCAGGGCACCAGTCAGACCACCTCATTCCCACTCTTGTCCCCAGGAACCTTCTCTTTCCTGCATGAAGGCCACTCCAGTGTTTTGGAGAGCAGTTCCAGTCTCCTGTTTGTCCAGCAGCACCAGCTGGGACACGCAGAGATCAGTGCCCAGCACTGCCTTCCCCCCGGCTCAGCACATCACACACAGGGGTGGGACAGGAAGGTAAACGAACACTTCTAACTTGTGTGARAAAACTACCAAATATCTCTGCAATTACTCACACATATTTCTTTCAAAAAAAGCCACACCAGCATATCACAGACTGTGTGGGGAAAAAAAAAAAAAAAACTATATATAGGATTTTTAATTTAAAATGCTGAATTTCTTAACAGATTAAAAACTGAGCTGAGCAAATATACTCCTTAGTGTGTAGAAATTTAGATGGTTTCATCCTGGTAATATCCATGCAAGTGCCATCAAGTGATAATGCAAGCAATAATGCATGCTGCTCCTTGAAGTACAGAACCTCTGGATAAGAAAAAAATTCATTTCATCATTAAGAGAAAATGCTTTCTCACAGTCTTAAGAATCAATATAATCTGCCTTTTGATGCAGACACCTTGGGAATAAGTATCTCAGTCTGGTTTTTTAAGACCCTGGCAGCTTTCCAAGATTACTTMTACTCCTTTCTACTTATGTATGTCTGAAATTTTCTATTCATGTTTTTTGAGGGCTTCTATTCCAGTAGAGTGGACTCAGGTTACAACTTCCTTCAAACAGAGGCTTGAATTATTGATTTTATTGCTTAATGATGGATTGAAAAATTAAATAACCCAAGAACAAAAGTTTTGTCAATGCTTGAGATGTTGGCACCTCCCTCTGGCAGTGATAGATTAGCCTGGAATCTATTATTTGTTTATGAATATTCTATTACTGTAAAAGAATGCATTGTAAGCATTTCTGCTTACTGTTGACTTCCACTGCAAGAAGTGATATTTAYTTTGCTAGAATCTATGCAAGTTTCTCTTGTGCCATCTGGCAACATCATTTGCATGCATCACATTGTATACAGATGCACCATCAAGTATCTGCTTAAGTTTCCTCAACACAATGCTTTATTTTTATTACCAGAAACTGTTTTGCCTCTGATCACCAGCAGTAAATCCATAGACTTTCCAGCTAAGCATCATTTCACATTCCATTTGATCTCRGATGAGTTTCTTCCTATACACTCAGAATACAATTTAGGATGTAGATGTCATGGATTTTTTTTTTTAGGGTCCTGGACGCCAAGCACACACAAAACTTCATCCACAGGAGTGAAAACCAGCTGCCTGACAGATGTGAGGTGCCTGGTGCACAAGGAAGATCTACACCACATGCTTCAAGAGGCAGCAAGGAAAGTTTATTGCATTCACTGCCACAGGTCAGCAGAAAGCGCCTTGGCTTGGAGCAGCACCAAGGAATGGCCTATGCTTCTGCACCAAAAAAAAAAAGAAAATCAATAATACCTCTGTTCTCAACAATCCCATTTGCACCCTTCAAAGATTCCCCGTGGTCTGTAAGAGGGATTAGCAGGCACTGATCTAAAGGGAACAGGAAAGGACAGCTCTGGAAGTTCATTAACACGAGACACTGGGGTAGGAAAYAGAGAGCCAGAAAGAACCATCTGGGTTACCAGACCCCTGCCATTCAGGGAGCCACTCCAAATGCTTCATCCCTCTGTGGCTGAATGCAGCCACATTCCTGAAGAGACAGAATCACCTGATAGGGCACCTGCCACCTCTGCTAAAGTCACAAAGATTTAGAGCAAGTTTTGGGTTTGTGTGTTTGTGTTTCGGCCTTTGGTGCGGGTGTTTGTTTTGTCATGTGTTTACACGTTTTATAGAAACAGAAGACATTACACTTATCTAGGCTTCACACAACAGAAAAAACCTTCAGAAAAAAAGTAATTAGAATATTTCACMGAAATATTAATGGTCACATTATCTAGCTCTGTTAACCAAGTGACTAACACCCAGGGAGGCTCATTCAGAATTTCTCATAGAGTAAAACACCTACATAATGCACACAAAGTAGTTAAACATACATTATCATTTAAGTAAATCCTTCTAAACTGCTGACTATGTGTTCAYTAGCCAAGAGCTTTGATCTGAGAAGTTAAAACATTCTTGGGAAACATCCCCAATGTGCCAGTGCCACACAACTCCACCTGGACACAAGGCCCCAGCCAAATCCATCTACATTTTGCAATTTTACTCCTAACATCTTATCACAGAACCAAACCTCCCAGCTAGCCTTCAGTCCCTGCTGCACCCCTGTTGGGGATTTGTTCTCTTCAGATTCATCCTGAATGCATTCTCTACMTTCTMCCYACCATTTTATTTTGTTTTGCCAACCAGCATGTTGCTTTCTTCCACGCCAGACTCACATGTGGGGGCTGTCTCAAACACATGCAGTACTTGCTCTGCCTCTGTATAATCCTGCAGAACCCAGAAACAAAGCCTGACKGTGACAAAACAGCCCGAGTGCCAAGACAAGTGCCCTCCATGCTGAGCCAGGCATATTCTCAGCTCCTCAGAGCCATCTGTCAGTAACTGCACCTGAGGCAACAATCACCTCTTGCCATAGCTGTACGTGTCCTACAGCTCTAATGCAATCAGGKACAAATTGTGGTGGTGGCCCCAATGACAGCTACAAGTTTATGAGGAGCATTTTTCACCTCCAGTATCCATTCCAACCACTGAAGGTCCTCTCAGGAATTGCTCTGTAAGTCTTTTTTCTCCAGGTGAGCTTCTTTTCCTCACAGTGCTGGAGTTAAGGGTTTCAGGCTACAAATCCTCCTGTTTCAGCATCACCCTGCAGTGATCAAGAAGKGAGATCACCCTCTGCAGCAGCTTCATAAATTGTAAACCCAGCGTGCACTTTAAGCCACAGACCAGCCCAGTTCTGCCAAAGAAGAACAGAACCTCTTCTGGGCACTCGAGCAACTTCTTCAAATAAGGTAAGCTCTAGAAACAGACATTAGAGCTCTCTGTAAATATCTAGTAAGCACTACACAGGGGTGCCTCCAACTCTCAGTGAGTATTAATGCATGTCTGCTGCAACATAGGAAACAAGATCTAGAAGTCTGGTTTTTATTTCCTAATGCAAAATGCATTCTGTTCTGGATACACGACCAAATACTTAATTTAACAGCAAAACCCAAAAACAACTTGAAAAAACGCATAAAAGAGAATTTTATCACACGTTACATCATGGGGGAAAGCAATTGGCACATCCTTTAAGTAAACAATCTGTAACTGCATGAACTGTGCATTTGAAATATAATCAAGCTGTGAGAGAAAGGACTAAAGATATATACATGCTGATTTAAGTACACTACCTCCAAAGTYACCATTTAACTGGTCTTAACATCTGAATCTGTGAAACTCCTACTGACTCAAAAGCAAAACCACCTAGAAGCATGACTATTATTCCAGCATTATTTCAAATCATCTATTAAAACTGAGTAGGAACGAGCTGGTGGGCTTCCAGATAAGCCTGTTAGCTCCCAGCTCAAAAGAAAGTATCACACACATGTCTACTTAAAAATCCYTTCCCCAGCAGCTGAGAATGCACCTCCAACAGAGACAGCCCATACACACACAGACACAAGATACCGCAGCAGCAATCATTTAAATTGCTGATACATTCCCCCAGAACATGCTCTGTGCTCACTGGAATGGGTTATGTGGTTATTCTAAGGGCTCCTACAGGCACAGCCACTGCAAGCTGACAGCAGAGAAGCAGGCTCTGGGTATTACTTACTTGCACAAACTACATGGCCAAGCCMTAATTTGCCAGAACAGGTCCTTTGTAGCAGGTCCCTCAGGTGGAAGCAAAATAGTGCTGTGGAAGGTTTTACATTGTGAAGCTCTGGCTAACAGCTGAGCCTCTCCACCAGCACAGGACACTCAGCTTTTCCCCTTCAGAAAGAAAACGAACCACCAAAAAAAATAATAAATATATAAAAAAATTAAAGGAAAAAAAAAAAGCTTTTTAACTCTTCATCAGTTCTAACTCTTCATCAGAACACATCAGAGGCTTTCTCCCAAGCCTCTCCACCCCACCTGAAGGAGTATCAAGGATCTCTTGCAGCCCAGGCTTGTATCTCACAGGACATCACCATAAAAGGTTAAACTTAAAAATATTGCTCTCAAAACTATACCAACACCTTCAGGCAGACACCCTTACCCCCCAAAATAAATATTTTGTCCATAAATACTGMGTATTGGAAACCACAGGCAACCACAAAATAAGCCCCAGAGATACTGATTACACAGCAGCTCTGGGAAAATACAGAGAAAAATAATACAAATGCAGACCTCTAGCTAGAAATCCCCTACAACCCTTTGCACTAGTTARAGGGTCAGGAGAAAACACACACTGTAGTAACTAAAACAGAGCCATTACAGATATTCACAGCAGACATCTGTAACCATTAAGAAAATATATATTAGAGAGTACTTTTTTTTTTTAAGAACTGTAACATTTTACCTATATTCAATAATTCAGAAGAGGCTGTACCCAAAGATGCTTCGGGCTAGAAAAGACCTTAAATAAGTACAAGAGAGTAAGTCATAAATACCAATAGCAAGGATATTATATTTGAAGTAAATAAATAAATAAATAAAGTTTAATCCACTATTCTAGATGCAAAGCGTTATCTTTATAAAAAAAAACTACTTCTCTTTTAGCAACACTACAAATGGATTTCACTGCAACACAGCTCCACCACCAGCCACGCAGGATATACAAACCAAACTCCACCACATTACTGACCCCTCCCTAGCCAGGGCCCTTTATATAAACCCACAGCTCTGGAGGCTGCTCCCATAAATTTGGCAATGGCAAACAGCTGTTGCTTCTATACCGTAGAGAGTGTGAAACAAGGAGTTGCTTCTGCCTGGTAAGTGCAGCCCTTTTGGGCCTTTTCTTGGTCTGAATGGCTTCTTTTTTGTGTTCATTGTTGGGCTTTTCTCAGTTCTAGTATTCAATTTAGTAGTTTACAGTTCCTGTAAAGCTCAGAATGTAGATACATGCGTGTGAAAAGGGCTTTCATAGAAACATCTCATATAATGAATTGTTTCTCTAAAGGCTACAGGACAGGCTCTAATGGCTCTGCAAAGCTGTCTAATAACAACAGCTTGTAGGCAGTAAGAGGAAAAGCACAGTAGCACTGCAAGTACAGTGGGAGTATTAATGACTGCAGCAGATTGTGACTCACAGAACTSTTACTTATCCTCAAATGAGCTCGCTGAGAACTAGAAAGTGATAGCAAAATAGGTGTGCAAGAGGAGTTTGTCCCCTGTTCCGGGAATTACAGAGAGGATGGAATCCCTGGATGCCCAAGAGTCACAGGGGATCAGAAGGGACAGTCCGGGAGCAAGGAGTGACCTCAGCCAGGGTCTGTGTCAAAGCTCAAATGCAAAGCAAGCCATGAGCAAGGTGCTTTGCAGCCTGGGCTGCATCCTAACAGCTCCTCATTACAATTTGAGAGTTGAGCCTCTCTTTGTCAAGTCCCTGAGCTCATTTTTGACATGAATGCTGATACCAGCTCTTATTCTATCTAGCCAGCTGCCAGCACCTCAGCAGGGCTGTAACARAGTTTGTGGTTAACAGTCACATCAGTGAGTGGTAATGACTTCATGGGAGGCTTCTGAAACCATGAGGAGAGAGGCAGCTCAAGCAACAAATCGATTTTGTGTTCCACAGCATGACCTAGACGGTGCTCTTGCAGCTGCTTTTGCATGCTGAAAGGGGGGGAAATGCTTTTCTGTAGTGACTATAACTCTGAGCAGAAATTAGACATGTGGTAGGAGCAAACAGTCCACAGCAAAAGCTTATCCCAGTGCAAAAATAATGGTATATCTTAAAAGATGGTAAATAACCMTTAAAAAAGGCTAAATACACATGTTTTTGTAGTAGAGCAATGGCAGTAAGTGGTAGATAAGTTGTTTTATTGATAAGGTAAATATAATATTTTTCTAGAAAAAAAACCACAAATATTGATCAGTAGATAACATAGACCACTGGTCAAGTGCTTTTCAAGGCAGAGTGAATGAAACCAGATCTACAGAATATCAGTGTTGCCACATTCAGTAATTTATGCCTACAATTTAACTTCCAGTAAAGTTAATTATCCCTATAAAGGAAATGGAGTTACTAGAAAAAACAGCTGAGCTATAATTAAATTAGTTGGTTTCCTTTGTATAGATGACACAAAACAYAAAGATATGCAGCTAAAATGCAAAATTGCATGCGAGTACACCCTGTGAGTTTGCCTTCTGCTGCATCCCAAATTTAGTACTTAAGATTTGCCTTCAGTTTGTTATTGTGTGACTTCAGTTAAGTATGCAATAAGGCAATTAGGAAATAACAAATGATAAACATCCTCAAATTCTAAACTAGTTCAAGTTCCAAAGMAAAAGAGCTACATCTGAACAAAACCAAATATTTTGGTCCTTGAAATCATGAATGAAGCGTAGCAGGTATGTCTTACAAGACAGATCTCAAACATAAACATCAGAATCCGATAGCTAATATTTTTTAATGAAAGCAGGATTTGCCTGTTTGAATTTTTGTTTGTTTGTTTTAACTTTAGGTATGACATGACACTGTGCCTAAAGAATTCTTTCCTAACCACATTTTGTAGTATAAAACTTACTGAACATGGTAACTGTTGCTTATCCTGACCAGAAAGACTGGACACTCMCAGYCCAGAAAGCCCCAAGGGTGTCCTGGGCTGCAGCAAAAGCCCCGTGGGCAGCAGGGGAGGGAGGGGATTCTGCCCCTCTGCTCCACTCTGTGAGACCCSACCAGCAGAGCTGCCTCAGCTCTGGGGTCCCAGCACAGCAAGSACAGGGAGCTGKTGGAACAAGTCCAGAGGAAGCCACCAAGGTGATCAGARKGTTGGAACAGCTCTCCTGTGAGGAAAGGCTGAAAGAGTTGGGATTGTTCACCCTGAAGGAAAGAAGGCTTCAGGGTGAGCTAATCGTGGTTCTCRGGTACCTGAAGGGAGCCCACAAGAAAGATGGGAGAGGAACTTTTTGCAAGATCCCAGACTGACAGGGCAAGGGTGAATGGCTTTAGACTGAAAAAGAGCAGGTTTAGATTGGGTGTCAGGAAGAAATTCTTCACTGTGAGGGTGGTGAGGTCCTGGCAGATTGCCCAGAGAAGCTGTGGCTGCCCCAACCCTGGAAGAATTTGTCAGGTTGGATGGGACTCTGAGCAACCTGGTCGAGTGGAAGGTGTCCCTGTCTGTGCTGGGGGGATGAACTGGGTGCTCATTATGGTCCCTTCCAGTTCAAGCCATTCAATGATTCTCTGATCTACAATAGTCTTGTAAAAGTCTGTGTTCTCTGCACCTTAATAAATGTATCTCTGTAAACCCTKAGGGGGTGTTGGATTCCTATGAAAACAGCGGGGTTAAACACAGCACTGATCCAGTGCCCAACCTGAGCTCTGCTGTTCTTGTGCAGCCTGAACTCTTAACACTCCTCAGCATTTGATCCTCGGGRCTCCTGTCACTGATCTCAATTACTACAGTTAATGATTAGCACTCCTGAAAATCTGCCCCATGCTGCTTGCAAGCACTCAGGAAATTAAACCTTTAAGGACCTCCCATGAAAAGTTTGGGTCAAGTGATTTGCCTTGTATCATACAAAGTCCGTGACAAGAGCCGAAATGAGTACAGTCATCCACAGAGGTTTTTCTCAGGATGAATAATACTCTCACAATCTGCATTCCTGATCTCCTTAACTAGTACACTTCTGGAGGGAAAAAAATCTGATTCAAAGCTTGTTCAGCACAGACTTTAATTCCTTATAAGCTTCTGGCCTCAAGGAAAAGAATCATTGAGACTATKGCCATGATCATATACCCACCCCTTAAGCAGGCAGTTTATTTTCTAATTAGTTCTTTCACACAGTTTATTAATGTGCCTAGGCAGGACAGCTTCAAAATATACCAAAAATCTATATTACTGCAGATTAACAGCAAGCAGTGACTATTGTATTCATGATGGAGAGATCTTTGCCTTGCTCTATCAGTTTATGTGCATCTGCTACTGATGTGGAAGAATACAGTGCCACTGGCTTTTAAAGTGTTGATAACAGAGAAACGGTGATACCCTGAATTTCGGTTGTCTATTACAAGCTGAAAGAATGTGAAAATGGTTATAGAAACCTGCATTGCCTTCTCCTTTCYTTCCTGGTCCTGGAAGGGAAGGGAAAACACTCCCCATAACAGTCCAACTTAAAAGCAGGGTTTCTTGTAGTTGCACGCAGTATGGTGAAAAACTGTATGCATGCAGGAACTGAGCCAACGGCTTGTTTTTTTATGAAAAGACTAGTTTATGACCAGATCATTTGACAAACAGGAACCTAACATGAAGCCATTAAGTCACTGACACATGTTGAAATACCTTTTCTACTCCCCAAGTTAAAATTCTAGGGACATAACTTCATTGAACTATACCAACATTCCTGCTTCATTAGACCCTTCCTTTCAGTGTTTGTTTCAATCCCTTTGCCATAATCTAAAAGAACACTCACAGAWGCACCTTCACAGGTGAAGGCAGGACACAAACCCGACTTATATTAATGAACACTTGATGGTGTACATGAGCTCATTCAGCTGTGTTGAAAACATCATTTTCTTTTCCCCAACTAATTCTGGTGCTTCTGACTTTGTGGTGAGATAAGTAAAGCTATGCCCGCTTGATTAGGCACTCTGGTTGTTGATTTTAATTGTTCACCTGCGAGTTGGCTCCTGGAGATCATTCGGGGCTGGCAGGGCAGTGGGTGTCGAGGACACCTGTGTTTATGTCAGTTATGGGCTCGGTGGCACATCTCTGGGTACAGCCCTGTCCTCAGGGTCACACCCTTGAGCTCAGCCCTGTCCTTTGGGGTTCACCCTTGGTCTCAGTACTGTCCTCAGGGTCACACCCTTGAGCTCAGCCCTGTCCTTTGGGGTTCACCCTTGGTCTCAGTCCTGTCCTCAGGGTCACATCCCCTGTCCTTTGGGTCACACACCTCCGGTCTCAGCCCTGTCTTTTGGGTCACACCCTTGGGTTCAGCCCTGTCCTTTGGGTCACACCCTCGGTGTCAGCCCTGTCCTCAGGGTCACATCACCGAGCTCAATCCTGTTCTTTCGGGTTCACCCTTGGTCTCCGCCCTGTCCTTTGGGTCACATCCCCTGTCCTTTGGGTCACACCCCCGGTCTCAGCCCTGTCCTTTGGTCCCCCTTTCCAGGATCCCGCAGCTCGGGCGCTCCCCGGCAGCAGCGCGGTTCGGTGGCTCCGTCTGGTGGCCCCGCACCGGCACAGCGCTGGCGGCTCTGCCCCCGTGCCCGCCCGGCCCCCGCCCCTCTCCGGCACTCCACCGGCGCTGCCCTCTCCCCCGGGCTGCCGCCCACTGTCAAATGGAGGGGATCACACCATGAACGCCTCAGCGGCCCGTCCGTGCACAGGAACGCGGGGGAGCCGCCGTGCTGCCGCCCTCCCGTGGGTACCGGCGCCGCTGCAGCGCTCCCGTCCATGGCGGGGCCGTCCCGAGACGGGGATCCCTCCCTGGAGCCGGGCTGGAACAGCTTGGCCTCACACGGCCCCCCAGGAAATGAGCTCCTGCTCAGTCCCTGGGGAGCCGCCTGTCCCGCTGCTCTCTCTGCCCGGGGTGCCTCTTCCATCAGTTTTGCCTCACACTACTAAAATTCACGGGTTTTGGATCTCCCGGAGCTCTGCTGCAACCTCCCCTCCTCCAGTATCACCTCGGTSTCTTTATTCGCGCTCGGTTCGCCCCTAAACACTGCCCAAGATGTTTCGTGGCTTAMATGATCCTTTATCCCTCTTCAATGCTCATTTCTTCATCTCCTTAAAGCCTGCAATCCAATCCCTGACAGTGAATCTTCAACCTCATAAAACGGCCCTCTGCATCCCAGGGGCTTTCCTGGGGCACATGTCTCCAGGGAAGGCTCATGCCTTTGCTTTTCCCTGTAGCAGCACGGCTGGTCGGTGTCATCGGCAGAACACGAGGATGCAGGAGGTGAACCTCACTGCCCAGCTGTTCCCAGCTGACAAAATCTGGGGTGCAGCGTTGCTCGCTTGTCTGAGGGGCATTCCTGGCCATTGCAATGCTTTCAGCTCACTCCTTCGGGTGCAGAGCAAGGGGTGTTCCCGCACAAACACTCCTGCAGAGCTCCAGACCCTCCACTGATAAGACCTTAATCAGCACATTTCACGGAGCTGTTCAATGAGTTGTGCCAAAGCTGTTAACAGCGGTGTGGAAYAGGATCGGCTGAGGGCTAAGCGCTGAGGCTTCTGCCTAAATCGGCAGTTGCTATTTCACTGCAGAATGCCATCACCTCCCTGTAAATCCGCTTTCTCAGGCCCTCTGCAAGGGGCAGAAGATCAGAGGGGTCCCCTGAGAGCACAGGCAATGACCGATCAATTCACTGACACTAAAAGGTCTGAGTGCCCGTCGTGCATCCTGGCTCGCCAGGAGCTGAGGCCTGGAGCAGAGGGTGGGGGGGACACAGCTGTGCTGTGCCACAGGGAGGGAGGGGGAGATGGAAGGCATCAGCCCATCCAYCTCCAGGTGGGCACTGGGCCTGACTGGAGCCTCCTTTCATCTGCTACTTTAGCAAAGTTCAGATGCATTGGTTYGGAAGGATTTCTCTTGGCTCGAGGCAAGAAATCACTTTTACTCCTGTTCTTYTGCCTTCAAAGCACGCCCCGGTGTGTCAGCCGGGCCAGCTCTGGGGACCTGCGATGTGGCTTCCTCTGCAAAGAAGGGAAAAGTCCCCTTTTGTCCGAGGGGCTCCCTGGCTCAAAAGCGCGGCGATGCACGAAGCTCTGCCTCCATCTCCCGGGAGCTCTCCCCGGACTCTCGCTCTGCCTGGACGTGGGCTGCCTGCAAACTCCTTAGCGCTGCGAGGCGTGACGGCCCCGGGGCCCCTTCCCCCTCTGCCCGCGGCTGCCTCGGGGCCCGCCCTGACCCCAGCCCGGCCCCCCGCTCCGCTCGGCTCCGCTCGGCTCGCAGTCTGCCCGCCTCTGCCGGCCTGTGCGGACCTGCCGCGGGGCCAGGGCACACCCAGCAGGGTGTGAGCGCAGCGGGAGCCGAGTGCTGGCACGCATGGGCCCGGGGAGAGCCCAGCCCCGCGCTCACCTGGCCCGCCGGCCCAGCTGCGGGAGCCCGACATCCGCGGGGAGCAGGTACTCTGTCCGGGTCCGGGCCGTGGGGATGCTGTCCCCAGCCCCACGGGAGAGCTGGCAGGGCGGCACGGGGGGGCGATGGTGCTGGCTTTGCGGGGAGCCGAGGGGGGGAAGGAAGGGGGTTCCCGCGCTGTTCTCAGCTCTGGAGAGCAGAACGGGGAGCCCGGGGCTGGCTGCCCGGGCGTGAGAGTGAGATCTGGGCCGGGCTGTGCTATTCTCGCTGTTTTGGGGTCACCCTGAGCCCCACGTTGAGCCCATGCTCTGCCCTCCCTCCCCCGAGGAAAGGGAAAGCGGCGTTAGGCAGCAGCTCCTGCGGACCTGCCCGGTGGCACGCAGCCTGGGCTGGCTTGGCTGCGCCAGGGCACGGGGATCTTGACCTGCACATGGGCTCCTGCTTGTGCCATGTGAGCACCCCTGGGCGCTGAGATCCTTGGGGGCTGCAGGCACATGCTGCCGTGCCGGTGAYTGTAGCGATGGGTTTGTCACCCCTTCAGATTCCCTGTGCCTCCCACACTGGGGCTGTGGGTGTGCTGYGGGGGTTGTTTGGTGGGAGCTAAAGGAGGGGTCCTTCCTTCCAGACCTGAGGGACCCCCAGCTCCCACTCGACTGCTCTCCCGTTGGAACTGGAGTAGGGTTTGGTGACAGAGCCCGCTCTGTCTGGGACCTGTGCCCTGCACGGGGGTGCTGCACCATGACTCCTGATGCTGCTGCTGCTTTAGTCACACTCTGAGCTGGAGAACAGGCTGGCATTCTCCATGCAAACCCTCCAGACAGCACCAYTGGGGCAGATTTGTGGCCAGTCCTGTGCCACTCTCTGCCAAGCTCCAGTCCTGGCAGCAACAGTCCCTTGGAGCAGCTGAGTGCTGAATTACAGCTGGTGCCCACAGCCACTCCTACTGTACTGTGTACCCTGTGTGGGAGCCAGCGGCTACTGACACAGTGCTCTGTCCGTGTGAGCAGTGACAGGGGACAGGGTGACTCCAAGGGGCGGCTGGTTGAGCCCACTGGTCCCGGGTGGAAGTGGTGGCTCTGCTTCTGGTGACAGCAGGGGTGTGAGCTTGCAGCCAGGACCCACGGCTTCCTGTACCTGAGTTAAGGCTGACTCCTTCAGTGCCACCACTGAGCAGGTCAGTGCTGCTGGTCCGGTCCCTAGAAGGTAGAGGGGGCAGCAGATGTGGGGCACAGCTTTGCTGCTCATTTTCCTCTGTGCCTTGGCTGGCTGTAGCTGTGATGGCAGCCCCCAGATGTCCCCAGCCTGCAGAATCTGCCTGGCYGGGGATGGGGCCCTGCTCTCAGGTTGGTCCCTGGCTGTGTGTGCTCTCTGTGGGTGCTGGGGAAGACTCTGCCCCAGCCTGGAGACCCCCACAGTGCTGGAATTTGGGAGAAGGGTGACAGGCTGGGGTGCTGCCCTGTCAGGAGGAGACCAGGCTGACCTTGGCCACAGCTCAGGCATGGCAGAGCCCCTCTGGTCTGGCTGGCTCGGCCTGGGAGAGGCTCTGCTCGCCCTCTCCACAGTCCAGACTGGAATGGGATACAGATCTGCRAGGCACACCATGGCCTCCAGCACTGGACAGGATGTGGTCAGCTGGCTCTCATGCCTGGCTCAGTGGTCACAGTGAAATGAGAGCCAGGCTTAATCTGCGGGKTGATAGTGTTGCTCAGTGTGCCTGGCCTGTCAGGGAGGTTGGGGTGAGGAGGAGGTGCAGCTCCACAGCCAGACACGCGATTTCTCTGCGTGGATCAAGGGAGACCTCTTTCTGGGCTCCCTGCCTCTTGCAGCTGAACACCAGCAATCTGGGGATCACAGCACCCTGGCCCTTCCCAGTGCTTGGGGAGCTCAGTGATGTCCCTGCACTCAGCCTGGGTCTCTGTGGCTGTAGAAACGGGTTCTCCCCATAACTGCCTCTCACCCACATCCCCCACCAAGCACTTGGACCAAAACCATCCAGTGCCTGCTCAGCTGCAGCTCCTCCAGCCACATTTGGGATTCCTTGGGGTGCAGGCTGAGCTAGAGGGCTGCCAGGGTGGTGCTGYATCAGCAAGGACCTGGACTTGGGCACCAGAATGGGAACTTCCCAGGCTGTTGCAGGTACCCCCAGCTGCAAGCAGGAGCCCCAGGCTGTGGCAGGGGGCTGGACAGGCCCTGCAGGTGGCAAGCCTGGCTGCAAGGTTGCTGTTGAGCTGACTGGCAAGGCTTCCTGCCCCAGAGCCGACAGTGCTCCTGCTCCCCGGCAGAGGCTGAGCCCTGGGCTGGGGAGCCAGCCCTGCTTCCTGCCAGCTCCAGGCTTGCTCCAGCTTGTTGYGTGAAGGGTCCCAGCACAGCCTGCCGAACAGGTCGGGCTGCACCCTGAGCTGCGTCTTTCTTTCCCTGGCACCGTGCCTTGCCTGGGGACACAACCAGCAGCCCCACTGTGTCCCAGGACTCTGGGCCACCTGCCAGGCTACCTGGACACAAAATACACCATCCCCACGGGGTGGGGCAGGGCGTGTTGGGAGCTCTGTGTGTGTCCCCCACCCACGCTCTGTGTACCCCCGCAGGACCCCTGACCTTGGCTCTGGGACAGTCCGGTGCCATGGCAGACCCCCCCGGCTGCTGCTCCGCCTGCGCCACCTGCCTGCTCTGCCCCTACAGCTGCCGCTGGATCACTGCCAAGAAGGAGAAGAGGAAGGGCCTGAGAACCACCAAGGTTATAGCTTGGGTGATGCTGATCTGGGGCTGGCCAGCCCCTGTGTGGGAGTGTCCGAGTGGTGGCTGGGCTGGGATGCTCAGCCCACAAACACCTGCTYACCTCTTGCTGCCGCTCCTGCTTCCCAGGGCTGACCTCTCCAGGAGAGCTGGGGTGCTGCCTGGCACCCTCAGTGTCCAGGGACTGCCCYAGCCTGGAGCAGTGAGGCAGTGAGAGGGTGAGCTGTGTTTGTGCTGCTGACAGAAGRTTGGGGTGCATCTGCAGCATCTGCACGTGCCTGGAGCAGAGCAGAGCAGAGCCCTGGGGCTGAGCTGGCACCTGGCACCCCGGGGCACCTGGCCAGGCACGTGGGAGACACAGTTCCTGGGCAGGGGTGTGGCCCCACCAGGAGGGTGTCCCCGGCAATTTGTAACCTGGGAGTGGTGGGGCCCTGGGATTCTCTGAGGTCTCCGACTCCCATGGGAGTGGCTSTGCTGCTGCTTGTCCCGTCTTGCCTGGAATGTAGAAATAACTCTGGGTTGCTAGGTGTCCCTCTGGCACCTGTGGCACCCCTCACCTCCCCCATATGTGGGACTGGTGTAGCTGGACCCAGTCTGCAGACTCACCTTCTGAGGCACTGCTCCTCTCCCTGCCCAGCGCACGGATCACCCAGCTGGAAGGGAAAGGGACCTGGCTCCCTGCCCTTTGTGATGTCCAAAGTCCCAGCCTGTTCCCAGGGAGTGCTGCATGGGAAAGGAGGCCGTCCTGTCACAGGCTGTCCTCCSCAACTGGCATAGGCACATTCATAGTTTGTTGTAGGACATGCCAATCAATCTTTCTGTAGTGTGGGTCCAGCCAAAAGAGCCAGCCAGGGGAGCTCTGGGCCCAATCCGTGGGGCAGCTCAGTGCCTGGAGCCCTGGGCCAGTGCTTGCCATAACCCTCTGTGCTCCCCGAGGCTGCCTGGGGGATACCCAGGGGTCTCAGACSTGGCTAGGGGCTCAGTGCCCTGAGGGTGTGTGTGTAACTCTCACCTCTGGCTTTCAGTGTGACTGCAGCTGGTTCCTTTTCCTCTTCTGCGTCTTCCTCTTCACACTGGTATGGCTCTACTTCTCTATCATCATCCTCAATGATTTGCACAACTTCAATGAGTGAGTAAGATCCCACATCCAGCCTTGTTCCCCGTGTCCCCCCGGCCTCTCTGACCGTCCCCTTTGCTGGCAGATTCATCTTCAAGCAGAGGAAGCTGTGGCTGGACTGGTCCCAGGTCCTGCTCATCGCTACAGCCGTGCTGATCAGCTACTCGTCTGCACTGCTGGTGAGCCCGGCTGATCCCGCAGGGCTGGGGGAAGGATCYGTGCTGGGCACTGGAGCTGGGTCAGCCTGGGCACGGCCAGAGCCCCTGCCTGTGCCAGGGAGCTCCTGTGGCTGAGTCTGTGCCCTGTGAGGGCTGAGCTGTGAGCACAGCCCGCTCTGACAGCTCCTTGCTCTTGCAGGTCCTTGCCTTGTTCTTGCAGCTCTGTGGGCAGCCCTTGAAGCTACACTGGGTGCACAAGGTGAGAGGCAGGGGGTGCAGGGAGATGCTGCCTGTCCGGGCTGTCCTTGCACCTTCAGAAGCTGGGACCAGCCTGCTGAGGCTGTGTGGCTGCTGTGAGCCCGCTGAGTGGCTGTGTCTCTGCTGAGCTGGGCTGCAGCTGTCAGTTCCACATGTCTCTGGGATGGGAGWATTCCCAGTGCTCAAACACGGAGCACAGAGCTCAGCTGCAAACCCAGATGGRGACAGTGGGGTATCAGGGTTTGCAGGGTTCATGAGGGAGGGGTGAGGCCTCTGCAGCTGGCCTGCTGGATTCTGTGTGCTCCCCTGAGTGCCCTGTGCCCTGCCCCACAGRTCCTGCTGATCCTAACTGCCCTGGTGGTGGCTGCAGCCTTCACAGGACTGGGAATAAAGTGGGCAGAGGAGTGGAAAAGCGCATGGATCTCCCTGCAGGTGAGTCACCCCCATAGCAGGGACTCCTCTGYTGTGCCCCTTTGAGCTGGGGCAGAGCTGTAGGGTGCTGACTGGAGCTCCCAGCGTGGCTCTTGCCATGGGGATTAACTCCCTGCCCTTGACTTGTGCTGCCTGGCCAGGCAAGGTGCTCCTCCTGCTCTTGCAGTGMTGCCCAGAGCAGCTGCCCCCAGGATGGCCCCCCAGCTGTTCAGTCCCCCAGGAGCCCATCCATCCTTTTCTCCCTGGCGTTGTGGATCTTCCAGCAGCATTGGCAGGTCTCCAGCCTTGGAGCATTTGTGTTTTGGGGACTGGGACCAGTGCTGGCTAACAGCCTGCTGTTTCTGTCCCCCAGGCAACAGGTCCCTTCCTGCACATTGGAATTGTGGGGGGAATGACACTCCTTGCCTGGCCCCTGGCCAGCTTCATCTACCGCACCCGCAGCACAGGTAAATGCCCCTCCCAGACCTCCACTTGTCCCCTTGGCTGGTGCCCTGCCTCCTGCCACCCAGCTGAGCAGCACTGTGGGCAGAGGGGTGCTCAGGGAGCATGGCTGCAGTGGAGCAGGTCCCCAGTGTGGTAGTAACGTCTGCTCTTGATTGCTTCTCGTGAGCAGCCCTTGCTGCAGCTTCAGCCCTCAGTGCTTTGCAGCTGAAGGAGGGCTGCAGATGGCAACGTGCTGCAGAAGGGCTGAGTTGGGATGCGAGGACATGCAGTGGGCCAAGAATAAACCTGCAGTGTTCCTGAGGCTGGGGATGCAATGTTTACCTTAGGTTAATGCCAGGTGAAGCAGCCTTGGCTTACTCCTGGTGACCTGCAAAATCCTTCCTCTGTAGCTCATCCCCTCTAACTTCTGCCCGTGCCTGCAGGTCTCAGGGTGTTCCTGCTGCTCGTGTACTGTGCAGCCATGATTGCACTGTACCTGGCTCCCCTGGCAATCACCTCCCCTTGCCTCATGGAGGAGCACCAGCTGCCCCCCAAGCCAGCCTTGATTGGCCACCGAGGAGCACCCATGGTGAGTGAGCAGCGCCCTGGCAGTGGGCAGGGTGGATGGACAGGCTGCTCCATTGGTGAAAGCCAGGCTGTGCCTGGCCGTGGGGCACCAAATCCTGCTGCCACATGAGCTCTGGGCAGCCCAGCAGAGTGGGGTCCCCACAGCAGCCAGGGCAGCTCGGGCTTGGAGGAGGGGTGAGCACAGGGTGAGGAGGGGGATGCAGCAGCTGCAGGACAGGGCTGCTTCCTGAGCATTGCTGGACCAGGAGCACGCAGCTCGCGGCAGAAAGCCTGGCTGTGTAGTGTGGGCTGGGAGGCAGGGATGAGGCAGGCTCATCCCCAGTCCTTTTCCATCCCCACCACGCCCAGGTTGCCCCAGAGTCACTGTGGTTGCCCTAGAGCCCAGCCAGGCTGCTGGGTGCACCCAGGCAGGATGAGTGCCTGCCTCCTGCCCCATCCTGCTCTGTGCACTAACACCGTTCCTTTTTCCAGCTGGCCCCCGAGAACACCCTCATGTCACTGCACAAGGCGGTGGCCTGTGAAGTGCAGGTCTTCGAGACAGACGTCATGGTGAGGTAAAGGGGCTCAGAGGGAGGAAGGGGCCTGTGTACCCTGTGTCACCTCCCACAGGGGACATTCTGGAAGGCACCTGGAGGGCTGATCCAGCCTGCATTTGGAGGCAGCCCTGTTCMAAGGGCTCTGCCATCCCACCTTCCCAGTATGGGACTGGCTCCAGCTTGGTGTCCCAATGCTCTGGGGGAGGTACTAGGTTTCTGTGCTCCCTGTGCAGATTGCCTTCCAGGCAGGGAGGCTCCATCAGGGGACGGGTACTGCTTGGAAAACAGACCCTGGCTCCAGTTCATYCCATGTAATCCTGCTATGGGAACAGCTGTTCCAGAGGGCAAGGAGCTGCTTGGTTCCTGGCTCAGTCCTTAGGTGCATGTGTTTGTGTAAAGGGGTACGAGGAGCATAAGGGTGGGGTAGAAATGCCAGGGCATGGAGAGGAAATGAACAGCTTACATTATAATATCTTTTCTCTCTGCTCCTCTGCCAGTGCTGACGGGGTCCCGTTCCTCATGCATGACGACGAGCTCACCAGGACCACCAATGTGCAGGATGTGTTCCCCAACGAGACATCCTTGAACAGCACTGCCTTCAACTGGACACAACTCCAGCAGCTGGATGCTGGCAGCTGGTTTCTGAAGGTCGGGAATGCCCTTTGGGCAGCTGGTCAGGAGCGGGTGCATTTTTGGGTGAAGCATTAGCCCTGCCCTGGGGCTCCAGCACCTTCCCTCTGGAGCTCTGGTGCTGGCAGACAGCTGGACAGGGTGCAGGAGCCTGCACAAATCGCTTGGGTGCCGTTATGCCCCAAGCTGGGGTTGGTTCTGTTCCTCAGCTGAGTCACGGAGGAGGCTGCTCTGACGGGAGATGGCTCCTGTTTGCTCTGAGCTGCACAGCCTGCCTGGGCTTGAAGGCAGCTGTGGCAGGGCTCTTCCCAAAAGGTGACTAACTGCTGCTGAGCAGCTCTAAATGCCCACAGGTGTTGGGGCTGCTGGAATTCTGCTGTTTGTGGGCAGAAGGGTAGAGGTGCTCCATGGATGTGCATAGGGAGGATCCCTAYGCCTGTCAGCACTGGAGAGCACATGGAGAGGCCATAGGAAACTGAGAGTCAGAGACAGGCACCAGGGTGGGATGTGGAAGCCTGCAGGTGCCCTGCCTGTGGTGACTGCCCCTTTCTCTCCTGCAGCGGAAGCCATTCCCCACCGTGCAGAGCCTTTCTGCTGAGGATCGCAATGAGACAGCCGAGCAGAGGATCCCATCCCTGGGACAGGCTCTGGAGGCCGTCAAGCAGAGCAACATCTCCATCATGTTTGACCTCCGGCCTGAGAACCACAGTGACTACCAGAGCTTTGTCAATGTCACCCTGGCAGTGATTTTACAGTCAGGCATCCCGCTGCAGCAGGTGAGCTGGTCACCACCCCAGCCCTGTCACACCCCTGTCGTGGTGTGCAGCCACACTGAGTGTCCCTGACACCATAAGTGATCCCTGCTGGGCAGCCCTGCCCAGGTGAGGGGTTCTGTAGCTGGGAGAAGTTGCCAGTAATTAGGGTTTAATGCCTACAGCCTCAGACCCCTCCAAACACTTTGGTTTCCCAGCACTGGCCACGCGGGTGTGTAAACACTGACTCAGTCTAGGGAGGGGACCAGCCCTGCCAGCTGAGTTTCCACCTCTCCACACTCCACCACACCTCTCCCTGCAGCTCTGGACTCCTGCTGCACCCTCCTGTGTTCGCTTTGTGCTTCATCCAAGCCCTGCAGCACAGGATATGTGCTGCCCTTAGGGGATGAATCAGCACTCAAATTACCTTTCTTGGCCTATTGAGAATGCAGAGCAGGAGGGGTCACAGAAAAGAGTTTTACTGTAGTGCTGATCCAAGGTGCATTCTTGCTGCARTTGGGGCTAAGATGGATTCACTTCTTGATCCATTCAAGGACACAGAAAGGACATAACTGTTGCAGATTTCCTAGGCTGGATCTGCTTTTTCCCTTCAGTGGGACTTGTTGTGCTTCTTGGCTGGGGCAAGCTGTTAGGAGWCTGTCCTGGCTGAGATCCTCACGAGGAGCTGAGCGTGGAGATGGGGGCAGGAAGCAGCTGTCCAAGCAGGCCCTGTGTGCCTGGACCTGCGAGGAAATACTGCAAGAGAGCAAACTCTCTGGAGCACTCCTCCCCTGCACRTGCTCTCTGGTTTGTGCCTAGGTCCTTTGGCTTCCAGATGGGTTYAGGGAGCTGGTCAAACAGCAGGCCCCAGGTATCCAGCAGGTCTAYGGCCGGAAGAGACTCAAGAATGAGAAGGAGCCACTACTGCAYGTCAACCTGCCTTACCAGGACATGAGCTCTGAGGAGATCAGGTGAGAGCCCTTTGTCCAAGTGCCTGGGAGCTGTGGGGGTCTGGGCAGAGGTGAGGGGGCTGGGAAGGGCTGGGTGTGYGCCTTGGGGACAAGTGTCCCCACCAGGCACGGCTGGTGCACAGGATGGAGCTGGCTGTGGTACTCTGCCTTCCAGCAAATGTGTCCTGGGTCTGGATCTCCAGAAAGCTGCTCCACAYGGCTGCAAATGCTGGGTCATAGCCCAGATGTGCAGCCCTCTCTGGCTGTGCAGGGTGTGGTGGCAGCCTGCTGTKTGCTGCTCTGACCACGGCTGTCCCCGTGCAGGCAGTACCGCCAGGACAACATCTCTGTCAACCTGTACGTGGTGAACCAGCCCTGGCTCTTCTCTGTGCTCTGGTGCTCAGGGGTGAGCTCTGTCACCACCAAYGCCTGCCAGGTGCTGAAGGAGATGGAGCACCCCATCTGGCTGCTTGTAAGTGATCCCTGGCTCCTTCATCCTGCCCCAMAGCCCTGTGTCCCAGRCACTTGTGGGTCCCTTTCTGTACAKCTGYCTGGAAGGGTGAATTCTGCTCACTGCCATCGTGGCATGGGCAGATGTGACCCTGTAGAAGGGACTGGTGGCACAGCAGGCAGGGCTGTGCCACAGCTCACCACCCCTAGCTGGTGTTCAGTAGCTTTTCTCGTTGCCTTGCAGCCCAGTAGCACATACCTCATGATCTGGGTTGTTGCAGACTGTGTTTCCTTCCTTATCATCCTCTGGGCCTTCTTCTTGCTGAAGTAAGTTGGATCCCTTTCCCCCTCCCAAGGTCTGTTGRGGGAGGGAGGTTGCACTGTGCCCTGCGTGGCTGGTACAGACCCACACCTGGTCATAYCTGCTGCCACCCCTCTTTGGACTCAGATCCTGGGGGGTCCTCTCCTGTCTGGCCAAGACAGAAGTGTGTGGAGGCAGCTTTATCTCCAGGCTGCAGCTAAAAATCTGCCCTGACCCTGCCTCAAGCTGCTGGATGCCTCAGTTCCCCCTTCCTAACCTGCTCTGCACCCCAGGCTCGCTGGGATGAGGCTGGGGACTCTGTTCCTGCTCCTTTTCTACCAGCACTGAGAGCAGTTCCCTCTGGGACTGTGGGGCCCCACAGCCTCCAGCTGGCAGCTCAGGGGAGGGAATGGTGAGACCAGCCTTGCATGCTAACATCGATCCTATTCCATCTCCTAGGAAATGCTCCCACAGAAGGCGGCCAGCGGGTGAGTGCGCATGGAGGGAGAGCTTCCCTCCCTTGGAGCCAGGCTCTCCCTGACGGGCAGGCAGCTTTCTCCAGCCAAACGTGACCGATCGGTTTGGGGTGGCTGGAGGAGGGGAGGGGAGGGCAGGGAATCCCAGCCCTGGGAGTTCCTCCTGCCTTGCCCTTAACAAACAGCCCTGTGGGAAGGCACTAGGGAATCCCACATTCCCCAAGTATCCTAAACCTGCTTTTCAGGCTGCTCCGCCTGTCGCTGCGGGATGGTGGCTGCCCACAATGACTGCTTTTTCTGTGTCTCCTCAGAGTCTGAGACGGATGTGCTGCTCACAAAGATCAACAGCTTGATGCAAGAGTGACCCCTGTTGCCTGCGTCAGCCGTGGGGAGGGGCAGSCAGCCCTGCACAGCTCGAGCAGGGAGCATTCCTCAGGCTTCGAGGCTCCTTTCCTTTCCAGACTCCTTCCTGAGCCTCCCTTCTCCCGTGGCCTTCCTGGCTCCTTTCACGGTGCACAGCTGCCCTCAGCTGAGAAGACTTGGAACTGGGTTCTCATTTCCCACTGGCAGCAAGGAACTAAAGCTTCGCAGGGGTTGCCTGGGGGCAGAGTATTTACCCAGCAGTGCTGGAGCTGAGAGCTCTCCCAGGAGCAGGGATTTGGGTGGCTGTTTGGTGCAGGGGAAGGGCTGCTTCCTTGGGGGCTGCCCTGTCCCGTGGCTTGAGGAATAGGAAGCGGGGTGTGGAGTAGCTTTGCACAAAACAAGGGGGAAGCCGAGCTCTTCACCCTCCCATCCTGGACAGAAATCCTGTCTCTCCTGCTGCTGGCTTCATGTTTAYGGGACAGGGTCCTGGCACTCCATGCAGCAGTTCACGCCTGTTGCACGGCGGAGATRAGSAGCGGGGSTGRGGKTGRTGGGTGTCAGGGGCTGGCAGGACCGCGCTCACGCTCCTGCTGTTCCGAGGCTGCAGAGGGAGCGGTGGGGCTCGGCATCCGTCACATTGCGGCAGGGCCTTGAACAGGGACAGGGGCATCGTGTCACTTTGACTTGTTGCTGTCTATTTATGTCAATAAAGCAGMGGAGCGGCAGACAGACCCCGCGGGGGTGCGGCGGGCACGCCTTGGTCCTCCCTTGCGCACCTTTCCCTGCCGGCGGCGCTGCCGGCCCGGAGAAGGAGCCGCGCAGCCCGGACGGTACCGGCCCGGGGCGGGCTCGTTCGCGGCGCCTCCGTGCCCTCTACCGACGGCGCGGGGAAGCGGGGCCGGCGCCGGGCGCTCGGCGGCGGGCAGGGAGGGGAGGCCGAGCCGGGCGGGGC
>NW_026623406.1:760732-775529 GCF_030028575.1 Malurus melanocephalus | reverse complement strand
GGGGTGCGGCGGGCGGCGGCTCGGCCGCTCGCGGGCTGGCACGGAGCGGAGCGGCCGTCGGCCACGGCGGAGCGATGATCCGCCGGGAAGGTAAGGAGAGCACCGCCCGGCCCTGCCCGCACTGCTCGGCACCGCGGCGCCGYGCTCAACAAGTGTGCGCCCCGCCGGGAGCCGCGCCGGGACCGCACCGCACCGCGCCCGCTGCTCCGCGCTCCTGCCGCGCTCCTCGCTCCCCGCCACGGCGCCGTGCCACCCGAGGGTCGAGACCCCAGAGCTGAGCGCCCTCGCTTCACGCCCCCCTCGGGTTGTGGACGGTCGTGCCGCCGTGGCTCAGAGTGGGTGGCYGCGGGATGCTGTGCTTGCGGCTCCCTTGCGCGCTGCGGGGAGGAGAGCGGGCATGGGGGTTTGGGCTCTGCCAGGAGGAATTTCCTGTACGTGGGACTTGCATGCACCTTGAGGCACGTGGAGATGGGCCCTGGACACCATGTGCTCTTTCTTGGGTGCTGTGGGAAGGGTCCTGCGGTCTCCCTGCCACRCTGGGTGCACAGCACTTACCCAGATCTGGAGCCAAGCTCTCCCCTGCTCCAGCTGGCTGTCACCCGGTGCGGGTGGCCAGCAGCGCAGAGGTCAGCTCAGGGTTCATGCTGCTCTTGCTGCGCAGTCTGGGCTGTGGTGTGAAGTTTACACCCGGGTCACAGTCTCTGTTCCCCAGGGTCTGGTGACCCCAGCTCTCCATCTGCTTCTTCAGCCTCCGCTGATAAGGTCAGGAATGAGCAGGCATCTCAGCCCTGCTCATGGTATGCTGGGCAGTGTCTGAAGCTACTGTTTTACAGAAAAGGAAGCTCTTAGTAATAGCTGAGGGCTAGGATTGCCATAAAGCTCGGGGAAGTCCTTGCTTTTTCTGGAGCAAGYGTGAAGCCCAGCTCCAAGTCAGAGCTGTTCACACTTCCCCAGACTCCTTTCCCTGTTCTGCTCCCACGATGAGTCAGTGTGGGCTGGTGGCACAAAGCAGGAGGACCCCCTTTCCCTTTCGGCTGAGGAGAAGCTGGCAGGCTGGGCGAGCTGGGACACCAGGTGGCACGAACCAAGCAGACACAGACCCCCTTGTTTGATGACCTGAATTCTCGAGAGCCCTGTGATGAGCAGGGTCATCCTTTCTGCATGAGTTCCTGGCTTAAAAGATGAGTCTCCAGCAGTGGCGGGACAGCTTCCCTGCCTCTTCACACAGACGCTCTTTGTCTGCAGTCTGCCCGGGTGACAAAGGGAGATATCCACTCATAGGGCAGGGATGGTCTCAAGGTCCACAGGAGCTCACCACCTGCCTGAGATATGGGTCATGTTTGAGGTCGGGGCAGCACTGGCAGCTCTGGCTGTCTGCCCAGAGAAATGTGGAGGTGTCCAGGCATAGAAATCACAGCTCCACTGGTACAAGACAAGGGTTTTCTCATAGTCATGGTGAGCCAGTCGTTAACCAGGACACTGCTCCATGGCAAGCTCCCCTCCTCAGCAGCATCTCCTCTGACCCCAAGGCATGGTGTTCCTTYCCCACTTGTCTCCTGATGACCCACAGCCTCTTGCTGCATTGAGCAATCCTTCTCTTTCACCCTGTAGACACCCAAGTTTTGTTGCTGCTGTAGCTGTTTGCACTACGTGAGTGGGCCTACGCTCAGCTCTGCTGCAGCCATCTGGCCCTGAGTGGGAGACTGCAGCTCCTGCAGTAATATTCATAGTCCTGTGCAACCAGAATGGTCCAGCTCCTGAACAGATTCTCTGCCTGTGAAGTGGCAGAGGTGTTCAGGCTGCCCAGTGCCACAGGGTTCAGAGGTGCGTCAGTCTGATTTTGGCCCCTGATTTTCAGGGTGGTGGCAGAGCCAYCTCCCCTCCAGTCCCTTCCTGGGTCTCTGCCATGGGCCCTCAGTTCCTCTCAGCAGGGTTAGCYTTTCCAGGTGTGTGTAAGAAGGCTTTTGTGGCTGTCTGACTTTTAAAAATCCAAACTGGAAGGCAGCTTGAGGCATTACCCAAGGCTGCACTCAAGCCTTCCCTTAACATCCTTCACTGTTAACGCCTTGTTACTCCTGTGTCRTCTCTGCAGACACTGAACGGGCAGTGGAAATTCTGACCAGATACCAAAGCACCCTGCRGTCCCCGGAGGAGCAGGAGTTAAAAGCTTCCATTGGAAAAGTMTCGCACATCTTCCAAAGTGAACTGTTCCAGGCTCTGCTGGGTAAGCCCCTGCCTTGCAGTCCCTTGCAGTCCCTGCAGCCTCGTGTTTAGTGGGGTGTCCTGGGAGCCTGATCCTGCGCCGGTGCCTGGCACTGATCGGTGCATTCCATGGAAACACATGGCATGTAATGCCAGGGAACTGGGCTGTCCTTCCTGACGGGGTTTGTGCAGAAAATACCAGGGCTGCAATCGCTGKGTGTTTGTGATGTGAACAGGATTCCTCAGTCTGATTGAGGACACGGGGTAACGCCTCCTTAATCAGGCCATGCCAGATCCAGCACCTGCTCTGGGATCCTGCCATGCTGAGAGCGCTCTGTGCAGCGCAGGCCTGCTGTGTCCAGGAAGGAAAACTAATTTTTCCCATCTTTAAGAGAAAATCCWCATGTACCCACGCTCCTTTGGGGTGTTCTGGCCTTTCTTGTGCTTAGACCCACCAGCACTTGCAACACACTGTTCCAGCAGCTCCATGTCATAGACGAAAGAGACTTAACAGCAAGGCTTATCCTGGGGCTGGACACCAGAAAATGGAATTTTGAGCACTGTGTAAAGTTTTCCATGTGGATTTARGCAAATGCAGCTGGAGTCTTGCTGGACTCTGCGGCTTCTTTGTGCAAGGCACACAGCTATCTTGCTATTCTCCTTGAGCTCTGTTCACTGTGGGCCTTGGGAAATGCATGCAGCCCTGGTGGTTTCTGTTCCTGGGTCTCCTGGGCAAGAAGCTGAGTTTCCCTGGTGGGAAGGAAAAGCACCCCAGGGGCTCTGCACTCAGAGGAAGACCCAGGCCCCAGGGTGCAGAGCTCCACATGTGGTGTCTGGCTCACTCTCAGTGYTTTTTGACCCGAGGCTACCTCAGCCCTGGTGTTCCCCCTCACTGTTGCTGTTCTCTTGGCAGCTCTCACCTTTTCTTCACACCTCTGTGTTCCACTTCTGTGCCTGCAGAGATGAGTTGCCAGCAGCTCCTCTGTGCTTCAGGGTTTCCATTGAAAATGAAGTTGAATGCTGTGTCCTGAGAAATTTTATTCTTTTGTTTTTTTCTTTCTGGTTGTTGGACCATCACTTGGAGGCTTTCAGTTCCAGCAAGTCCTTTTAAAGGTCTGGTGCTGGAATGTCTGTGCCAGCAGCAGAACCATGTGACAAGGATGAACTCCCCAGGGCAGGTGGGCCCCACACTGCAGGGGCCAGTGTACATCTCCTGTGTTATCTCTTAATTTATACAACGCACTCTCTAAATGATCCCCAGCCTGGAGGCACCGATCCCGACCAGGGCTGCGACCTTCACCAACCTGCCATTATCCCAACAGCCTTGCTGCTTTTGTGTGCTGGCCAGTCCTCCCCAGGGCTGTGTGGAGGCAGCAGAGCAGCTTTCCCAAGGCGCAGGGCTGGTGCTGGCAGTGCAGGAGTGCTGTGGATGGAGTGTGGCTGCAGAGAGCGTGGCTGCACGCTCCGAGCTGGCTGCAGCTGCCCRCTGGCACACAGAGGCTGCACGGTCCCCAGCTCCCTGCTCCCAGCCGCTTGTCTTGGTGTCCTATCAGCCCTGGCACGAGGGAGTGTTGGGAGTGTCACTTGTTTACTGGTGACCTTTTCAACTGGTTTAACAGGATATTAATTCCCGTGCCAGAGCGAGCCTTTCTCTAGATGTGTTTACCTAAACTAGGAATTTGCATTAATTACTTCCGTCCCCCCCCTCCTCCTTCCCTCTGCTTCGCCCTGGGAGTGTAGGTTTGTGAATTCCTCTGTCCCAGCATGGGCATTGTGTCTGGCTGTGACCACACACAGCTGGCACACACTGGGCTGCCTTGTGTCCACGGTCCAGACMCACTGGAGCACAGTGACAACTCTGCAAGGGTGACAGAACATTTCTGTTTCACTTCTTTTCACCCCTCTTTTCCCCATTGGGACGCTGTGTGTGCGTGTGTGTGAAGCCTGTCCTGAGTCAGGGAGGATTTGTGGGAAAGCACAGACCCACTGCTCCCTTCTCACTGCCCCAAGCCATGCCAGATGCTCCTGGTCAGGTCCCTCCTCTTGCAGTCTTTCAGCAACACAGCCCTGCTTTTTTTCAGCCCCTGGGGAAGATGAGAATGAGAGCATGGCCCATCCCTGTGGTCAGGTCGCCTGCTCATGCTCTCCTAGGGCACACATTGGCTGATTGGAGTTTGAACATCAAAATGCATCAGGCAAAAGTAGAGATACCAGAAGTGACAAACATCATGGAGTCTGCCAAGTTGGTCCACGTGAAAAATGCCAGGGGTATGACTTCCCAAATGTTTTTATTTTTTTGAAGAACARGCTGTTTTGGGGTGTCCAGAAGCCCCACCCTGTGTTGTGTCCAGGATGCGTCAGTGCTGTGCTGGATGTCTCAGTCCCTGTGACCGTGCCCAGCGTTGCTCTGCACATGCACCGTGCTCTGCCAGACTCCTGTGAGCACGGCACAGCCCTTTCAGTCCTTGTGCCCCCTCCCTGTCCCCRGAGCTGCCTGTGCCGGGGGCTCTGTGCTCTGCCAGCTCCTGTCCCGGCGGGTGCCGCGGCTGGCTCGGCACGGCGCAGCCACAGCGGTGCGGGAGCTGCTGTGCGCTGGAATGTGCCAAACCCTGCTCCGCACAAAAGAAATTCCTTGGCTGTGCAGAGGCAAAACAGGCTGTGCTGGCTCCCTTCTGCTGGCCCCTCTCTCTGCATGTCTGAGGCCGTGGAGCCAAGTGCGTGACTTGCAAGGAAAGAGCCCAGCAGAAGGGTGCTGCAGGAGCCTGGCTTGGGGGGACGGTCACCCCGCTTTTCCTCTGCTCTTGGAGCCCCTCAGGGAGACGCTGGGTCCCTTGTGCTGCCGGGGAGGATGGGGCTGGCACACTAAAACAGCTCCCTGACCTTTCCTTCTCAGAGCCAGGGCTGAAAGGGGCCGTTGTGCCCTTTGCAGTGGGAGAAGCTGGTGGATAGGCAGGGTTTGTGCGTGGCCAGCTGTCCCAAGTGCCAGCTGCCCAAGGGGCCGAGCTCCTCCCAAAAATCCTCTGGGACTCAGCTTCTCTCCTGTTCTGCCCGAGCAGTGGCTGGTGCAGACCTCTGTCAGCTKCCTGGGCACCCAATCCTCCCCTGCAGCTCCTCTCACCCCACCAAGGATTCCTCCCAGAGCACCCTGGAGTGGGGAAGGCAGAAGGAGAGGCAGGTAGTGCTTCCCTGGGTCAAAACTCCAACAGGACCAGCTTGCCAGCAGCACTGCTGGGAACAGTGGCAGTGACTTCAGTGGGTGGCTGCAGGAGCCTGGGTGGAAAACTGGAGGAATCTGGAGGATTCCCAGCCCTGAGCASTCCTCCTCTTGCAGCTTTGCCCATAGCAATGACGGAAATTTGCAGCTTGTTTGAGAAAGACCTGGTGTGGAAGCCTTGGGTGTGAAGGGCAGTGGGGCCAGGGCTGGGGTCTGGTGCGAGGCTGGGGTTTCTGTCTGGGGTAAATCTGTGGTGCTGCAGCTGGTGACAGTGYATGCATTGGGGAAGAAATGTCATTTTCTTGAAGTGCCTGTGCTGGCTGGCACAAGGGCACTGCATTAGCACTCAGATGCTGGTTTTATAGAAATACTTAATTTATTTGATGAGTTAACACCAGAAAAATAATTTTTAAAAGTTCTAATCTCTGTAAATTTTGAGTTATTTTTCCTTRTTGGATCCAGAATGGATTTACATGTCATCACACAGAAACTGGGCTGTAAGGCAGAGCATGCASCTTCATCTTTTGCTACCACAATGTCCTCTTCTGGAGGCCACCCAGGCAGTGCTGCTCTTAAAGTGCACGGATGAGGCAGACTTGTGTGCAATTTGTGATGCTCCTGAGAAATGAGGGAAACCAGCACATATTTAAATTATCTTTAACACCACGTGCGTGTGTCCTAAAATGTATTTCTGTCACGGCCATGTCCTTTGCTGCCTGAACCCTGTCCACCAATCCTGAAACTCCTCTAATCCCTGGTGCCAGCAACAATTCTCTCTTCTGGCAAGCACCTAAACTGGGCTGAGGGTTTTGGAGGTGGAGARTGGTTGCTTCAGGGGACAAGTTTTGTGCCCTTCAGGCGCCTTGCCAGCTTGGCTGCCCTAGGCTGTGTTCCTGCAGCAGATGGGTGACAAACGGGGATGCCTCCAGCAGTGCACCCCCACAATGGGGCTGTTCAAATCCTGTTTTCATTCTTGCAAAGTTTTGTGTGTTCCAAACGTAATCCTTGCAGCCAGGAGTCGCTGCTATCCTGTTACGCAATTATTATTTTTATAACCAGAGGGAGAGATGTTTTAGCASGAAAACAAAGTCCAGTTTCCCTGGCTGTGAAGCGAGTGCTTGCTGTGATCTCATGTCTGATTTGGGAGGGTTTTCTGCCTGTGTTTGGCAGCTGGGGGCTGTGGAGGGGGTGCCCAGGTGTGGTGGGTACATCGGGGGACTCCCACTCCTCCCATCCACCGTTGCCACATGTCTCCCAGGGCACAGGACAGAGCCTGGCAGCACAAACAGCAGTTCCAAAAGTGTCACTGATGCCAGGCAGKGGCACAGTGCTCGCTGCACTCGGGCAGCCACAGAGCCTGGCTGGGCTGCCCTTGGGCACCCAGCTGGTGTGCCAGCAGCTGAGATTTATAGCAGCTTTCCCCCTGCAGCTGGCAGGTCAGCAGAGCAGGCRGCCCTGGGAGCTGCAGGAGGGGGGTTGATGTTCTCTCGTCCCATCTGCAGCGTGGATGTGCTGCTGCAGTGCAYGGGCACGTGGTTAAACACAGGGAGAGAGCATGGGGAATTGAGTCTGGGCGTGCAGCCCTGCTTTGTGAAAGCATCCCTGGTGTCACGGGCAGAGTGGGAGCTTCAGACAAAGTTTATTATAGAAGCTCTCCCGTTSAGTCATGAGGTGAAGAAAGGACACCCTTCCTTTCTAAACTCATCCTCAGTTTAGCCTGGCTGCAGCTGGATCCAATCTTAGCYCAGGCTTTGTTAAYGGTTATGTGTCTAAAGGTGTAATTGAACCTTTATACAGCTTTGTCCCACAGGATTAAAGATTATAAACCTAATGTATTTATATAAATATATTAAATTATTCRTTTAAATTGATCACAATAATGATGAAGATTAGAAAAAAAGAGCTTAATCAAAATTAWTTGGGCTGAATCAAAATTATCCATAAACTGTATGGATAGCTATAACTACTASTGTAGTGCACTGGTTTTGAAGCAATATTAAAACAATTATATTAAAGCTGGCTGAACAGTTATTAAGTAGAGATTGATGTTGCTCACCCATACCAATGACCATGGGCAAATCTCTTTCACTCAAGAGGCAAATCTCTTTCCCAGGTCCCCCAAGGTCACTCCTTGGGGCATCCCCATTCAAGGGAAGGATCTTCACACACCTTAGGGASATTTGATTGATAGAAGTCCTCACTGTGCAAAAGTGTGACTGGCCTTTTATAGCATAAAGTGATTGAACGTCAGTCATATGCATTTTTTAGATTATGCTTTATCAGACTTAATCAACAAAATATGCTTTGTGCTGAAAAATATGTGAGCAGCTCTTTTGTTTCTTCTTCTYAGCAGTCCTGACTCTCACTTCCATATCAGAGTGTGCACATCCTTGCTGTCCCAGCTTCAGTCAGGGAGCACTTCTTGTATGTCCTGGGGGGTCTGAGGGTTTGGTCAAGCTGCTCTCAGTATTCTTCAGCACTAAGAACATCAAACACTCCTCACTTGCTCTTATCCCTGCTCAGCAGACTCTCCTTGCTCAGGCCTTCACCGATGACCTTGTAAGACAAATTTCCAGCTGCTGTGTCCCTGCTTAGGCAGAGCCACACCTGGGAGGCAGCCTCAGGCAGTGGTCAGCGTGTCCCTGCTTGCACYGCCAAATGCTCACCAGATTTCCTGTTGAAATCTTTATGACGTGGGCATTTAATACCTCGTGGTACMTTGGTGTGGCATAGTTTCAGGTGAAAAATCACAGGCTGGAGGGCAAGTGCAGCTGCTTCATCCATGAGCTCCAGGGAGTGCTGTAGGAATGGCCACATTCCCCTCGAGCTGAGACCCATGGCTCGCCCCTCGACTCACTCACAGGAGAGGAGCTCTCCAGCTTCCTCCACAGCAGATGCAGGTACAGAAAATGAACTCAGATTCCTGCTGTGTCTTTTCCTGCTTCAAGTGCTCATTTATGCTGCTGTGACTTTTTGGCCCTGCCGGCTCTGCCAGGTTTCCTGTTTCCCAGGTGCTTGAAGGGATTTATTGCTTTTTTTATGGCTTTTGGAAGGCGTTTACCAAACTCTTTTGGCCGACCTCTTGGAGTTTTACCTTTAACCTGTCAGCATTTACCATCCATTCTGGTTTTCTCATTTAGATGCAGCTTCAGCAGTTTAGATTAATGTCTTCTCATTTTCAATAGCCTCTTTTCCTCTGCAGTCAAGCCTTGCTTTCCTCCCTTTTGCCTTTACAGGATCCTCCAGCCCAACCCTGCCTGTCTGCTCCAGTGTCCCAGTGGGTCTCTCTAAACAGGCTCAGAGCCTCCCACAAGTTTTTGTTACCCCTTTCAGTTTCTTCATAAAAACAGATTCTCACTTTTGATGTAGTTTCCTTTTTGAAATTAAACACTTCTGCAATGGATGTGTTGACCGCTCTGTAGGTGCTGGCTCTGGAGATGAACTGGGGGCTGRCAGCTGAGTGTGCAGCAGTGGGGGGTTTCCTTAGGGAGGACTGAAACACTGCAGCCCTTCTGCTCCCTGRAATCATCTGTGTTTGACCAGGAGAAGGTAAAATGCTCCTGGCAGGGCTAGGACAGGGTATGGGCTCCRGAGCCCCTCTGGAGTTATACCTGGGCAGCTGCTCTCAGGTTCCACTCTCACCCCATAACTCTCTCTGGGACACCCCATTTCCACACCTCTCTCTGGAGCCACTCTGGTTTACAGCAGCAGACTGAGGTCCTTGGAGCCCAGAATGAGGTGTTTGGTATCTGCTGTGGCAGTGTGCAGGTACCTCGTGCTAGGTGGGAGGAGGGGACATACCGGGGAGGGGCTGTAGTCATCAGAGCTTGTACATTGAGTGTCCTGTGCCCTCTCTGCCTGTCCCCCTGGGCAGGGAGCCCCTCCACAGCCCAGGGGAGCTGGGGARCACTGATGGGGAGGGAAAAGCCCACGGCATCAGGGCAGGAATGSAGGGGCTGCCTGGTGCAGGAGGCTTTTCAGAGCAGAAGGGACATGGGACCATGCCTGGGGCTGGCACAGCCTGGAGGAGAGCGGGATGGGCTGGGGTTGGGATTGACGTTGCTGAGCACAGGTTGTTCTTTCTCCCTGTGGACTGTGTGGTCATTGCTCCGTGGACATTCCCGTGCCTTCCAGAGCCATGGGCATGCACGGTGAGCCAGGCACCCCAGGGCACTCCTGCCTTGCACACAGCAAGCACAGGGAGCCAGCAGAGCCCTCTCCCAGGGTGCCAGCCTCTCACAGAGGGCTCAGCCCCGGAGGGCAGGGTGGGAGGTCAGGTGCTGCACCCCACAGAGGATGCTATCAGGCTGCCTCCCCATCCTGAGGATGTTTCTCCTGCTGTTTTGCAGATATCCACGAGTTCTACGATTTCACGCTGCGCTCCGCACCCCTGCAGTCTCCCAGGCTGGATGCACGGCATGGCACAGCCAGGCAGCAGCTTGGGGCCAGCGAGCCCAGCTCCACAGTCACACCCAGAGAACCCCAAAACCTCCCTGAGGTAAGAGCCCCTTTTGTGGTGCCACAGACCCCGCACAGCCCYGCGCTGAGAGGGATTCCAGGAGCACAGCAAGCTGCCGGCCACCACAGCCTGCCCAGCTCACAGCCAGGCTGCTCCCACACAATCTCTGTGATAGCTTGTCTCATTAATGAGGCAACTTCTCTGGTTCACAAGTGTTAATTGAATTACTCGTAATGCGAACAGCTCCCGCTCCAGCTCTGGCTCCTGCTCTGCAGCTGCAGCTGGATTAGTTGTTCCCGTCTGACGCTGTCTCCCATGGAGGCGTTTCAGCTCTCTGATCCAGCCACTTTTGATAAGTGAAGTAGGTTGAGTCTTTCAAGTTTCCCTTTTCAGGATTTTTTTCCCAGCTCTGAGATAACTTGTGTCTCTCCCATTTGCATTCTCTTCAATTTTCAGCAGCCTTCTAGAASATACAGCACCGGGTGGAGAGGCAGGAATTGAGCAGTAGGGTCTCAGTTATCTCAAAGGCACCAAGGTTAATAAAATTGCCTCGTGTCTTTGCAAGCCTTCTTTCCATCCCCCCCTCACTGCCTCATGCCCTGCCATGGGATGCTGTGRAAATGCAAAAATTCAGAGATTCCTCCTTTCAGTGAAATATCCCTGTCAGAAAAACATTTTCTGCCTCACAGACTGAACTGACTTCCCATCATATACCTATGGGGACTCCAAACATGAGTGTCACACGGGGAAGATTGAGCTGAATATCATCTAAGGAAAAAGAGGAATTTAAATGAGATTGGGGATCAAGAACAGGGGGACAAAGTTGCCCACGATCACCACAGGAGATATTTGTGTCCCTCTGATTCAGGATACACTTTAGTCCCATCTTTTCTTCATTCTCTTCACGTTGCCAGTCCATCTAGTTAAAGTGAAACCTGCAAATCTAGAATGTGTTTATGAACAAATTTTTAGTGATGCTATACAATAGGCAGTGGGATCCTGCTTTGGTTTTTTTGGGTGTCCTGTAGCCTTGATCCACCCAACAGTGAATTTTTCTGGCAATAAATTAAATAAAYCTCACCTGTCTGTGGCCAGGCCAGTCTGTGAGTCCCCAAGGAGATGTGATAGTCAATAAGGACGTTTAAAACTCAATGTAGAAACAAGCAGGAAAGCAACTGTGAGCCTTGCACAGCTGGTGTGAGGGGTGCCCCTGCTCCCTCCACCATGCCCCGTTTGCAGGGGGGATGAAAAAAAACATCCAATCTCGGGGCTTCCGTGCACTGACAGCATCAAATCACTCCTTCTTTCTCAAAGAAAATAGTGTTTGAGGTGTCTTGTGTTGCTGAGATGTGAAATGCAACCCAGCAGTGGCATACCCGAGTCCCTGGCCAGTAAATCACCATGGGGCCAGTGCCAGGCAGGCTGACACGAGAGCTGGATTCTCACCAAAAGGCCCCATTCCCCCTGCACGGGGAAAAGCTCATTTTGGCCCTTCCAGAAGCAGCAGAGAGCCTGCAGGCAGCTGGCCTGCCCTACCCACATGTCCTCCCCGCTGTTTCATTCCAGGATTCCTCCTGGGCCCGCGAGCAGAGGCTCCCTGTGGGCTCTGGGGACGGCGCTCCGGGGACACCCCCGCGGCTGGTGAGGGTGACAGCGCGGCGGACGGAGGCACCGGCCAGCGTGTGCAGCCTGGTGCTCAGCTCGCACAGCACCCTGCCCCAGGTGAGCCTGCGTGCGCCCCACGCCACCTCCCGCCCCGCCAGCCCTGCCCGCTGGCACTGAGGGGACAGCGCCGGGGCCGTGGGCTCGKGGGGATGGCATTTCCCTCCCCGCTGCTCTGCTGCTGCTCCCACCAAACACCCAGCGGTCACCCTGTCGTGCCGAGGGCTGGACAGCACCAAAATCACCCCCTTGCGTTAGCGCTGGCCCCGTGTCAGCCCTCAGGGCTCRGAGGGCAGGTGGATGTGGCGCAGGAATAAAGAGGCTGCGTGGAGCTGGAAATCCTCCCAGGCCCGTCCCTCTCGCCCCCGGCGCTGGCACGCTCCCACGTTGCAGATTTCCGTATTTTTTTCTCTGAGCTCTTAAATGGCAGGTCCGTTCCTTGGCTTCCCGGGAGCTTTTCTCTGCTGTCTTGTTTACTTGGAAACGCCATTTATTTGGATGTGCACCGTAAAGCTCAGCCTCCACCTGGTGCAAGAGCATCGTTTGGGCTACGCGTTTGAGGGGAGTTTTGTAGGGATGAGTGAAGGGCAAAATGCACTTTTGGGAAGGATGAAGTGGCCAGGAAGAATGGAGCTCACCACAGATTTAAAATTATATGAAAATGTTGTTTTTCTTGGCAAAGTTTGAAATAATGCTTGTTTGCTAAGTCTTCTTCCAAAGTATTTTAAATACAAATATTGCACTGCCTCTTTTCTGTCCTTTTTTAAATGTTTCCCTTCTTTTTCTCGACTGCAATAAAATGGGTAACACCCCATTTTTTCCTCTTACTGTTTAATTTCTCCTTTTCTTCTTGTCTCTCTCTACATTTTCAATCATTCACTGTATCTTTAGCAGTTTTTGAAGGGCGAGACGGTGGTTTTCTGAATATGACAAGAAGATGAGCTTGGCTGCTGATTTCCATTTGCCAGTGGGTGGGAGCCGCCACCACAGGGGAGTCACAGGGCAAAATCCATGAGGGGGTGAGAGCCTGAGCAATTGGGAACAGTCAGATTTTAAGGGATTTTCTTTCTAATTGTCCCAGGCCATGGAATACAGCAGCTCTTGCGTCCAGCTCCAAATCTCTGACTGAGTTGCAACGTCTCCTTTAGCAGCAGACACCCAGCTTTGATTTTAAGGCTTCATGCAATGGAGAGTCTGCTCTGCCCCCGGCCTGGCTGGCCTGATGGTTATTTATCCTTCACATTAAAAATCTATATTTTACTGTTAGCCTGGATTTCTCTTGCTATAGCTCTCAGCACCAGGGAATTTTGCCGCCTTTGTYTGCTAGGATAAAGGACCTTGGCAATCAGAAATGTTCCCAACATGTAGGTATTTATAGATGCGTCTAAGTTCCCTCTTAACTCTCCCTTAGATAAACTAAACAGATTGGCTTCTTCACTCGCTCACTGTTGAGGCAGGTTGTTCCAGACCTGAAATAATTCCTGTCATTCTTTCCAGCCTCCTTCTTTCCTAGCCTGTGTCGGCATGGGGCCGGTCCTTGGTGCCAGTGCTGGTGCTTTTGGGGTCCCCCATTTGCAGGGACTGCCAGCCCCGAGCAGGGGGTCACTGCCCCGAGAGGGAGGAACAGTGGGGGCCTGGCTGGGCAGATTGGGACTCTGGAGAACTGTGCTCTGGCAGGGCTCTCATCTGCAGCCTCTTTCATCCCAGAGGATGATCATTTCACAGTGTGGCTGCAGGCAGAGCAGGGAGCTGAAGGTGAAAATGGCAGTGTTCAGTGCCAGGCTTAGCCATGCCTGTAGTCCTGCCTGAAACTTGGCTTTCTGTGGAAACCCAGCAGCTTTCCTGAAAACTGGAGCCAAGCAGTGCTGGAGAGCTGCAGACTCAAGCACTTCTCCTCTGAGCTGCGATGCAGAGTCCTTTGTCACAGTGGTGAGCCTTTCCCCAAGATGTCACCTTCACTGCCGAGTACAGCCTTGCTCTGTCACAGGGGGAGCATTTCCAGCAGTCCCCCACRTCAGGGATTTGGACCCTGAGACAGGATTGGGTGCCCGGGACARGCTGTGCTGATGGACCACAGCACGAGCCCTGTTTCTCATCCTTCACTSCTGCACAAAGGCCCTGAGGACACCTCAGCTCCTGCCAGCATCGCATCCCATGTCAGTGCTCAGCACCCCCAGCAGGCAGGACAGCACCAGGGCTGGACAACACCTACACACCCAGCTCCTGCCCCGCTCCRTGGGGACTTCTTCCGTCCAGCCTTCAGTGCCAGAAACACCTGAGATGTGTTTGGAAGAACCAGGAAAGCTTCTGTATTAGGTGATACTTAATGCTAGGGCAGGGGAGCACCAACTGCAGGGCAGACCATCCTGGTGCCATCAGCCACCCTGGGGCCATCAGCCCAGGAACAGGAGCTCTAGTGGATACCCTGCCACTGACAAAAGGCAAGATGATGAACTGGCTTTTCCTGCCTGAAGTAAGTGCAATTCTCTTACTGCATCCACCGATGTAAATAAGTTTTCTTTTGTCCTGGCTTTGTGCTCTCCCCTGCCCGCAGCTCTCCATGGCACTGTGAACAGAGCAAAAGCTACCATGACCTGCTTTAGCCAGGAGGATGCATGACATATGTATTACCTCTCCACACAAACGCTTCCAGGAACAGGAAGTTTCTGCCTGCTGGCGAGGATGTGGATGTGCTGTGGATAGCCCCGCAGTGTGCAAATGGCTGCTACAAAGGAAGAAGTGCYGGTAAATACAGCTACAACATGTGCTTCCTGGTGAGGCTTAGTGGGCTGAAACCATCCCTCCCCGGCAGAGTGGATGTTCAGCCCTCAGCGGGCAGGAGCAAAGGGACTTTGCCASATAGAATGCCCTGTTGAGGCCAACAGAGGCACAAACCTGACTGAGTTCCTGGGCGTGTTGGGTTTTATTTGTTGAATACTTCATTTCAACCTTTCCTCGAGCCCTRCGGTTGCCTTAGCAGGGCTGCTCGGGGGTTATGTGCGCCTGCAGCGGAGACTCACGAGGATGCTCCTGTGGCCRGTGTCGCTCGCCCGTGCTCCCAGGCTGCCAAGGAGGCTGCCGCCCTCAGGAAACGCCGTTTCCATCCTCTGTGCGGGGAGCAGCTAGCTGTAAAGATAAATGGATGAGGAACAATGCCGCTGATGAGCAGAGCCGTGCGCCTGCGAGGAAGCGCTGCTCTTCCCCTGCCACCCTCTCTCGCTCCGCAGCCGCTCTGGCTCCATCCCCGTCACCGCGGTGGA
>NW_026623406.1:737063-759982 GCF_030028575.1 Malurus melanocephalus | reverse complement strand
GCATCCCTCCCGTCTGCCCTGCATCCCTCCCGCCTGCCCTGCATCCCTCCCGCCTGCCCTGCATCCCTCCCGTCTGCCCTGCATCCCTCCCGTCTGCCCCGCATCCCTCGCTCCCTGTCTGCGGGAGGAGAGCGCTCCTTGTGCTGCCCGACGCCAACGCCGCGGCTCTGCCCTTGCTCGGGCTGGCAGCTGACACGGAGCAGCAGCAGGTCCTGATACGATGGAGAGCTGCTTCGGAGGGCAGGCATTCCGTGCGTGCCCTGAGAGCACCGGTGAATGAGAAACCTCGCTGGCAGGGGTCAGTGCTGYTCCCGCAGGCTCTGGGTGTGTGGCATTGCCTGTCAGACTGCCCGCAGCGTGAGGGGAAGCAGTGTGTGTGCTTTAGCCCGGCGGGGCTGAGCCCAGAAATGTCCCACTGCCCTCCCTGTGTCCCAGGGAGGACACAGCTCTGGCAGAAACGCCTTGTCAGGGTGTCAGGAGCCCCGTCTGCTGCTGAAGGAGATGCATCCGTGTGCTCAAGGGCCGAGCGGGTCCCTGGCGCTCCCTGAGGAACTCGCACAGAAAGGCAAGCTGTGCCGCCAGCGTGGCGACCGGCTGTCTGCGCCTCCCGTCCTTCTCTCAAGTGTTTTTTCCTCTTTCCCAGTGTGCCTTTGGCCCAGGAGAAGGGCGTTCCCGGGCTGTTCCCCTCAGCCTGGCCGGAGCGGCGGCTCGGGATGGGATGGGATGGGATGGCACGGGCGTGCGGCAGATGCTGCAGCTGCACAGGTGCCGGCTGTGAACTCCCTGCTCCCCACCTCGGCTGCAGCCCCAGCGCTCTCCATTTTATGAGATACACGAGAAGGAAGCACCAAGGAGCTGTGTGCTGCCGCACGGAGCGTCAGGGAAATGAAGCAGATCTGTGTTGCGGGCGAATGTCTGACAATGAATGCAGCAGCAGCAAGAAGCCCCCKGTCAGGCTGCTTGGTTGAACGTGCCCTGCTGTCCCCACCACCCCGTGCCCCCTCTGTGGGCTRGCTGGGCAGGCAGCTGAAGCCTTTGCTGCAGGCCAGACTTTACCAAGCCACTGCTTTATCTCAACCTGACTCCATCAATCCTGCAACTCCAAAATCCTGGGAAGTGGCTGATGCTCAAGCAATGGGAGCACAGAAACAACCAGCTCCCGGGGGAACTCTCCTCTCCCCGCTGTATCCTCAGTTTATTTTAGGAGAAGCAGAGAAGAAAAGCAGCYACCCAGAGCCCAGAGGCTGCTGCCCAGTGTTACTGGAGCCACTTTGTGCCCAGAGGTCGCTTCAGGGCATTGAGAGGCTCTCCAGCAATTCAGTGTTTTGACACTGCAGGCACAGGCTCCACAGCCAAAGTGCTGGACTCAAGAGGGTGTCTGTGTGTAGTAGCACACACAGAGTGAGCCACACATCAGCCCTGCACAGCAGGGACACCCAGCTGGGCAGCCTGTGTCCCAGAGATGCTGCTGCTCAAAGCGGGGGTCAACAAGGGCTGTGTCAGTGAGAGCTGTCACTTCAGTGGACATTTTGGGGTTGAATGGCCTCAGCTTTACTAGAGGCTCTTGCTATTCCTGCTGCAGAGATGAACATGCTTAGACTTCAGTTCTCCCAGSTCAATATCCAGCCTCAACACAGGATGAAGAAGTCAGCAGAGCYACCAGGCTGTCAAACCAAAATCGCACACATGGTCACCTATTCCAATTCTACTTGGGGACTTTTTGTCTAAAACCAGCAGCAAAAGGACAATCCTTGCAGACACCAAGGTGTTTCTGGCTGTGCAGCATAGGAAGATCATGCTGGATATGGGGCTGTTGGTGTCTCCGTTCACCCAAGGCATTGTCACTGTTTTGAAGTTATTTTGATGAGGAGTGYGTGCAGCCCTCCCCATGCAGTGGTGGAAAGGGGACAGTGAGGGGGAGGCTCTGGAGAGTGTCCATCAGAGAGCCGTGTTCCAGAGCCATCCAGACAAGCCTGGAGTCCATTGATCCTCCCTCCAGATTAAAGCTTCAGCTTTGTTGGCCTCCCTGTGGTGTCTGTGTCTGCCTGGCCCCAAGGCAGCACAGCTCCTGGAGCAACTTGCACACTGAGATTCACACCGCTGGGGTTCATGCACAGCTTGGAAATCAAGCACCAAGACCATTCCCAGGCATCTCCAGCAGGATGGGGACTGATGAGGGGCCAGGCCCATCAGTGCTTTGGCCAGGAGCTCCATGAACTGCTGCAGTGTCCTTGCTGGATCTCTGTCTGCTCATCAAGTTTCCCGAATGTGCTGATGCRGGGTCCACACGGCAGCACCCAGGTTCCTCCTTTCCAGCTGATTGACCATATTCCTGCTGCAGCCCAGGTGAAGCACTGGAGCCTGTCTCCTGTAGCACAGACCCACCAGGGGCTCTTCAGATGTGAGCCTCCATGCCCAGAGCATGGCCTGTGCCATGTGCCACCCTCTCCTCCACYCATCCGTGTTCCACTCCCCCTCACAGCCACCCCAGCATCTCAGGAGGGTGAAGACAAATCCCCTGGGTACATTTCTGCAAAACAAACCGGCTCTCCTCCCCATTTTTAAAGAAACAAATCAAGCTTGAAGGCAGAGGCTGGCAGGCCAGCTGCTTTCTATCTGGAGTGCTGGAGCTGGGGGAACGTCACTGCATCTTAATGGCATCAGGCTGGACACAGATCAGGATTCTGGTGGCAGAGGCAGTACTGGCACTGTTATAAATAGAGCAGCCACGGTAACTGCTCATGGAGGTTTATAGTCTTTAGGATTTGGAGGATCAGTATCAAGCTACGCTGAGAGATGTATTATCCTCAGCATTGGTAGGGGAAGTGCAGGGGGAGGACAGTAAATGAGCGTGGGTTTGGAAATCATCCCTGTTGTGAATCCGAGCGTGAGCCCTTGGAAAGGTGCTTTTGGCTGCGTGCTGGCTCCTCTTGCCTGGCTCTGCCTGCTCTGGGAGGGTTGAACCATGTGTGGCTGCAGCAGTGGCAGCATTTCAAACCAAGCTCTGCCCTGTTGCAGGARGCAAGGATTTGCCCCAGGGCAACACCTGCCAGAGCCCTGCAGCCTGCAGGTACAAAGCACCTTGTAGGAGTCTTGCAGGCATCGCTTCTAAAAATTATTCCAAGTGTTGAGGCTCAGGCAAAGGCCTCCTGCAGACTGTGGCGTGGATAGCTGTAGGGGCTGGCACTGCTCAGGTACACCRGTGCCTGTGCCCAAAGCACTGGCATGGGGACCATTCTGCCTGGCCAACATCRCTTCCCCAGCCTCACAACCAGCTTCCCACCTGCACGTGTCCAGGAAACATGGCAGTGTCCTGCCAGGCTGTGCCCCCCTTTGAAGGGGTATTTTTAGACCAGATCATTTCACAGCCTGGGCTACAGCAGACTGAGGGAGGAGCTGTGGCAGAGCAGGGAGGGGGCAGTGCACTGCAGTGCAGGGGGAGATCAGGCTGGACCTGGAGCTGGGTTTATTGCTGGAGGCCGGGACAAGCTCTGCCCGCTGCTTCATGTGTGTGTTGCAATCCCATTGCTGCWCCGTCCATTCCCTCTCCCTTGGCATGTACTGCACAGCTGTTTCCCCTCTKTGCAGTGGTAGATTTTGAACAGCTGAGTCTCATGGGGCATTTCTGCAGGAAGATTTTGTAACTTTTAGTGCTCTGCTGCTGTGGGAGCACTCCTGTGTTCCTGACCTGGCCTAGAGCAAGAGTAGGGTGATGAAACAGCTCTCCCAGCTGCCCACTGTCCATCACACCACGGCTTGGCAGCTAATGGCCTTTGGGGGAAACTCGGCCAAGCTGTGTGCTCTGGCCAGTGTAGGTGTCCAGTCCCTGCTAGTCCAGCCCTGAAGTCAGGATGAGGGAAACTGGCACAGCATCCCTCAGCATCATCCATCCTGCAGGGCTTGTGTCGCTCGCGTGTGGCTCTTGAGGAAGGCCTGGCTGTGCCGTGCCGTGCCTCAGGAGCGCTCCTCACCCCACGGCCGGACCCGCTCTGAAGGTCACCTCGGGGCTCCCCAAAGGCGGCGCTGCGCCTTTAAGAGAGCCGCGCACGCCGCTGCGGCCCTGCGGCACGMGCGCTGATTGGCTGTCCGGGCGGCGCGCGCGGCGGGGGCGGRGACAGCCATTCACAAATTTCCGAGCAGCGCTRTCTCCCTTAAAGGGGCAGGGCCCGGCCAGACAGGCACCCACTTGCCATTCACCGCGGGTGCCCGCGGCTCCAAGCGACACCAGCGCTGGTTTTTCTCCCCGCGGTTGGGCAGCTTTCCCTGCCGGAAAGCGTGTTCAGGGGCAGCGCTGCCCGGATGAGGCGCCAGCATCCCTGTGAGTCAGTGGCTGTGGGCGGTGGGAGCTGCAGAATGGGCTTTGCTCCATCTGGAAAGGGCACATTGGAGCAGGGCAGCCCAGGGAAAAGGGAATGTGTGAACGCCWCAGAATTCTCCTTCTTGTTCCCCATGGGTGGGAATAATTGAGGAAGGGACATCCCTGGGTCCTGTTCGTGGGGAAAGGTTCCTCAGGGAAGGTCTGTGCTKCCCAGGGCACCCCCAGGTCTGGGCAGGGTGGTGCTGAGCCCTTTCCTCACTTTCAGAGCCCACTTTGACCCACTCTGAGGAACAGTACCTGTTCCTGCAGGGATGGGCTCTGGGGAGGAGCCCCTCTCCGTCAGCCTGTGGGGCTTTGTGGCCCCAAGGTCATTTGATCTTAGGCAGAGCCAGGAGATCTCCAACAGTCTTGTACAGCCCAGGCAGGGTGTGTTTGGCTCCCACTGAATCTTAAATATGTGATCACACCTAGGGGCAGCTTGGGACTAGTGAAGGATGCAGGGAAACAGCATTTCTGGTGGCATCACACTAGGCACAAGCCAGAGATCAAGGTGCGGGACCAAAAATATAGCAACTGATTTTCATRAAGGCAATGAGATTTCTAAATGCCTTGCTGTGACTGGTTTGTTGTGGTGGAGCTGTGCCCTGGTCACACTGTCCMACCTTCCCTGTGCTCCATCGTTTTCCAGAGGAAATGAGGTGCACACAAGGAGCGGGCACCCACAGAGCCCAGGGCTGTCATTGCTGTGCCCGTGTAGCAGCAAACCTCTCTCCTGCTGGGGAGGAGGAGCACGGAGCCGGCACAAGGCAGGAGCGTCCCTGCCAGGTGATGGMGAGAGCAGCTGTGGGCATTGTGAGCCTGTCAGGAATTCCAGAAAGCCTGCTGCATTTGATTGCTATTAAATAACGCCTCCAGGCTCTCTTTTACAGGCAGGGAGCCTGAGCYCTGCTGTAAGGACCTGCTTCAGGTCTCCATTGTTCCTCTCTCCCCCAGCACAGCCACGAAAGACATTTAGTTGTCCATAATGTGAGTTGCAGAAACCAGCCAATGGTGTTCATCGAAGATTCTCGTGTCGTTTCTGCCACGAACAAGGATACAGCAACTGGGCATTGTATCAGGGATCATTAATAGAATAARAATGGTTTTGCCCTGGAGGAAAATCATATGTTGGGCATCTGCCCTGAGAGTGCTGAGAGCTATTGGTCCCTTGGTATGTCTGATTATTATGATCCCAGCTGCGCATTTCCTGGCGTGAATGGCAAGAGGGARCAGCCATGGAGTGAGATGTTTCTTATCCTGCCCCTTCCCACTCACCTGTGACTGTGCAAACCCTCCAGGAGCCCCCAGCTCCATTGGCCCAGTGGCTGTGCAGTCAGCTCTACAGAGCTTCTCTTCAAGCTCCAATTGCCAAGCCCCAGACACAGCAAATGGCAAATCCCTGCTGGATGGGGTCTGTGGTGGTGATAAGGAACTGACTGCCAGACTGAGCYAAGTTGGCTCCTCTCGTTGCTGCCCATCTCCCCACGGGCTGCCCCCCAGATACATTTCCCTGCTGCCTCCCTGGGCTGTGTTTGTTGAGTGTCTTTTTGCAGGTGATTGTGATGGAAAAGGTACCTCCCCCGTGCAAAACTGTGCTCCACTTCCTCCTGAGCCCGATAAGGATTCCCTGTCTGYACCCAGGCTCAGAGCTAACGCGTGGCTTCAGTTCCTCTGGCAGGATCCAGCCCCTCTTGGGTGAAAGTCAAGCACTCGTGTAACTGGTTGCTGTGAGGAGCTGGCTGCTCTCAGCCTGCCCCATCTCCTCCTCTCCTGCTCCTGGAAGGGCTGTGGGTACAGCAAACCTGCCGTGCCGGGTGCCTCACACTTGCCTTGCTCTTCCCGCAGGACTGCAGGCAAGAGGAAGGAAGCGGCAGCAGGGGCTGAAATGCCGGTGACACCAGATAAAACCTAGCTCTGTGCCATCTCCRTGCCTTGTAAATAGCATCATCTCCRGGGATTTCTTGACACTTTGCTGAAATTAGCACCTGTAAAAAGAGCAGCTGCCAAAGCAGAATTTAAATAAGACGGGGARAGTACCGGTAGGAAGAGGGTAGAGAATGAGACAGCTCTTGAATCACTTCCCTCCGTGAAGGCACCTGCCTGGAAATCAGCTCCCATTTCCTTTAGCTCTGCTCAAAGCTCACATTGCTGCAGCAATGCCCACAGCTGCCTGGAAGTGCTGGGAGYTGTGCCTGCCCTGCCAGACCCAGGTCTGGGCACCTCAGTGCAGGTCCCCACATTGCYTGGGCTCCCAGCAAAGCCAACCCCAGGTGCCAAAATGCCACTGCTTACTAAAACAAGCTGGGGAATTACAGAACAGAGATGCCCCTGGCCTCCTGTTAGCCCTGCTAAGGTACTTCAAGTCCTGTGCAGCATTAGGGAATGCTGCAAGCAGGCAGCAGCAACCACAGCTTCCTTTTCCCCTTTTAATTGGGACTRGCAGGGGGCACATGCAGTTCATTAAAAATTAGTAGGAATTAAAAAACTCACGTGGCAGCTAAAATGGGAAATGTGGAGTTTTGGGAGGGGACATGCAAGAAGGTAGGGATGGGCTCTAAAGAGCTGCAGGAGCTGAGGCTCAAGGCCCCTCTGTTTGCAGGTGGCAATGGGGCACTGACAGATAAGAGAGCTGGGGGAAGCAGCAGAAGGGTGGGCCATCCCTGAGGTTTAAAGCTCAGGTGGAGTGGGGTGGAGGCCCCCTGGCACTCCAGGGCTGGCAGTGAGGGTGTTTCTCATGTGGGGATGCTCATTACATGAATGGCTGCTCCATCTGCAAAGGCTGCCAGAGACCGAGCATAGGGAGGGCAAGACACCTTCCTTGGGGAGGATGCACCAAAAAAAAATGAGAGGGGGAAAAGATCAAATGCTTCTCTTTGTTGTTCACTCAGCTCCTTATTAAAGTGTTTTCCCCTAACAGCTCTTGTCCTTTGCTCGTGTACTTCCTCCCTGAATGAATTACCACGTCCTTGCCTGCCCCACCCCAGGACAGTGACAGGAGATGTGTGTGGAGCAGGGCAGGTGTGAGCATTTGGGGTTGACAAACTCTGCATGTGCAGTTCTCTGGTGCTTTCCTMCCACCCAAGCCAGTCTCATCCACACATGGGGCTCCTCCTTGGCCCACAGATGGCTTTGGAGGAGGCCCATGGCAGTGGAGAGGGCCTCACTGGATGGCCACTGCATGATCCCTGCAACCAAACTGTGCCATCCCAGGCTGGGAACTGCAGTGGGAAGTAGATTTGCAGCAGGGATGGAGCAGTAATAAGTTATGCCCAGGTACAGGACATGTCTCATTGATGAAGTGATCTCAGAGATGTTGCAGGGTGGATGGCCAAGAYGGAATTCGTGTCTTTTTGCTCTCATTTGGGACACACTGGCCACCTGCCCTTTTTTACACTGCTTTTTGCTCTACTTTGGTGCAGCAATCCCCTATCTCAGCTTCAGTCTGGCCCCAGTCCCTCCTGTCATTCCCATCTGATGACACACAGAGCAGTAGATGTGGAGATGATCCTAATTTCTTAAAACCTGAGGTGTAAATTCCTCTCCTAAACCCAACACTTCATGCTTCCCTGCCAGGCACACAAACACAGTTTTTCATTGATTAATTCAGAATGTGCTGACTTTGCATGCAGGCATCCCATCCTGCCCTGCCCTAGTGCGTTCTGGCGTCTGCAATGTCCTGTGGTGCTGAGCTCTGCAGGGTGGAAACACTTTCTAGTGTGCAGCCCTTGGCTTCACTCGCTGCATTTCTGGGTTTTTGGGTCAGTGGACAGTGCCCCTGGGTCCCACAACTGACCATCCATCAGCGAGGGCCCCGGGGAGCAGCAGGGTGAGCTCACCTGGGGTGGAGCTGTTTCTGAGGGCTCACAGCAGTGCTGTGCTCAGCTGCTCCAGGCCACCATGGTGAGGGCAGGTGCTCTAGACTTGGCTTGTCCAGGAATATTGTCACTGTCCTAAGCTTGCAGCTGGGACATTTCGGTGTCTGAGCCACTCCACCACTCCATGGCTTCAAGGCACCTTGTGATGGAGATAACCTGAGCAGAGACAATGCAGTGCAAGCAGTGCTGGAGGAGACAGATTTTGCACCATTCAGTGGGGAGCATGGTGCTTGAGGGCAACATCGATCCTGGTTATGGGGTGTCTTCTGCCCCCTCCACTCCACCCAGAAGCATTTCACTTGACTGCTTAGCAGAAAACACTGCAGGAACAGTTCTATCTGTGCAGGTGAAGTGCAGAGGAAATTTTGTACAGCAGTTTAAAGAACTAAAGGAACAAGGATTGGGCAGGGGCATTTATCTGACCAGCCACCATGCATGTCCTCCTCCCACAGCCCTACTTGTGCCCAGGGCCATATTACACCAGCTGCAGGAGGCCTGGAGGAGCCTTGCAGACCATTCAACCAAAACTGGGGTGTTGCACCACCATATCTTGTGGCTCAGCTTGTGGCCCCCCTCTGCTTCTGTCTTCTAGCCATATCCTGTGGGAGCCCTGTGCACATTTCATTGCTCTTCTACATACTCATGCACCATTTCTTTAAATAGTTTTTCACCCACCCTAGTGTTTTTTACAACCTCTAAGCATTAGGAGGCCAGGTTCAGGTTCTAAATGGTCAGATATGGGGTTTTATAATGGGTTTTCTCTCTCTCCCCATCAGCTTGTCTGGATGACTCTTCTGAACTTCTTCCAGTCCTGCACTTCTACGCAAGAGGTGAAGGACTGCCTGAGCTGTGCTGGGAGCAGCACCCTTGCCTTGCTGCACCCACAGGCATTTCTGCTCTGCTTTTACCATCCCCTGATGGCAGTAGGTGGAAGGCCCAGCAAAGGCCCTTGGGGTTTCTATACCCCCAGTGCACCTGTGGCTCATGGGGCAGTGGCAGCATCCCCAGGATGCTGTTCTGTATGGAGCAGCATGTTACACGTGTAACGTGGTACCACATGTGGTACCTGTGGTAACATTTCCGAAAGAGCTCGATGAGAATTAATGCAGAGATGCAACAGAGGTTGCCAGCCTAGCAACCAGTTCAGAGCTGGAAAAAATATTTCATACTCCAGTGCGGACCACAGCTAAAGCAAAATGAACCCSTCTTGGTGTCGGTCACAAAGCCGGCAGGGCTGCCACCGCCGCGGTGGGGCTGGAGGAGCGGCGCTGCACAAGGGCTGCCCGGTGCGCCGGGAGACGGGCTGAGGGCAGCCGCAAGGTGATGCTTGAGGCAGCGCAGAGCAGGATTTCTGCTCCTTCTGGATGCCGCCTGCGCGGGGGCAGCGGGGGCGGCGCGGCCAGGGACTGCCCGGGGCGGCGGGGACGAGCGCGGCGATGAGCGCGGGGATGGGATGAGCGCGGGGATGGGATGAACGCGGGGATGGGATGAGCGCGGGGATGGGATGAGCGCCGGGATGGGATGAGCGCGGGGATGGGATGAGCGCGGCGATGAGCGCGGGGATGAGCACAGGGATGGGATGAGCGCGGGGATGGGATGAGCGCGGGGAGCGGCGCCCCCGCCGCCGGGGCGGAGCGCGGAGGTTCCGCCGGCGCGGATTGGCCGCTGCGGGGGAGGGGGGGCGAGGGATGCTCCGAGCCGCGTCAGGTGCCGCGGTCCCGCACCGAGCCGAGCCGGASCGGGCCGAGCCGGAGCGGGCYGAGCCGCCCCATGCCGCSGAGCGGGTGGGAGCTGCTGCCCCGCGCCCCGCGCCGGGAGCGGCCCCGGCACTGAGTGGCGTTGCGGACGATGCCGCGGCGCGCCCCCGCGGAGATCACCGCGCTGTAACACCACCCCCCTCCCTTCCTCTTCCTCCTTCTCCTCCTCCTCCATCTCCTCCTCCTCCTCCTCCTCCCACGGGGCCGGGGGCGCCGAGCGGGCGAAGAGGCGGCAGGCGCGCCTTGCGCGGGGCGGGGGCCGCTGCCGCCCCCTGAGCATCCTCCCTCCTTCCCTCCCTACCTCCCTCCGCCCCTCCGCGCCGCCTCCCTCCCTCCCTCCCTGCCGGCTCTATGGTGTGAGGGCAGCGATGCACAAGCACCACCACTGCTGCAAGTGCCCCGAGTGCTACGAGGTAACGCGGATGGCGGCCCTGCGGCGCATGGACCCCCCCTCGTACGGCGAGTGGCAGCACGAGCAGTACGGCTACGGCGGCTACGGCTCGCAGACCCTGCCCGCACCCGGGGGAGCCGCGCCCGCCGCCCGCGGCAAGGCCAAGCTGGGGCCCCCCGCCCGCGACCCCGCCGCGCTGAAGCCGCCGCCGCCGGCGCCGGGGAAGAGCGCGGCCAAGGTGAACGGGAGCGGCCCGGGCTGGTGGCCCGAGTGCACGTGTTCGAGCCGCGACTGGTACGAGCAGGTACGGGCCAGCCCCGGCAGCGGCTCCCCGGTGCGGGACGCGACGGGGCGGGCGGCTGTCGGGGGAAGCCGGGGTTCGTGTCGGGTTTTTGGCACGGTGCGGCATCGCCCCGGGGGCGTCGCGATCTGCCGGGGTGGATGCTGGCGCTGCTGGGGCTGGATGCCGGCGTCGTCGCCCGGGCTGGCCGTCGGAGTCGGTCGGGTTGGCGTTGCCGTTGTTCGGGCTGGCTGCCGCGGTCCTGCCCAGCGTCGGAGCTCGGCATCGCAGCCGCCTTCCCGGGGCCGAACGGGGCCAAATGGATCTTGCCTGGCACAAGGTGGTCGTCGGGCGTGATGTGTTTTGGACACGCCACCTGMGGTGCTCGCTGCTTACGATGCCGTCGCCTGAAGCCCTGGCAGCATCAAGGGCRTCCCATCATCCCGTGTTTAGCAGGCATGGTGCGTGCTGCCCGCTGGGCAGCCTCGTGGGTTCGCGGTGTTGCTTGCCAGCGCTCCCAAAGTGTCACCCACTCTCCATTGAGTTGTGGTTTCCTCGCTCTGCTGCTACGTCCCTGCTCCCCGAGATTATTACGTAACCCTGCTCTGGTCGCTGGCGTGCTGTGTGCATTCTGCCCCATTTCACTGCCTCCATTTCTTCCCACACACATTCATTTTATTAGTGTTCTCCAGGACCCATTCTCGGGCTATGTCTCTCTTTCTCCCCTAAATGGAGAGACCAGTCTCGTTTTGAACCCACAAGCCAGCTTAGAAAATGGTTGGATCTGTTTGCAAAGCATTAAAATGGAGGCTAGACCCTGCCTGAAAAACAATTTACCCTGCTTGAGAGAAAGGCATTTCAGTTTGCTTCTTTGCTTCTTTCATTCATTATCTTCAAACCTCACATGATTTCTTATTGATCCTTCTAATTATTATTTCAAGATGCTGTAGCAGGCAGACACCCGGGAATCAATGGGAATTCTCTCCTCCTCTGCTCTCGGCAAACACAACCCTCTTATTCCCTTCCTCTATTTTTTTCTTCATTACTGTCTCAGTCTGTAGCTCTGGTTGAAATAATTAGATTCATAGCTGATAGCTCAGATGATATTTACAGAAGGCACCAAAAACCCCAGCCACCTTCCTCTGAGCCTGGTCCTGCTTTCTGTCTCTTTCTCTGCCACTCTTTGCATCAAAATCAGCCTCAGCTCTCCCTTGCCTGCTGATTCCTGGCAAGCATTCTTCCATCTTCCCTTCACTATCTCTTTCCTTCCCTCCATCCAAAGCAGCAAGCTCGGGAGGCAGAAAATCAAAGCATTTTTGCTCCCTCCTTTCTATTCCTGCTTGCATGAAAGGTCCGGCCCAGTATTCCTGGTAAGACGATTGCAAGCAGTGTGAGAAGGAAGTGATGCCAGCTGCATTGCTGCCGTGGCAGGCTGGGCAGGGGAGCCTTTCATGTTTTTGCAATGGTGGAAGAGAAATCATTGTCTCTTTGTGGTGCTGCCATGGAGCTCGGGCTGCTCGGAAAGTCTCTGCTCTGCCTGTGCCTTTCTGAACGTGGGGAAAAAAAAAATCAAAATCTCCTCACGACATCACAAGCAGCAGAGGATGGCAGTGTTTGAGGCTGTGTGAGCATAGTGGGATCTGCATGTAGAATATGACGTGTGTGCTATGTGCAGTGCCTGTATCAGAGCAGGCAGCATTGCTCCCTGGTGTGGAGCCAATGTATGCCGTGAGTAAAGCTTTGCAGCAAATAGCTCAGCAACGCTCTCCTCCTGATCCAAGGGTGCAAAGTGCCTGAGCCCTGAGGAATCCATGTTCTTCCCAGCCCAGTGCTGGGCAGAGGGACAAAAGGTGGCAACATGGAAACATCTCGGCATGGCTTGTGCCCAGGCAAGCAGGTCCGGTTGGTTCTGGGCAGCCGGGAGGTGTTGGGCTCTGGGCGGGTTTGGCTGGATGTCACGGATGCGAAGCGTTCTCCTTCGCCAGCAGCTTCTGTGTCCAGGAGAGCCTTGGCTGAGGCAGGGCTGCCATTTTTCAGGGCTGCCCCTTTAAATGAGCTCGCTGTCCCTGAAAGCACTTCCAGCAGCTGAGGTGGGAAGTGGTGCACAGGCCAGGAGGTTTTGCCGGGTAAGCAGGGATCTGCTCACCTGCTGAGGAGCTTCACCACCTCCCAGTTATGCCTTTTTTCTCCCCTTGCTTTTCCCCGCCAACAGAGAAGCGTGTGCCGGTGCTCTGACAGCAGAAACGTGCTCACAGTTGCATATGGTGGTGTATGTTCTCTGACATCATGGCATGCTCACGCAGCCCGTGTGCAGCTCCACRGCATGTGAGACGTGCCCACACGTGCTGCCCAGCACACGGCACGGGCCCAGCGTCAACCTGCACCCCCTCCCACTTCCAACCCCCGTCTGTTCTCTCCTCCTGCCTCTCCCCTTCTCTAGGACACATATTAGCTTGCTCAGGCAATGCCAGTAACTGAGAACCCCTAATCCTCACCGTAGGGAGGGAGGAAATCTCTGAGCTCTAGGTATCTCATATCTTTTTGCTTTGCTTTTCCTCTCCCCTCTGAGATCTCTTCCATTTCTCTCCCCTTATCTGTCCATGTTCCCTGTTCATTAGTTCCCGGTCCCTGCACTTGATGTCATTGCTGTCCTCCATTGTTTCCATCACCTTCCCTCCTGTTGGCCCTGTGCATTCCTTGTCCCCCTTTGCTTGCTGTGAGGGACTCAGTTCCTCCCCTGCCAGACTGGGGTGACAGGAGGACTCGTGGCTTTGCAAAGGAATGGCAGTGTGGTCTGGGGAAGCATCGCTCATGTGCAGCACTAGAGGAGCAGACAGCTCAAACCCCTCCTCTCCCCTGCACAGCGACGCCCACAGCCTCTCAGCAGAGGGGCTCAGCTGCCTGGCCATGCCCAAGCCCCTTCTCCAGCCCTGCTCCAAGCRCTGAGGATCCGGGAGTCACACCCTTCCCTCCCTGAGTCTGTTTTCCAGCCCTGAGTCTCAGTTCGCTCTAAGGACCCCAGTGCCAGGCACAGTGACCAGAGCAAGACCCTCCCATGAGGGGCCCAAGGCTCACACCAGCATTTTCATCTGCATTTGGGGTGTCTGGGGCATGGGCTGGGAAGGGGCCCAGGACAGTGCAGTTCCCTCTGCCCCAGCCCTGCTTGGCCAGGAATGCAAAGTCCTGCTGGCCCCCCTTTCTGTGGTCTCCTTCTTCCTCTTGGGGTGGTCACCAGGGTGCAGAGGGGAGTTAGAGCAGCATTGCAGTGAGTCCTTGACCATCTACAAGTTCCTGGAGTTTGGCTTATGTGGCCTCCACCCCTGGCAGAGGTGTTTCATGRCCAGGCAGGTGGAGGAGTGGGACAGATCTTCCCTGCCCACCTTCAGCAGTGAGTGTTTCCCTGGTGTTCAGGGCTGCTTTTCAATGCTCAGACGTTGCTTGCTGAGTTCCTCCATGCCTGAGCAGTTAATTATTGTAGGTAGGCACAGGACAGCGCATCTGGGCAGGAGCACCAGCCTTTGCTGAGCCTTCAGATGGTGTTGGACTTGGGGCTCCTGTCTCTCAGGGCATGGGTGGCAGGGCAAGGAAAGAGCCTTGGAGAAGCAGTGGAGGTTCAGACTGGGTTTGTGAGTGATGAGCMGGCATGGCTGGAAGGAAGGAGGGAGAGCACCAAGGGGGCAGGGGGACGCCAAATACAGGTTGCTTTGTGGGAAATGGCTGGAGCCCCAGATGTTCCCTGGGGAGGTGCGAGGGAGGGTGAGAGGAACAGGGTGCCGGGGACACGGAGGCAGTGGAGGTGGTGAGGTTGGCAGGGTGATGTTGCTATGGCTACTCCCRTGCTATTCATAGAAGAAATTAGCTAAATCTTTGCACTGAAACGTGGAGGAGGAGAGAGGAGGAAGGCGTTCTCCGTGTTTGGAGGGAAGGAGAGAAGCCAAAACAGGAAGGGGGTGAAGTTTTCCTCCTTTGCTCTGTGCCTGCACGGTGGAGGGGCATTTCAGGGAAGCACCGCTGCCTGGGCTGCCCAGCGCTGGCAGGATGTGGAAGGATGCAGGCAAAGAGGAGCTGTCCCATGGGAAAGCCCCCCCCGCAGAGCTTCCACGCAGAGCCCCACATGGCAGGATGAGCTCTGTATCGTGCCAGGAGCGCAGGAGACATCCTTTTAATTAAAGACAGCCAATCTGTGAAAGGTATTTTTGGCAACCTAAATGTAGATGCAACTGTAGTGAAACTTGTCCTTTGCGTCTGGCTCCATTGCTGAGCGCAGCGCTTGTCTGTCCCTGGCCCCATCCTCCTGCTCAGCCCCTGCTCTGTGGTCACTGCTGGTCCCCCTGTCCTCCCTCCACCTCCAGCATCTCTTCCAGCACCTCCCCCTGCCAGCCGGAGTCCCAGAGAGTCTTCCCTCTCCCTCACTCATCACACTCCACTCCCTCGTGAGAGTTTGATTCCCCTTCCACAGACCTGTTTGTCACCTCCTCACTCACGATGTGTAAATCTGCGTGTCTGTTCCTAATATATCCCCCTCCATCTGATCTCACCTCTCAGCTTGTTTCTTGGGCATCTCCATCTGGTGATCCTGCCGTCATCACCCAGTTGAGTTGCTATAACCAGGTACTGAGCTGCTCTCCTTGCTCCAAGCCCAGCCTMGCACCCAGCCTCGCACCCACCCTCAGCCCCTTGCCCCACGGACCCGGGAAGAAGCTGATTTTTCTGATGTTCCTTTCCTGCCCCTCAAATGAAATCAAGGCTCAGAAAACGCTTTTTAAAGTCATCCCCCTTCCCCGTGCATCTCCTGGGAAAACCTCAACTCACAGCTGCTGAGTGAGCTGTGAGGTTCTCCTCACCCGCCCTGGAGCATCCCATGTCCTGCTGTCACCCATCCCCTGGATCGAGGAGGGTCAGATGTTCTCAGTGCTTCTTCACAGAACATGCTGAGTTCATTTTAGTTCATTGAGTTCCTTTAGCTAGGGACATTTGTGTCCTAAGTTTATTTATTCACCTGTGTTTTCCCCCTTTCTCTGAGCATGTGAATCCCTTGGACAGGGTCTGTACGCTTGTGCTCGTTGGCTTTTCTGACTCATCCCTTTAATACAGTAAGGGATAAYGCTGGAATTAGAGAAGTGAGTTGAAGGACTGAGCTTAGCCCCTCTCCAGCTGGATTACCAACTGCTGCCTGCCAGCCAGCCCAGATGCTCAGACCACAGCCCTAGAGCCGTGCCTGGCTGCTGGGTTTGAGGTCTTGAGCTGCTGGAGGAACYCCTGGAGCAGTGCAGGGAGAGGCGTTGGAGCTGCTGACCGAACTGGATGTGGTGGGGATGTAAAAGCAGCGTCTGAAGCCACATAGGGGAGAGAGTCCCAATCAATGCAACTGGAAGAAGTGCAAGGTACCTGCCAAAAGCGGGAGGATGTGGCCCTGCCMCACTGCTGGAGGAGGAGGAGGAGGTGGAGAGTGCACTGTGAGGCAGGCAGGGCCGAGCACGGGCATGTTTGAGCGGGTGTGTGCAGTGTGGAGGAGGCTGCTCCTCTGAGGAACCTGGGGGATGGCAGCAGGAAACCCAGCAGCCTCCATGTGACAGCTCCTGCTGCCATCCCCGCTGGAGGGATACCCCGTGCCCCCATGACTGAGCTTTCCACCAACTCTTCCACCACCACTGGCACCTGCCCGAGCCCAGAACTGAGCAGTGCCAGGCATCCAGCAGGGATCTGCCGACCATCCTCAGGGTGCACTGTCCCACAGGGGTTCCATGAGAGAGAAACCCAGGGGATGRAGGTACCAGGGGCTCAATCTGGGTACCCTGGGTGCAGAGGAGGGTGGGAGGAGGAGGCGAAGCAGAAGCTGTCACTGTTCCTGGAGAGTTGCCTTGTTCGGGTAAGCCCCTCGGCACGTCGTGTGCTATTATGGGCGGAGAGAAGCTTCCGTTCCTTCCAGAGCTGTGAATGCTCATTTAGAGGGAGGAAGTCATTAAGACTAATCAGGACGCAATCAGGGCCGTGGTTATGTGCCGGGTSGGCGCCTGCTGTGTGCAGGATGCTCTCCAAGAGGACCGTGGTCCCTGGGGAKCGGGGAGAGCAGGTCGGGCTGTGCTCTGCGCTGGGGCACGAGGAGCTCGGTGTGGGGTGTGCCTGCCACCCCAAAGCCTGCCTGCTGCAGGAGCTGGGGCTCAGCCTGGCAGCTGTGATTCAGGATTGGGTGTAACCCTTGCTGGGAGGTTGTGCCAGCACTGTGGGTGCAGCAGGCTGTGCTAATGCTCGCAGCTGGTTTTAACACATGCAAAGATGGGATGATGTAGGGAGTCCTCAAGGGCCCTCGTTGCAAATCCGGCAATATGCTGTGAGCGTGTATCAGGGACTTAGAGATGAAAACTTTTAATACAGCGTTTAACAAGTTCAGARTACCTGAATTCAGAATGAACTTCACAGTTTAGCTTGCAGAGCTCGCTTGATGGAATTTGCGGAAGAGCGGCTCCAAGGGTGTAATTATTTTTGGGAACATGCAGTGCTTCAGAGCACCCCGGACCAGGCYTTAGATACCTTCTTGTCACCTTTCTATTAACCAGAATTTAGCTTGAAGCTCTGTTGATAGATCTTGGTTGGCTTTTTTTTCCACAGAAACAGGTTTCTTAACACTTGTTAATTGGGTGTGCACTAGAACTTAGTGAAAAGAAGAAATTAGGATGTACGAATCCCAGGAACCAAAGAAATCTTTATTTTAACTCTGTTCCTTATTAACTTTTTTCCCCCCTATAAATATGTATTTGTCTAAGAGGAAGATAAAAGCATGTGACTCTTTCAGATAATAACAACTCTTCCTGTGAAGAAAGGAAGCAAGTCAATTTTATTTGGTACCACCAGGTCAAAGAGAAGCTGAGCACCTCTGCAAATTGGGTCATTTATTTTAGTGGGCTGAGCCTGGAACAGGATGTCTAACTTTCAAGTTTGAACACCCTGGCCTTAATGGTTTCTAAATGGAAACTTAGATTCCACAGAGCTTCTGTTTGGGAAGCTTTCTTCCTTCCCTACCAAATGAAGGCTTTTTCCAATCCCTATTTAAGCTACTCTTTAAAAAAAAAAAAAATAAAAAAGCCACCAAAACAAAGATTAAACCCTCAGTAGCTGCTTGTGTTCACATTACACTTWGGGTACTTCAGTGGCTTTGCCAAAGATCCTTGTGACCAGGGACCTTTCAAGTCCCGTGTCCCCTGTTTCCGGATGGCCGCGGTGCTTTGAGCCAGCGCCGAGGTGCAGCCGTGGGGCAGGGGCTCTGCTCACACCACCAGCACAGCCCAGCTCAGCTGATGGCCAGAACAGCCTGGAGAGAAGGGCTGCTCTTGCCTGCAGGCCACCAGGCTGGCTGGGAGCCGAGTACAGGGACACGRGCAGCAGCTGGCACCTGGCTGGAGGGGATGGCACGGTGGGTCYGGGCACCTGCGAGCTCCACAGTCAGCCCCAGCATCGTTTCCTGTGTTGCTGCCACGTTTTGAGCTGTGCAGGAGGGCAGGGGCCAGGCTCAACCTGTCACTCCCTTCACGAGGGCACGCTGTCAGGTCATGCCCTCGCCCTCCTCAAATTGTGTCAGCCAACAGGTTGCTCTTGCCGGAGGTAAGAAAAAGTGCAGAGAGAGTTACTTTATCCAGCCCAGTTAAAGGGAAAGGCAAGTCACCTTTGGCCAAGAACTTCTTCAGCCTCCAGAAGTTTCCAGCTTCTGTTTGCTTTTGCTCCCTTTCCCTGTTCCAGCCTATGGGAATCCTGATAGACCAACTCTCCCTCCAGGCTCTCCGGCCCCGTTAATGGTCCCAAGCACCTTTGGCTCTGCCACCACGTAAAGCCCATGGAAGCAAAGAGATAAGCACAGGAGTCTCTGAGAATGGGACCAGCCCTGGCAGCAGTGTCSTACCTCCCACCTTGAGAAGGGAAGGGATAGAAAGGTCAAAGCATGGATTTGGTCTTGAGATGTCAGAAAAGCCCTAYATCTCATATTCCAGGTGGGAGCCGGGCTTCATTCTGGGAGAGGGTACGCCGTGCATTGCTTCCTAACAGGAKGTGTGTGAGGTGGCTTCCCTGGGCACAGCCAGGTGAAGCTAAAGGGGTCTTGGGGAGCCAGGAGCAACGTGGAGGGAAGATGCCAGCACCTCTGTGCTCCACACAGGGGCAGAGCCAAGGCTCATCCCCTCCTTGCCTCAGAGAACTTCAGGAGTGGGTTTCTGTCTGGCCTGGACCTCAGAAGTGCCCACAGGTTGCTCTGGAGGAGCTGTGYCATCTCAGATGCAGTGAGAGCTGTGTGTTGGGCTCTGGCTCGGGGCAGGAGGTATCCCCAGCGTTGGGAAAAGCAGCCCCTGGGCRAAGGGCAGGCGAGGATGGCACAAAGCAGATGAACAGGTCAGTGCTCAGCAGAGCGAGCAGCACCGAGCACGGGCTCCCTGTGCAGCCACAGCCTGAGCTTGTTCCTGTGAAATGAGCCCATCAGCTTGGTGCAAACCCCATCCCCTCAGCAGCAGGAGCCTGGTGGTGCCCATCACCCCTGCAGCCCTCTCAGCGTCCCCGAGTGGTACCTGCGTGAGCACAGCCAGCCCCCAGCACAGCGGGGTCCTGCACAGAGCAGCTGCTTTCGTAGCTGTAAATACACAGCTTTCTCCGTGGTTTAACACCCTTTTAAAAAAAGAATCAAAGCAGATGGGAGCTGGACTACAAGCAGCTCAGTGTCGGCCCTGATTAGATAATTCTGTCGGGCATTTCCCCACTTGYGGCCTCTGCCCCTGAGAGCTTTTAAAAGGATGTAAAGACTGAATTTCACTTATCTCCAGAGCCATTTCCTTCTGAGTGCTACTATTATACCTCAGATKATATGAAACAAAGGATATTAAAAGACAGATTGACTTTTCACTCTGATCCAGTCTGGGGAATTTGCAGAAATAAAGTAATTAATTTAGTGCTTTGCTTCTCATGCACTAGCCYAGTGTCACAAGTAGTCACTCTGTCCTGCACCATTCCTTTCTCCATGACACCAGGCTCCTGCAGAGACCAGCTCTGTGTCACGCAGAGYCCTGGTATTTGCCAGCTCTGGAGGATTCTGGTAGCCCTGTTGCTGGTTAGGATGGAAATGGGTTCATGTGGGCACAATCCCATTGTCCTTGTCCTGGGACATCCTCAGTGCATGTATTTTGCCTGAGGAGGTACCTAAGTCCTGAGCTCTGTGGTCTGATCCCCATGCCGCTTCTGTGGAGGGTGTGAAGGTATGGCAAAGCTTTTGGAYCTCAGTTCTGGAGACATTTTCTCAAACTTTCAGTTCAGAATCTCCCTGATCAGCTCCTGTGTGCCAGTCCTGAGAGCAGCATTTCCTCAGGGAAATGGCACAGGGCAGGACTCAATCCTCAACACCAGACTGGTGAACCYCCTCCATTTGCATGTAATTGCAGCTTTGCTTTTGCTTGGAAGTTTTGGAAAATCAATTTTGCAATCCCTACCTTTGTGCCAGCAGACAACAGGAATAGAAACTGAGGTGAGGGGTGACACCTGTAGATGTCTGGGGCTTGGCTGCTCCCAGGTGACATGTTTGGTGTCCTTGGGCTGCCATGGCCCAGGTGGAGCCCAAACAGCAGCAGCTCCAGYGAGCACTGCCCAGAGGGGATATCTGAGGGTTTTCTGAGAGCCTGCACCCCGTGCCTGAGATATTTTCCGAGTGCTGCTGGCCTTCCCACGTGCTGCAGTGCTATTGCTCCAGCCAGGAGAGGAGGAGACATCCCTGTGCCCTGCATACAGACCCACAGCCACCCACAGGCTTTAACCACAGAGGCAGCTGCCCCAAACACACACAACACTCTCTCAAGCCTCCACAGGGAGCCAGCCCTGCTGTGGGGGCTGCCTGGGGCAGATTTCTGCTCCCTCCATCCCACCTGAGCTCAGTGAATGCAAGGTTCTGCTCCTCTCAGCCCCCGTGAGACCGGAGAGCTCCTGAATCCTGACCTTCAGACTTCATCCCCCTTCACCACGGTTCCTTTTGACTCCTGTTGCTGCCCAGATTTTCCCAACAGCTGTCCTCTCCCTGGCTGGCTTTGTGCCCAGATCAATCTCTCTGCATCTGTGYCGTGCCCTCCTGACTCCCCAGGGACCTCCTTGAGTCCCTGCAGCCTCCATCCCCTGAGACCAAGTGCAGTCCCTGGAGGGGATTCTCTGCCTGATGGAGAGTCCAGGGCACCTCCAGCTGCACTGGACTTTGGTGCTCCTGCTGCCATGGAGTGRGCACTGTAGGACTTGGACCTCTTTTCTTTCCGTCTGTAACCCCCCCACGCACAAACAGGGCTTGGTAAATAATAGTGTGATGAAGGGGTTCAGATGGAAGAGATCTGACAGCCCCCATTGAATGTGATCTGAATGCACAGCCCTGTTCCCTTTCCTCCCTGCATGCAGCAGCAACCCCCTGCTCCTTAGGGCATAAATTACTTACCATTCCCTATAGAATTGAGGGCATGGTTAATTCACCAGCATGTTCATGCTGCCCAGCAAAAAAATTATGATGCTCTCTCTCCTCCCCTGGCTAGCAGAGCTGCTCTGTACCTCTGCCTGACTGGTAGAGGGAGGCAAAAGCTTTTTATTTTCAGGTCCTCTGCTGATTTCTGAGTCTTGGGTCTTGTCTGACTCTTCAGTAGGACAGGCAAAGTGCAAGTGTTGAAATGTTTGCAAGTGGAAGTCAGAACTAGTGGCCAAACACCTTTCTTGTCGTAGCTGGAATAGCTGACCACAGAAGGCAAGTGGGGATTTCCTGGTCTGAGTTCCTCCTGACCRTTTGTGACTTTGTTTTAGAGCAGACACTCACATTCTGTATCTCCTGGGTCCCATCTGTAGCCTGAGTGGGAAATTGTGCTCCTAGCAGTATTCTGAGATGTAAAAAATCACTAGTGTGGAATGGCTGCGAAGGATGCTCGGTGCACGGGGAGCAGCCTAAACAAAATATGTCCTTAGGGCTCTCCACTGTGTGAGCGAGGCAATGTGATGTGTGATTTTTGGGCTATTATTAATTYAACAAAGAGTGCAGTGGGGCTCAGTGGAGGACTCAGACTGGACCTGCAAAAGCCTCTCYAACATTATTATATAGAGCACTTCTCCCTGGGAGGGCTCCAAAGCATCATTTGTGGAGTTGAATTCTTTTTATAAATCATGGGGCACGTGATGGGCTGCATTCACTTAGGCTGCCTCTCCTGCATCCTTCCTGGAAACTCATCTAATAAGAGCTGGCCTCTGCATGTTCAAAGCTTGATGTGCTACCGGTTGTTAATTGCTGGCAGTAGAAGTGCTTCTTTTTTGCCTTGAAATGTGGAATCCCTTCCTAGAATTGCACTGGGGACTAATAAAAGCCACTGCCAGGTTTAATATATTCTATCTCTCAAATTATCTGGATTAAATACAAGGACTGTGTACTGCCAGRGAGGGGATATTCCCAGTTTAACATTGCTTCTGGGCCTTGGAGAGTCCAGGACACTGGACCTGAAAATTGTGATTCTCTTTTGTGTGGGGGATGGGTTTGGCAGGAGTGCTTGGAAATGGTCATATCTGCCTGAGTTAGAGAAGTAATTGCCGTAAAAACTATGGGTTTGTAACCAATAGTTACAGCTGCAGGAAAGATCAAAAAGCATCTGAATAAATCAAATTAACTACCTTCTGCTCCATCCATATGAGAGCACAACCTTCCAGGGCTGGATTTAAACCACAGTCTGGTTTACACTTAACTCTCTCATCCACTAATTGAGTAGAGTGAACAGTGTAGAAATAGGATCAGCTAGAAGAGGACATCGTGRRGCTGCCRTGCTGGGYTGTGGGAGGAGGCTGGTCTCAGTCYGGGAAGGGTAAACCCAGRCAAGGGCGGTAAAGGTGGAGGCTGGCTGCTGTGAAAATATCCCAGACTCGGAGGCTGTTGGTCCAACACCCCTGTTAATGCACAGACAGTGGTCCCTGGTAATTGTTTGACTGCCCACAGCCCGGCTCGCTGGTTCGTGGCTCTGATGCTGGTGATGCCCTAAGGCGGGCGGCAGCCCACGTCTCCTGGCGTGTCTCACTCTGCCTGTGGCTCTCCTCACGAGCCTCGGGATGATGAAGCGAGTTCCAGCTCACCGCTGACCTTCCAGGCTTTGCGCTACTCCCCGYTGTGTGCCAGCGAGGAATGTCAGCCTCGGGATTTTGTTTCTCGCTTTTGTCTCCTCCGCGGAGCCCCGCGCCTTCAGCAGCCGGCGGCGCTGGACAGCTCCGGCGGGCGGGACCCCGCGGGCGG